>NC_073728.1:65409210-65720910 GCF_023634155.1 Falco peregrinus | reverse complement strand
TGGTGAGACTCCTGCAGCTCTGCCTGACTTATTTTCCATTAAAGTTCACAAGGGCTTGGGTAAATGGTGAAAACTCAAACTCATTTTGATGTGTGGCTGGTTCCCTCTCCCTGGGAGACAGGGAACTGAGACTGGCTGAGCAGTTCAGTGATGGGAGAGTTTGTTTAGCAAAGGGAGGACTACCAAAAATGTACAAGTCCCACTCTCCCTGAAGCTCCTCCTTTCCAGCAAGGTGGTTTTGGGTGTCTTGGAGAGAAGTTGCTGGTTTGGTTTATTAACGGTAGCTCTCTTGGTGGGAGCGGGGCCACAGTGCCAGCAGTGAGGAGACACAGCTGGGAGCTGGGGACAGTGGCAGGGGCTGGGACTGTGCTACAAGGGGGATGTTGGGGGTCTGCAACGAGAGTGTGGCTGGCTGTGATGCCTCTCACACCCGACTGTGCTGGCGGTTTGCAAGTGGCTCTTCTGCCTTCTGAGTGATGGAGAAGAAACATGCTTTAGCTGATGGGCAGTTCTGGTCTTGTAGCTGTAAGACTATACTAAATCTCACAGCAAAGAATCCTTCACATAAGCTTTTTAAAAACATGAAGCAAAATACAGTATCAGCCTTTTAAAAAGGAGGAAATAAAGTAAGAGTTTCAGATTCTGCCATTCATCTCCCTCTTTAGATGGAACACTTCCAGTTTCTTGGCTGATAGGGACTTTAATTCAGTATTGGTTGGTATCTAGCTCTGAGATTAGGCAGACAATTGACACTGATTTTTTAGCTTATAATTGGACTTCAGCCTTGGGCAGAAAATGTTTGGAATTAATAATATGTAGTGTTAGACCACATTCCATCAGCTCAGGTCCATGCTCCTTGCAGCCTCCAGTGCAGCCTCTCAGTCCGGTGGGGCTCAGCGTGGACAGTCCCTGGGCCTGGCCACCTTTGTATGCTGCACAGGTGGTCTGTTGTGGCACTGTTTAAAGCCCATTCTGGTAGATGCAAAAATAAAGGAGTGATTTGGATTGGCCTTTTGGGGTTTTTAGGTCTGTAGGCAGCTTGATTTCTCTTATTTCATCTGCTGGCTCCCGCATTGGCCTGTCAGTATTTGTGGAGTCAGTGCTCTGCTTTTCTTCACTTTAGCCTCTTTTTATCTTGTACATGGATACTCGATTTCATCACAAAGCACTTATACCTTCTGATTCCAGGTGGGCTTTTGTCAGCTCATAGCTTTGTATCAGAGGACCTGCCTTGGCCCCAGCTGGGCTTGGTGTGCTCTGCACAGCCCGCAGCCTCTGGCTGAGCTGCAGCTCCAGCACCAAACTCATCACCTGCTGCTGGGGCTGGGCATAAAGCATAGTCCAAGAAATGTCTCTAAATTGGACACTCCAGGGAAATCCCTTCTGTTTATGAGCTTTTCTGACTTGGTTTAGGTAAAGTATGGCTTGTCATTTGAGCCACTGTATGGTGTTGTTTGAGCTCAAAGCTGATGAGATCGTTTGTATTTTCCTTTTGGCATATCAGACAGTGGTGAGTTGGAAACCATGGTGGGGCAAAAGGTCCAACTAGGCACATTCGAGGAACAAAGTTGGGGACAGAGAAGTGTAGGTGCTGCTTGTTCCCTTGGTGTCTTATTGGAGATTAAGATTAGTGAAATGCAATTTCAGAACATGTTGACATGTATCAACGTAATTCACACATCCTTGGCTTTGGCTAATCTCTGGAAGATAAGATCAACCAAAGCTAAACCAAGTTTTAGCCTTGTCTTGCTGCCATGCGGGCGCTGATTTTGCCCAGCTACCAGGAAAATGCAACTCTAGCAAAGGAGTGTGACGAGGAGTGTTGCTCTGCTCTTCCCCTGGCATCCACAAACCTATTGCTAATGTAAGCTTTTCTCTCTGAAGCGGTGGCAAAGAGTTGCCACAACACCATGCTCCTCTGCAGCTGGGACAATGATACTGCCAAGCTATTTCACAGAAATGTAGGTGGTTTCTTTCTGCTGTATGTTAGGATTAACTTTTCATGTATCCCAGGAGTTCCTCTTGCACTCTTTCATCCTTCTTTAAATGTGTACAGATGAGTATTACATGCTCTACTTCTAACATAAGCAGAGGTGTACAAATTAAAGGGATTGAGAACAAGGGATTCTCTATTACTATGTGCTTTTTGGTAGTAATGTAATCATATTAGTGTGCACTGGATGAAAGAGTTATCATTGAAGTAGGACTCTGTGTTTTCCAGCAGGAGAACATCTTTCTTTCAGGAAAACATCAGCACAGAAGCAGCAGCTCTCTGCCATAGGGTTGCTTTTCATGTCATCAGTGATGATAATTGCTTCTCACGATTACAATTATTGCTTATACGGAGAAGGCATCTTATGAAAATTAATGTGATTTTTAGGTAATTCAGCATAGAGCTGAGGAGGGAGCCCAGGCTGAGGATGCCGGTTTGGGATGCATAATATTTTCACTCTTCTCTGCTAAAGTTACACAAATAAGGGGGAGATCTCTTAGCAGAATATGATCAAGGGAAACAAGAAACTCTAGAAAACACCAGATTGTCAGCAGAGCAGTGCCAGCATTTCCCCAATGCAGTACAGCTGGCATGGGGGGGGGGAGGGGGGGCAGGGGGCATGAGGTACTGTTTTGGATCTGAAATGAAGCCAAGTTTCTGACCCCATAGCTGCACTGTATTTCTGAAGAGCTGAGTCAAAATGGAGCAGAGACCCCATCTCCTTTCTCCTTATAGACCTGGCCAGGAAAGGTCAATAGTAGCTGATTTCAAGTCCTAGACTGAAGCTTTTTTTTCTGAGATAAACCTTAACTGGGTGATCTGTCCTTTTCTTGTTCTAAAACGTTATTCTGCTCTGTCACACAAATGCTTGGTCCCTTGGCAGCTGATTTCAGTCACAAAGAAATCCATTCCTGTATATAGTTTGCATTTTAATTTTTTTCAGGTTGTGTGGTACTTTGGATGTCTTTGGGAATGTAAAATATTAATGCCTGGAGAACAATGAATATTTTCTTGCTAAAACTGGTATTAATTTTAAAATTTAGCCGCATCTTAAAAAAATAAATATATAAGAGTACCTGGTATTTCTTACATTTTAATGTATAGTATCTGTGTAAACTAACTGCCTGTCTTCTGAGATCTGGTAAGATGCTGCCCTCTTTGTATTAAGGCAGGGATTATTACTAGAAACATGCGATGCCTTTGCGGCAGTATGTGCTTTATTTTTGTATACAATGGCAGCTCTGTGTGATGGTTGACGATTCTTGGGGTTTTATTTTTTTTAGAGGAGAACAGGAACAGTATCCTCAACTCCAGCCTGGAATCCGTCATCTCTTCAAATGTAAACAGCTTCCTTAACTCCAACAACGCTCCCCAGCCCAGCCTGAACTCAAGTGATCTTGAACTAGAAGTAATTAAACCCAACAGGCCAAATTCACTGTAAGTATGGTGGTAATTAGTGTTTTATAGGCTCTCTGTCCTTAATCTTTAATCAGGGCTGTTTCTTACTCTGAATCCCAGCAGTTTGTTGAAGAATACAATTTAACATTTTAATTTTTAATGGGTGCCTAGCATGTTCCTTGCATTTTTAACTTGATCTTTAGTTACTGTGAGTTATATCTGCTGGGGAGTTTCAGCTCTGATTATTTTGCACATGTGGAATACTTTTCAAGCAGAACTCCACGTTGCTGCTTTTACTGCTTGACGCATCTGGTGATAACTCCAGCAAACACAAAGGACTTTTCTTCTGAGTTAAATTCTTTGACTGTTGTCAGTACAGTTGATCTCCAGCCAAATCTGTGCCATTGCTTCTGCTATTGCTTCCTTCATCTGGAAAGTTCAAGGGAAAAAATAGTGACCTTAGCAATGACTCCCTGGGGACAGCCCAGTTATTTATGAAGTCCCCTGAACTTGACACAGCTGAGCCCTCGAGCCAATGGCCATCTCTGCTGGGGGAATTTCCTTCCTGCCATGGCTCTGCTGGGCCCGATAGCATTTTCCCACAGAACTGCCTTTTCTCGTACATGTGAGGATCTGCTCAGATCTTCAAGAGCCACTGCAGTCCTTGCAAGCCAAAGCCAATTTTCCCCAGTGCTCCTCGGCATGCCCCTGCCCATCCCTCTCCCCACAGATCAGTCAGGAGGAATGCTGCTCCCGCCACTCAGTTTATGGCCTTGTCTCAATTAATGGAGACCTTCCTTCCCACCCCTCTGGTCCTCCCACAGGCTCCAAACACTTCCAGTTCCCACTCAACCGTAGAAGCCCCCAGTCTCTTGGGAGCAGACAGGGATATTTTTGCTTTAGCTGCTTTGCTCTCGTTATCAACAGAAGGATTGCTAGGGACTCAAAATGGATGAGTGCCAGGGTGGGTACTGCTGGAGATGGTACGACTTGTTGCTCTTGGCTTGGTTGACAGCAGTGCTTGGGGTTTGGGGGGTCTGGAGTGTAGCCCTCATGGCCAGCATGTGGGGATGGCTCAGGCCCCTGCCTGCAGTGGTTTGCATGGGCAGAAAGGTAAGTACACAGCAGGCAGCCGGTGTGAAAATTGAGTGCATGTGTGCATGTGTGAACAGAGGACAGGCTCTGGCTTTCATCCATCTGCTCTGCCTCTCTTCTCACCATTACTGCCACTAAAACTGTGAGCTGTATGAGTACCAAACAAGCCCTGCCTCTTGTTGACCTCACCTGCCATTGGCTCTGGGTGCAGGGTTGGTAAGGCTCAGCTCCGTGCCTTACCTGCTGTCTCTGGATTTACCTACTGCAAGAAAGCCACCTGCAAGGAGTGTTGCGGTGGCAGAATAGAGCATCCAAAAGGTAGGATGCCTCTAACTGAGGTTGCACGTTACATATGTTATGTACTGATTAAAGATGCATCGATATCTCATGCCTGTACTGTTGGTTGAAGCTCTGGAAGTTAGTCACATACCATTCCCCCAACAGGTTGTTTTTAGTTTCTTTGTCCTTCAAGGGCTGAAAGAGTGCTGTAACTTATAATACAGCAAGGTTTGTGAGCCTGAGTCTTGCTGTGACCTTACAGGAATTGTTTGCCAAATTCAGTTATTCAGATTCCAAGAGTTGTGTCTTCCTAATAATTTCTTTTTTAAAGGAAGTCATAAAGGAGCTCAGCAGAATATATCAGTTAAAGCTATATGAGGCTTTGGGGAATGGACGCATCTTGCTGTTACCAAGGAATTAAGTGAGCAGACCAGCAGTGAAACTATTTGGTTGCCACCAGTTAAGGGGCCTTTACAGTTTTGCAAAGTGAAATAGTGTTTAGCAGGGGTAGCACTGGCAGCTCTGATGGCTCTGACAGTGTGGCATTTGGTGCTTTTCCTCAAATCTAGTGATGATGTGATTATTTTTACACAACTTTTCAGTCCATGTTGAGCTAAATGTCAAAAAATGAGTCATAAGGTGAATAATACCACAAGGCAAATATTTTATTCTCTGTAACCCCAAATATTTCAATCAACTATCTTTAATCCGATCTTTTGATGAGAAATGAAGCATCTGACTTCATTTTATTCTTTTTAAACAGTGCATGTATGTAGAGGAACTACAGAGGAATGAAGGCAGGTTAATTAACATTGATAATACACAGCTGTGGGCTGGCTTCAGGGGCAGTGGGCTGGCTGATGTAGATAAGGTGCAGCTGTGGCTGGTTCCTGCTAAGTAGTTAAATAGCTCTAAGGGGTACAGAAGAGGAGCCCTGGATGAAGAGAGACCAGGAAGAAGCAGAGAGAGAGCATGAGCACCCTGGATGCAAGAGAGACAAGGAGAGGCTGTGCTGGGGCAAGGTGTGGGAGCTACTTATCAAAGTTAACCTGGTATGTGATGGTAAAAGCCTTGTTGCAGCCAGCTAGTTTACTAGGCCTGTGACACATGTAGATGTCACTTCAGCCCCTCTATGTCTGCTTATCCATGAGCACTAATCTCTACCCACGGTTTTGGCAGCGCCATGGTATTTTGTCCTTGGTGGTCAGTGCTCTGTGGGGGGTTCAGTAGCAAGGATGAGGAGGGCTGCCAGCAGTGGGTCTGTCCCCCAGACCAGCCCTGCAGCTGTTTACAGGCTGCAGTCTGGGTCAGGGCAGGGTGTCTGAATGGTGCCAGTATCCCAGCAGCTTTTGTTGTCGCCGCTCGGTGGGACTACCCAAATAATATGTGTATAAAGCCACTTCTGTTTTTTTAACCAGCTGAGTAATTTGGGCTTTGCAGGAAGCCTTGGGCAGCTACATACACTGCAGTAGTATCTGTTACTGCCATGCAAGGCATTCTGGTGCTCCCCTGTAATTACCAGACCCACAATTAGGGTATACAGCAGTGGGGAAGGTCTTAGGGTGCCTTGCCCTTTGCTGTCCTTCAAATACCCTGCCAAATTCTCTGCCAGTCCTCTGAGACCCATCTTTGAGCTCTGCTTCAGGAGTTTTGGGTTGTTTGTTTGGGTGGGTTTTTTTTTTTTGCATTCTTCAATGTTTTCTGTAACTTTTGGCGGTGGACCAGGGCCATCCTGTTTGAGGACCTGTTCAGGAGGGGCTGGCTTTCCTGGCAGCCTGCCCATCAGTTGATCAGCTGCCTGAGTTGGGAGCCAGTGCTCACCAAAATTCAAACCCTGCAGCTGAGGAGCTGTAAAATTCCAGGTGTGTGGAGGCCAGAAAGTCCTGCTTTCCTCCTTGAAAGAAAAAGGGATTTCTTCCTGAACAAGAAACTTCAAAAGAACAAGTACAAAAGAATCCTGGCTTCAGTATTTCCTTCCCTTCAAGAAAGGGACCTCTGCGTCCCTAATTGGACAACAGCAAAGGTTAGTAAATTCAAAACTACTCAGACCAGAATTTGACCTACTGCTTATTTTCTGCTAAATACACCACTGAAAAACAGGGTAGATGGAGACTTCCGTGCAGGGGTATTCCTTCATTAATTAGGGCCTTTTCTGACTATTCTGAGGTTTGTTGCCTTGGTGTTGGTGCATCTTTCACCCTTTGCCCGCATATGCATACTGGACACAGTGACCCCAGTGTCCTGTCTAGCCTCAGCATTATGCCAGGCCCCAGGCTCAGCTGAAGCTGTCCTGAGATGGGTGCCCACCTAGGGAGTGTGATGGGCAGAGTGGGCACACAATGAGCCTTTTGGCATCAACATTGCTTTGAAAACTGCTTGTCTTGTGGCATCACTGGGTTGCCCATTAGTGGCTTTGTGTCACCTTCTCACACATGCTATGTTGTAGGCAGAGTGTGACAGCTGTGAAGGGAAAACCACCTTTTTTTCTGCTGGTCACAGGGTATCAAACTTCAGTCTGTGCTCTGAAAGCTGCAATGTTGTGTTGCCCCAAAGTAACATCCACCTTGAAGCTGCTCACCAGCCCAGCCAATGGCAGGGACAGTGGTGTACCTGAAACTATCAAAAACCCTTCCATCATTAGTTGCCTTCTCCCCACAAGCAGCAGCTAGATTCAGTGCTTCCACCTTCATCCTTTAAGCCATGGTAGAACCCAAGTGGGTTGTCCCCAGACATGGATGTTTCATGTTGGGCATGGTAGCTCCTGACTGCATGGGAGCCACGGCACAGCTACTCACCCTCTGCAAAAGCTCTTTGGGAAATTGCAGGGAAAGGAGTTGGGTCACTTTGATGTTTTTGCTTCTTGTTAAGCTGAAAACTGATGTTCTTGTGGAAATCACAGAATCGTCAAATGGTTTGGGTTGGAAAGGGACCTTAAAAGTTCACCTGGTTCCAACCCCCTGCCAGGGGCAGGGACACCTCCCAGTGGCCCAGGGTGCCCCCAAGCCCCGTCCAGCCTGGCCTTTGAGCACTACTGGGGATGGAGCACCCACAGCTGCTCTGGGCAGCCCGTGCCAGTGCCTCACCACCCTCACAGGGAAGGATTTCTTCCTAATATCTAATGTAAACCTGCCTCCTTTCACCTTAAAGCCATTCCCCCTTGTCCCATTACTACATGCCCTTGTAAAAAGTCCCTCTCCAACTCTTTTTGATCTTACTGGGAAACATGGAGTACAAATGTTAAGGACTGCAAGTCTGGGGGATTTCTTGTTTTACTGCAGTAAGCACCAATGCATTCAAAGCTTGTCTTCAAATGTGCAGTGCTAAAAGTTGTGAATGCTATTTGTGAAATTACAGATGTTTGTTTGAGCTTTTGTTTACAAAGTGTCTCGGCTCCCTTCTAAACACTCGTGTATCCACCAGCTTTGCTCCATGGGGAGCTGAGCCGATTCCTAAATCTCTCTTGTGAGTGTGTGCTGCTTCTACCCCAGGCTCTGGGTGTGATGAGTGCTTATGGCAGTGACCATGCTGGGGCCAAGGTGTCCTCTCCTTGGTGCTGTTACCACTGTCACCCTCCCAAGGGGAGCACTGTTGTTCTCAGATTCACCTTCCCTTGAGCATTGTCCTCCTGCACCAACTGGGAGGGAAATGGTTTTGCTGCAGGGCAAAGGTTCTTTCTTCCCAGCCACCAATCCGGGTTTTACTATGGGAATGCATTTATTTTTGAGGGCTGGGCTTATTTTTATGGAAAAACTGCTCTGGGCAGGAGTTGTACCCGGTGAGTCAGCAGGACTGCAGTTCCGTGCCAGGAGCTGTTACTGTGGCTGCAGGGCATGGAGGGACTGGGGCTGGCTGCCCAGGGCCACCAAAGCTCCAGGGAGAGGGGTTTGTTTCTAAAGAAGTGTCAGATTTCTTTATCCTGCCCTTGCAGAAAATATCTTAGAAAATATGGCAAAACAATAAAGTGTAGTGTTTCTAGCATATGTGCTTCAGCTGAAGGGGGGAAGTTTTCAAACTAAATTGCGTGATCATGAAAAACAAAAAGCATTTAAACCCTTCAAGAAAAGCACCTTGCTGTGGCAGTTCTGCTATGCATACCTGTGAAGCCTCTGACATGAGGTGTATCACTGTAGATAACAGACACCTTGATTGGTGTTTGCTTTGTATTTTTTCTGTTTTATTTATATATTAGTCTCTTCTGTATTATTCAAAGACCTCTGCTGCACGCAGGGCCCTGCTGTGCTGGGTACATGGGCAGCTGCTCCAAGTGCTTAGATCTGGCTAAGGCCAAATCAGAGGGGGGTGCTGCAAACACACGAGGCAGTAGCCAGATAGCATTACGCAACCTCGTTAGAATCACCTTTTAGTGCTTAAAATAAGTGTAATGCCTGAGTCTTAATTAGCTTTTGGGTGTAATACTGGGTGCTTCTGGCTGACTTCCTACCTGCGACTTGCTGCAGGCTTTTATATTTGTTTGCAAAGCTGAACAAGTAATGTGTTACAGTTTGGAAAACAAGCAGCAGCCAGACCTTACTGGAGGAGGTAAATGGAGTCACCAGGGTTTCAGTTTCTCCGCTCACAGTAATTTTGTGTTGTATGGGGCTGTTTTGAACGTGGGGTGGGGCCGGATGATGTTTAGATGGGTAACTAGATAAGCTGCATTTTTGCATTTTGACTCCACAAAATTGCTAGCCTGTACTCTTGTAACTATAAATGTGCAAATGATACCGCGGGCGGGCTTCTGCCTTTTCTTTTTGAAGGGGAGGTGAGCATCAGAATCGCCCAAGAAGGGCTGGACTGGGTGACAGAGCGCACAAGTTTAGCAACTAGCTCAAGGGGTGCTTGCCTGGGTCCTGCAGGCACCCTGTTTCAGCAATAGCCATGCAGCCCTCTGTCAGCTGGCTGCAGGCAAGTGTTGGGACGACCTGCTCCATCCACACCGTCCTGCTGCTGCTCCCAAGGAGAGGAGCAGTGGGTGGCTGCTGTTGGGAAGACAGGCTGGCTGCTATTTCATGCCTGTGCAAATGGGACTAGAATATGAAAACTGGACACTTTTTTTTTAGTCCTTGGCCACATCTTTGCACTAATGTTTCCCAGTGGTGGCTCAGAGTGCTTATTTTATTGTCTCCCAACCCTTTTTAATTTTTTGCTGCCACTGAAGGAGTACTCCATTACCACTGCTGAAGTGAAGCACAGCCTGACAGGACTTCTGGGATGTTTCTGAACAGTTGCTTCTTACAGGTTTCTCATGCTCTCTTGAAGGCTTGTTGATTTCTGAAGTTAGTAAGGCTCTCTGTTGGAAGATTACCTAGCAGTGCTCTCAGAGGCAAAACTTCACATTTCTGGGCTGCCTTCTGGAAGGGTGCCCCCAGGAGGACCTGACCATTTCTGTTTGCCTGACCTTTCCTTCCCCAGCTGTGTGCAGGGCTTCATGCAGACCTGCCTGTTTGCCCTTAGCATCATGAGTCCTGTGGTAAGTGGCATGTCACCGTCTGCTGCTCTCCTGTACATCGGGTTGGACAGGCAGCCCTCTGCCTGTAGCTCAGCCTGCCTCCATGCCGCTTGCAGCCCAGGTGCTGCACACCTGGCCCTGCGCTGTGCTGAGTAGAGCTCAGAGATAGGAGACCTTCCTGTAAGTCACCCCACGGACAGAGATGGTGCCCTGCAGTGTTGTGTTCTCTGCAGAAGCTTGGCTGTTCTAGCTGTTTTTCCTGTGCAGAATGACTGGTTTAATGCCCTGAGGAGACACCGTGGGTGCAAGGCATGCGTGGGCTGGAGTGCTGAGCAGGTGGGCAACAGCGGCTGGGGACTGTGGGCTGTGATGAGTTGCAGGAGGAGGCTCTACCTGTGCAGAGCAAGCATGGAAATACGCCTTTTTATGTGGACTAGGACTCTAGCGTCAGATGTGTCAGTGAGTGTCTAAAAATAGCAGGGAGCGAGCTATTGAATAGCCCGGACCCCAGGCATGGCAGGCTCAACCCTGCCTAGGGCTGACCCAGCACAACCCTGCTGGCTCTGCTTTGCTTCTGTAAAGCCCTGAGAAGCCCCTTGACATCAGAAGGGAACCCCTGAGGCTGGGAGTCCTGACGCACAAGGAAATGCCCAGAACTAGCTGCCCTGCAGCCCCTACAGCCTCCCTTTCCCAGCCCTCAGGCACATGGGGTCCGTCCGTTCACGCTTCCCACCCGGCTTAGGGCAGTGGAGGGGCCTGGTGTGTGCCCAGCCACCAGGCAGCTCAGGCGTGAAGCTTCCCCAAGGCTCTGGTGCTGGCTGGTGTCAGATGATGCCAGCTCTGGAGCACATGGCTTGGCAATCTTGACGTCCTCTTAAAGCTGGGTGAGCTCATGTGCCAGTCAGTGTCTGCTCCCCTCTGTGCCGGTGTGGCAGTTCCATAGCAGCTCCCCTCACATCGATGCCTTTGCCAGCTGTGCCTGGAATAAGCTTTGTAGGTGCCAACTAAGTCAAAAATATTGAATGCAGGAAAAAAAAAATCACTTGACAAAGGAAATACCATCTGTTGCTCCCTCAGAATGAAATATTAGGCCTTTTTGCCTGATTTCTCAAGAAGATACCGCCAGCCTAATGACACTGCCTGTGCCTGGTGGCGCCTCCTGCTCTCCATGCTGTCCCGGGCCAGAGGTGTCAGTACAGAGGCAGTGGCTGTCGGGGCTTTTCCCAGATGATAGGGGAGCAGCGCCTGGCTGGGGGAGGTTGTGTGCAGAGCTGAGGCCCACGGCAGGGACAATGGCGGTGCCTGTCCTCACCCACAGGCTCAGGGCGCCTGAGGCGGGCTCAGCCACCCAGCCCCAGCACATGCTGCTTGCCACACCTCCTTAACCCCGGGGACTCTGCCTTAGGGAAATAATAGCTTTGGGAAACTTGGATTTAGTCAACACATGCCTATTTGCATTTTACTTTATTTTCTCATTGACCAAGTATGGCTGTTTCTTGCCCTCCATGGGTATGGAAAGAAATGAGGAGCGGATCTAAGATCTAGTGGTCATGAAAAAAATAACCCAGTTAATCTATGGGAGAGAGGTTATCCCCATGTGCTTTTGATTTACAGGACCAGAATAAATCTTAATTAGGCATCCCAGCTAAACCTTGGAACTACATTTCTCCTGCCCTGCCTGAAAATAAGAGAAATTGCGAGTTATTAATGAATTTGCAAAACGGCCTCCATCAGTGACTTCTTGCTGGGGCAGGCCAAGCAGGCGGGAGGAGAGCTGGGGGTGGCAGCAGCAGCAGAGAGGGGTGACAGCATGCTGAAGCCATGGTGCCAGTGGCCTCAATGTGGTGATTGGAGGATGCAGCTTCTCCCCATTGCCCTGTCCCTTCTTTGCTCTGAAGTTCCTCGCCATCCCAAATCCATGTCTAGCAGCAGACAAACCAGCATAGTGTCATCAGTGTATCACACAGGATAGATAGTGGGTTTTGGAACAAATAATCCCTTGAACATGCAAACAGCTTTGGCAATTATAAGCTGTGACACACGTAAGCAAACACATGCAAGGAGACGTAAATAGACCTTTAAATGCTGCTGATTCCTTGCAGAATTTAAGTCACTTTTTCCACTCTGAAAAATAACTACATAAACATGATACAGCCTTTTTCAGCAGCTCCACTCTCTGTACCCACACAGAATGCAGATCTCTGCAGCAAAAATAGTTTAGTTTTGCTTTTCATTCTTTTTTTAAACTTTTGTGGAGTCTTCAGTAGTAGAAGTGATGTGAACATTACTGTACCCTGCTTTGTTAGTCAAGTTACTGTAAGAATAAATCCTTCTTATTTCAGGATCCACATCCCTACACTGTCTGCAGGAAGATTAGCCAGGTGTAAAGGGCAGCAGAAGCTGGTGTTGGTTAGGAATTCATGGGAGAGTTCCTCTGTTTCTGGGTGCCATGTGAGGCTGGCAGCTAGAATAAACTTATTTGTAGAAAGACCCCTGTGAAGGCACACAGAGAGCATGTCTGGGGATTTACTTGGAGGATGTGAAAGCCTGAGAACTTTTTACAGCCATATCCAGCTTTTGTTTTATTCAGCATAGAGCAGCTGTGAGACAGTGCCATTTTATTCTCTGAGCAGAGCTTGATGAAAGCATGGCAAAGAGGTTACGTGCCTGAGTGCTCCAAGGAGCACTTCTCCTAGTGGGTGACATGGCGGTCACCTGGGCACCCTGACTCTTGCACAGTTTGACTTACACAGTGGAAGAAACCTAGCCTCAGGAGTGGATCTATCTTCCTATAAAATACAGTGCTTTAAAACCTTGGTAAGCTTGTGCAGTGCTGGGAAAGCTGAGCTTTCTCATGGCTGCAGAGCTAACCCACGGTTGGTCAGTGATGGTCTCCATGTCTGTCAGCTGCTGTCACAAAATACTGTCATTTCTGCCTTTCTAAAGTTCTAGAAGTGCTCAGCTGCTTTTTAGGTTTTTTTGGTTTGTTTTGGTTTTTTTACAGATAACTTGTGATTTGTGATGTATTCTATTGAGTGTCTAGTTGGGTAAATAGAGGTGGAGAGGCCAAGGTGGTTTGTCCAAGGGGCAGCAACAGCAGTCTTGATTCTGCCCTCTGTCCTGCCCTGGGATTTACATCCTAAATGTAAATCCCATCATTATCACACCGGATTCAACAGTAAGAGCCAGGATGGCAGCTGCTCAGAAGTGTTCCATTTCAAGCTAGGAAAATGTCCAGCTGCAGTTGAAGTTACTAATTCTGACACTGGTGTTGGATGGGGTCGGGTGAACCAGCTGGTCTTGCAAGGCAGATGCTAGTTAGTTGCTGATGAGTTTTTCACACCTTTAAAATGCAAATGAAGATGGTTAATAACAAACTGTTGCACTCACCAGATAACATCTTGCTGACTTGGCAAAAAGGTTTGCCATCCTTGTCAGCTGAATGCTGCTGCTGCTGGGTAACAAGGTCATCCCGTGTGATGAATAAGGGGTATAGCGCCAGCAGGCTGCCAAGGCTGTGGTCTGCACCTTGGGTCACAGAGTCAGCAGCAGCACAGGAGGGTGTTAGGGCTGTATGTGCTCCAGCTGAGTCAGCTGCTGCTCTCATTGTAGTGGGCCACGGTGGCAGCACCACGGCACTGGGGATGTGCTGCCAGCACCAAGCAGGATCAGCTCCAGTCTGCCCTCAGGATGGAGCTGTATGCCTGAGCCACATCTGGTCTAGCAGTTTAGTTTCATCTCTGGCTGTTGCCGCCCTGTTGGCGTGGCCCTGTCCTCACGAGGGCTTTGAGAGCTGGCAGGTTACATATACATTCTCAGTAACGCCCATGTCAAATGCATCTGCCTTCTATTTCTCTCTCTTTCACTATCCATTTCTGTATTCTGCTAGGATCGTACAAATAATTCTGGCATTATCTGCAAAGCCCTGCTAGTTTTGAGGTCTGAGCTTTAGACTGATCCAGAACCAATGCTCTGCAAACAGCAATATAGGATTTATTTTTCCCATTTCTGATGTCCAGGTCAAATTTGCACAGTTTAAAGTTCAGCTGGCTTTTCTGGCTGGTACTGTCATATGCTGAAGGTGGGATCCCCCATTGCAGTCCAGCTGTGTCCTCTCCAGCTTCCACGTCCCTGGAGGCGATGCAGATGGAGCATGGGCATCCTGCATGTGCTGGGAATGTGGCTCCTGTAGCTCTTTTTTGCACATCCCACGTGGAGCAGCAGAGCCTGGGAGCACAGCATGCTGGATGAGCGGATCACCTCCCATAGGTCTCAGCAGCAGTTATGTGCTTAAAGCCATACTCAGCCCCGCTTGCTGATACATGCAGGTAGGAAGAAAGGTGCATGTGCAGTCAAGCCCCTTTGAGTTGTTTATTCCTCTTCTGCTTATTAAATCCCTCCCTGCTGTTTAACTGCTCACAGGTAACTGGTTTAAGAGCAGCTCAGGGTTCAGGCAGCTGCTGGCTCCCCTTGACAGGGTACGATGAGTATGGCAGTGCTGGGGTGTGGAAGAGCCTCTGGTCATGGATGGACCTGCCAGGGAATTTTTGAGCTTATGTTTCCCTCTGTGCACCAGCATTTCTGGGAGGTCAGGCTTACAGGTCAGAGTATTTCTAAGATAATACCTTACCTGTTATCAAATGATGTGAGGTGCAGAACCAATGCACTTCATGGTTTTGTGCTGTATTTTCCATATATAAGTATATTACCCATTTCAAAAGGATGAATGTGGTTCAGGAGATAGGAACCCAGCAATGCTTTTAAAAGGAAAAAACATTATCTATAGACCATCAGAGGATCTGCCCTGCACATGGCCAGGGGAGCTAGCGAACCCTCAGAGCGGGCTGGTGGAGGGTCCAGCTGCCACCCTGCCCAGAGCAAGCTGGTTGGAGCGGGCAGGAGCGAGCAGGCACCATCCTCTGCACTGTGTCTGCCCATCTGTCCTTTGTGCTGTGTCAGAAGTGAGCCCTTAACCTACTCAGCTTCGGCAGTTCCTCTCCCTTTTACTCACTTGCCCTTGTTTTGCAGAGGTTTTCATGGCTATCTTCGCTTTTGCTCGTGGTGTTTATATTCCTGAAGAATAACAGCAATTAGAGGTGCAGAAAGTGCAGGAGCAGGTCCCACCCTCATCCTGCCTTCCTGCCAGCTACTTTGGGAATGTCTGTCTGAAATAGCATCACTGGGACGACTTAAGGAATTTTCTCATAAATCAAATAGTCCTTTTCCTGAGGAACCTGGATTCTTACCCATTCTCCCCTCACCCCAATATTCAGCCCCACTTTTAATTTGGAAAAGGACTGGGAAAATGCATTGGGTTTTTGTATTGATGTGTCTTGCTATAAAAAATGGGGTAGTTTGTGCTCAGAGAGGTGGTCTTCCTCCTGGATGGGAGAGCTGGTACTCAGGAGGGTGTCCCGGGGACACAGCCAGTAGGGATGGGTCTGCCAGCCTGTTTTGTGGGGAGTACCACATTGCATTGAACTCTTAATGACATCCAATGGTGCTTGTCCTAGTAAAGACATTTTTTTTTACTTTAGCTTCATTTTCTGATTCTCTCTTGTTCATACAAAATTGCAGAGAAAACCTAGTGGTGAGCACAGGGTGCCTGGAGTCTTACACGGTATAGAAACTGCTCGGTGCATTTAGGGTAGGTGAAGCAGGATCACGAGGAAATAGGAACTTGATTAATTGCAGGGCTTTGGGCTAAACAAAGCTGTTTCTTCTTCCTTCCACTGCATTGTGGCCGGCTGGCCAGGAGCCACTGCAGCTCTAGTGAAAGGGAGGAGCCGGGAGAGGCATTGTCAAGGCCAACAGCTCTGGGCTGGGATTCCCCCCAGGCCCTCCTCTGTCACTGCGGGTCCTCTGCTGCCCTTTGTCAGGGGGATTAAAGCCCTGAGTGCCTGTGTGTGCCTGGCACCGTTATCTGATACAGCAAATCACAGCTGGTAACTGCTTGGGCTGGGGAGGTGTGTCTCCCACCAGCCCTGCTCTGTGCAGCCATGCAAAGCTTGGCCCAGCCCCCAAATTGCTGGGCTTTTGCCTAATCTGGGTTTTAATAGCAAAGGCCAGCCTCAAGGGACAGATCTCCTGACTGACAAACAAAAAATGGCATTTTTTAAGGATTAGGTAATATCTTGTAGCCATAGCTCCTCCGGAATAACCTTATGTGCTGAGACAGGGGGGTTTAGGCTTGGCATTTGGAGTCCCAGCGGGGTGGGGTGGCCTGAAGCTGGTGGGAGAGGTGCCCTGGCTGGGCCCCAACCCCAGGCCCCCAGGGAAATTGTTGCTCAAAGTATTGCCTTCCAAGCAGTGTTACGATGCACAATTATTTCATCTTTCCTTCTCTCGATACCGCCTTATGTGGCTGGTCAGGATTTGCGTCTTTTCCGTCTCCTAACAGAGCTGTGAGGTGCTGCCACTTTGCTCACAGAAATGGGGAAGAACCCTGGGACACTCCTAATAACAGATCTGCACATAATTTATAATTTTGTCTGGAGGGGCAGAGGGTGCTCAGCCATGACACTGCCCTCTGCAGCAGAAAGCCTGTGCCATTTGACGCAGATTGGGGTGAAGTTACCCCAAATGTAATTGTTTCCTCTCCTGCTTGGAGTCACAGGAACTATTAAAAGGTTACTAGAGTAAGATTAGGGACAGCACAGCAAAAATGAGGTGTTAGGTTCTGTGCCAGGAAGAAAAATGAGTTTGCTGCAGAGACTCATCATAAGCATGGCTTGAAGGGCACTTGGCAGCACCGCAGGGTGGGCTGGGACCTGGGGAGAGGGGAAAATGCCAAATTTCTGCAGCAAAAAGGCAGATAATCCAGCTGGCAAAGCAAGCTTCCTACTCCACAGTTATCTGCCGGAGGACCCAGGGACGTTCCTCTGTGCTGAGCCAGGCAGGGGGATTTAGGCAGACATCTCTGGGGGTGCATTTTTTATTTTAGATGTGGGTTTGGCTTTGTACTCAAGAAGAGTAGAGATTATTTCCAGTTTAAAACAGAAACTGCTCATCTCCTAGTTTTCTTCTTTGAGAAAAGATCCTAAAATTCCTGGTCTGTTGCTTGGCTTATTCCAGATGACATAATGTTCACAGTTATGACTGACTGATTTATTTTGGTGCAGACTGTTATAAGGGTGCCTGTATGTTTGGTTTTTTTAAAGCAGTTTTAACTTGGGAGTCCCAGATTGTGCCGGCAGTTAGAAAGCTCCATAAACTTTGGTGGTTCAAGGGTCTGGCAAACATCTTTAAACCTGGTTCATGAAAAACACAAGCAGCGTACTCAGTACTTGAGATGTAGTTGCTGATGGCAAAACATTTTAAAGCTTGCATATATATATACATGTGTGTATATATTTCGTTAATTCTTTCCTATGTTGTGTTTAAATAATCCTGGATTTATTTTCTAAGCATCTGTATGTTTCCATGAGGTATTTTAAGATACGTGAAAAAGAACAATGCTTGTAGGCCACAAGAGCAGTGATCTTGTTTTGGAAGGGCAGAGGGAAGTTACAAACTTCCATTTGAGATGAGATATTTAAGGCTGTTTGGCCAAGAAGAAAGGTCCAGCAGTGAAGGGTTGCCAGCCTCCCCCAGTGCCTCCGCATGGCAGGCTCATTGCTTTGGGCTTGCAGAAGGAAAAGATCAAAGATGGAAGGTTTATCTTTTTTTCTGCTATGTGGGCTTTTTGTATGCTTCAGAGTTTGGTGTAACAACTTTTCAAAGCTTTAGCTCTTTCACTTTTTAGTTGGCTCTTGATCTAGAAACTTTCCACAAATTGAGCTTGAAAATTAAGCCAAATATTCTCATAAAATAAGTCTCCAGTTCTGTGGCTAACTCCACGTGAACTAGTAGTCATACATCAAAATATTTTCTACTCATCCATTAAAACAAAGGTAATTTGTCAGGCTGAGCTCTTTCACTAATGGGATCAAGTGCCTATCTTCCCTTTCCCAGCAGAAATGAGTTACATGGTTGCTTTGAACCTGCTGCTTTGTGGTTACCATGGGTGCACTCCTCTGGGTGCTATCACCTGCGTGGGGTGTGTGGGCTGTCAAAGATGGACGGACGGACAGACAGACGGCCTCTTCAGAGGCTCCATGTTCCAGGCTGTCCCTCAGCTCCTCCACCCTGACTCCCGCTGTCCATGGCTTTTCCCAGTGCTGCCTCTCAGGAGACTTTTCAGAAGTATCTGCCTTTGAACAGCCCCACTCTGTTTGTGTGTTTTGCTCTGAGAACATCTAAGAGCGCTCTCGCAAACCGAATCAAGTTAGATCTCCCTCCAAGAGATCTAAAAAAGTGCCTTAAAATTCAGGGGCATACGTTTAAAAGACAGCTTTCTTGAAAGCCCAGGAAAGAAAATACAGACATTGCCCTTTCATTGCTTTCTTAATTCATGTAATTAGTGTGGAAATAGCTACATAGCAGTATTTTCTTCAAAGAAACTGCCTCAGACAAATATTGGCTAATGGAAATTTTACTTTCAAATAAAGCAGTATTTGAAAATACATTATGGCCATTGTGGGGAAATGGATGCAGGAATCGAAGATACTACAACAAAGTCTTCCCTGGGGCAGCTAGCAGAACAGTCTGTATTTTGTTATGAACTGATGTGCAGATCTCAGCCTCATCTTCCTGCTGGCCAGTCCTTTCTTTTTCAGTTTCTCCTCTCCTGCCTGCTGTCCCCCTTCTCACTTTTGACTTTGGCCAGCTGTGGGTCCCAGCATGTGTTTTGCTCTGTGGCTGCCATGCAGTGCTTGCCCCAGCCTGCTCAGCCCCTGCATCCCGGCTCCACTTTGAGAACCTCTGCTCTGTCTGCATCTGAGTTTCTTTTGGGCAGAATCTCTCAGGCGTGAGCCAAGCCAAAATTTTTATTGAGACTGCTGAAAGCAAAATGACTGTAAATTAGATCTTTCTGCCATCTATAAATGTCACCATGGACAAAATATTTTAAAGAAACAGCTGAACACATTATTTGGTTCCTCTTTCTGCAGGCAGATTTAATTCAAAATCAAGGATGTAGCCCAGACTCGGCCTTGTAAAAGTCTTTTGACGAATGTGGGAGTCTTTTTTTTTTTTTTTTTTATGGCAGTGCTGGTTTCCAGCCGTACTACACAGGTACTGAAAATGTTGAAAATGTACCAAACCTCCCCAGTCACCCAGCAGCTACAACTGCCAGGGCTGGGAATGAGCTGGGGCGGGCAGGGGAGCTGCATGTGAGCAGGGTTCAGATGGGGACCACCTCCGTGGGGTGGCTGTCCTGGGGCCAGCCACCCCCTCCTCCCACACAATCCAATTTCCCAGCAAAAAGCTGACAATGTCCCCCCATGGGGCAGGAGGCAAACAGGGCTGCTCGCTCACAAAGACATCCTGTCTCCCTCTGAAAGAAGATCCTTGTGCCTAATTAACTTCATAAATTAGCTGGAGCTGTAACACCACCACTTTAAACTAAAATGGAGGTAACTCAATCTCCCTGGCCCTTTCTGCTGCCGTAAGGGATCTTGCCTGCCAATTAATTTGCCCTGGTCCACTTTCTGTCCAGCTGCGTGTTGGCTGTGCGCAAGCTGCTGTGCAGACACTGTTGACAGGGCAGTGCTAAGCTGGGAAATTATCAGCAGCATAAGAACCACCGCCAATTATTTGTCTGCCCCCGCATGCTGGCATTGCTCCCCGCTTTGCCCAGCTCAGCCCTGCGGCTGCCGGCACCTGGCCACGGTGGCAGCGGGCTCTGGCAAGGCCGACCAGGTGGGAAGCCATCCCCAGGCTTCCTGCAGTGAAGGTGTCCCAGCTGGTTTACTGGACAGTAGGAAAGGAAATCATGGGAGGAAGGAGCACTGTTTCATCTTTTGTTGTCGTCTGCGCCGGGGCTTGGAAAAACATGAACGCAAGCAGCCGTGTCCCCTGCAGCCATGTCCCCTGTGGAGGAAGAGGAAAATCCCCTCTGTCTTCTGCCCACACTGGGCTGAAGAGCTGAGAGAGGGGGAGAGGAGAGCTAGCTGCAGGCATGGAAACAGCTGTCTGCTTAAACAATGCCCAGACCTCGCTCCTGGAGATCCTGCCAGGGAACTCCCAGGAGCAGGGAAAACTTATCCCCTCTTTAAGCACAGCCAGGGTGCCCGTCCACGCACAGGCTGTCACGTGGCATTGTGGTGGTGGTGGGTGCAGGAAAGCTCCAGCAGCTGTCTGCTTGCCATTCAACAGCATCAGCCTTTAGGTAGCAGCACAGATCTCTGCCCTGCCTCGCTGATTGCTCTGATGTGGTTTTTGAGGAGCAGTGCTATAGTTAGAAAGAGTTTGTGCCAGCAAGTTCACATGAGCTTGAAGGTGAAGAGGTCTCTATATGACACAGCCAAGGCTCAGCCTCAGCTGTCATTGAGGACCACCGGGGAATTGGAGCTCTTCCAGCCCATGCTGGTTTGCCCCTCCGCTGCTGCTGCTTCAAATAACGACACCAACTAACCATCTCTGTCCAATATATCTGCAGCTTTTAAATAAGGCAACCAAAGATGGAACTTAAAATTATGTGCTTTTCTGTGGCTTTAATTATGTTTGACATGCTAAAAAATGTTTTCCAGGTCTCTTGCAAGAGCCAGGCTCTTCCACATGTAATGTTGTAATACTAACGTGGTACTGGTGCCTGCAGTCTTCTTCCTTGGAGGTTTCCAAGCCTTGGTGAATCAACCAGCTCCAGTGTCACAGCCACCCTGCTTGAGCAGGCACTTGGGTTAGAGACCTCCTGGGTCCTCCCCAAACACCTCAGGGACTCTGGGCACAGCAGTGGGTGCAGCCCACAGGGAGGCTTGGGAGAGCGCATGAAATGTTACAAAGAAGTGAGAAAATAACCAACCAAAAAAAGAGAAGTGAATCAAATGGATTAATCTTTACTGTATTTGATTAATGGGAAGGGAGAAAAGGGTATATTTTCAGCTGGATTGCAGGCAGAGGAATTGAGTTTGGGCCAGTAAACTGGGAGGGTTGTCATGCTCACACCTCCCAGCTGGGCTGCACTGGGAGGGGATGTGCAACTGGAGGAGGAGGATTTTGCTGATGAGAGTTGATGAGGCAAAAATGTTAAAAGTTTGGGTTTAAGTGGAAAAAAAAAAAAGGTGAAAAAAGAAAGAACAGAACAAAAATGGAGCTTCTTATGATAAATATGATCTAATTGGATCATTTCAGTATTGTAGTCTTTGGGGTTTAGAGTGAAATGCTCTGATCAGCTCTCTATAACTGATGTTTGCAGAATCCTTGCAAAACAAAGCAGCACAAGAACAAATACACAAAAGGAAATCAGGCAAATTGAGTAAATGCAGGGACTTTACTCACCCATTTTTTTCAAACAATTTTTACAGGCCAAAATAATCCTCATTGTTTTTCCCACTGTGTATAACTTAGGTGGACAGGTGTTATGCACAATACAAAAATAAGAGTTCTAGCTCATGATGCTATTTAAGCCTTCTTAAATGAACTGTCTCTGTGTTTTTTAGGATTTGAGTCTGGAAATGGCCTTCTATCAAATTATGTGAGGAAGATTACTTAGCCAGGAATGAATTTTTTACGGTGTGGAGTAACTTTTCTGACCATTTCCAGAAATTACTTAAAAAGTAGAAGAAAGTTTTCTTCCTTCAGAGAGCTGACAGTAACAGCCTGTGGGGTGGGTTGCTGCTGGCCACCCCCTAATGACTGATCTTCTTGGGTGTTTGCAGAACTTTCCTTTTTTTGGGGGGCTTATGTTAGGGTCTGAGAGCATGCAGGACAAAACAGTCAGCTCCCAGCATCTCCCTGTGTAGCTGCCCTGGCTGCACTGTGGGCAGTCCAGTCATCCTCTCATTGGCGCCTTGCAGCAGAACATCTCTGCCTGCAAAAGGGAGGTTTGGTTTTGGGAAACAAAGACTGATTTCCCCCGCCCTGAGCCTGAAGCTGGGCTGCTGCAGGTTCTTGAGGCCGGGGCAATGGGGCAACATGGGGCTGGTGCTACGATGCAGGCTCTCCAGCAGCCTTGGGCAGAGGGTTGGGGGCAGTCCTACCCTGGGTTCAGGGTGATAGTGGCTGGCAGTGAGAACAGCCTCGTTAGGTATCAGTCAGCTTCCCTGCAGCTCCAGCTTCCTGGAACGAGGCCACCCTCAAGTGCATATGGCAGGTTTCAGCCACTTAGGGTTGGCAAACGCTGCAAAGCATGGGGGCTCTGTGCACAGGCTTTGTTTAGATCAAATATTTGATCCTACCAAACACACCCCAGCTGATCTGGGAGCTGTGATCCCACAGGGACTTTAATTTCCTTCATTTTCTGAGAATCCCATATGGTTGCTGGGGTAGCAGATGGGAGAGTTTTCTTTTCTGGGGGATGTAAGATAGCAGTGGATTGAATGCCAGAGAAAAATGAGAGATTTCTGGAGGACTGTCGAGTTCTCCTTAATTGTGAATACAATTTGTTGGTGACTAATGCATCCAGACTTGCTGAACTACCTCATGTATTAGAAGCAGTGGTGCAATGGAAAAGATGTGACTAAGATGCTGGCTCCTGAATTACCAATACTTCCCTCCTAAACTGCTGCTTAGCTTCCTACTGTCACATTACAACTTTTTCTATTAATAATTAAGAGCATTAATATAGTTTGAAAGCACTTGGTTCAACGTAAAATCCGCCAGCTTGATTTTTGGTCTGCTGAGAGCATTTTGAGCAGAGAGGAGTTATTAATGGAGCAGAAAATACAGCTGCCAAGCAAATGGTGGAGCAAGGCAGAACACATTGTGTCCAGGCTTGGTGTTGTGCAGGACCTCAAGACACGTTGGTGTGGTCCCATGGTTGCCTCTGCCCTGCCCCATCTCTTCTTGCCTGTCCTACTTCCAATGCTGGTACGACATTTCTGTAAGAGCGGTGACTGATGGGTTGGTAACTTGCTAGTGAAACTGCAAGTTCTCTGTTATAAACAAGTTGTGCAACTGTTAATGAAATACTGTTCCATATTAAGATGGCATGATGCTTTGGCATGATGCTTCTGTTGCCTGGATCCCACCGGCTGGGGAAGAGGCCTACCCAGTGGTTGTGCTGGCATATGCACCAGCCCAGCACTCCAACGCTTACTCATGCTGAAAATGCATCCATTTCTTATTCTTTGCTTATTCACTTAGCCTTTCTCCAACATTAACATCAGTCTCTAAGCTTTATGCCAGAAGGCTGTACCAATCCAGCAATGTCATTGCATCCCTTTGAAACATCAGGCATCATCTGCCTGTACTTGGAAATGGAACTGTCTGTTTGGGACAAGAAAAACTCCAGCTCTCCTTCCCAAAGTCAGAACTCTTCCCAGTCTCTCTCTTACTCAAGTGGAAAAGCTTTTAGATGTTTTATGACATTACTAAAGTGGTGAAATATGTCTACATATGGGAAATAAGACAAGCATCAAAGTGACAAGACAAACGAATGGGCTGGGTATCTTCAAGATTACAGAGAGGGACACATCCACATTATTGAAATGAACATTCTGTAATCTGTGCTTGTGGAGACAGAGGAACTAGTAAATGGAGATGTGGGAAAAGTCCGTGCTGAAGAAGCTGAAGTTTTTTGGAACTGTTTGGTCAAGTGATATTGACTGCAGTGCATTTTTGCCGCTTATTTCCCTAAGTGTGTCGTTACTTTCCACCTGAATGATTATGCAGTAAGATAACTCCCAAGAGAACAACACTGGAGAGAGTTTAACATCATTTTTCTTGCATTTAAAGTACCAAACAGAGAAATTATCCTGCCAGTCTGAAGCCCTGTGAGCTAATGGTCACCTATAGGTCATATGTGGTCCCATTACTAATCTGCAGTGCAACCAGAGCCTGGGGAATTGCTTGCTAGAGCCCATCCATCTGCGCTTGGAGCTTTGCTTGGACCTGCAGCATTGCATGAACTTCATGAGCTCAACTCAAGGCTGTCTCCCCTTTCTTTTAGGCAACAGAGTCGTGTCCACTGATGAGCTGTAATCTTGTCCTTGTTCTAGCAGAGTTTAAGTGCCCTAGCACTAAATAATCCTGTAATCATTCTTTTTTCTGGTTAGCTTTGAGAAGAGCCATATGCTCTGCAGCTTTGTTCTATAGGAACTGATCAGGAGGTAAAGGGCTGGGTGGTCCTTGATGTATTTTAATGCAGTCAGTTATTGGAAATGTCAGAATGGGAAAATTGTTATTTGTTCTTGAGGTGATTTCATGAAAGGGCTTTAATTCATCAGTAGACTATGTCCATTCATAGTTGTTAGATGTTCTGTATCAGAAATAGCCCCGAGTTCCACAAAAGTAAACAACAAGTTGTAAACATTTTTGAAGTGGGACTGATACCCTCTCAGACAGAAGAACAAAGCAGCAGAGGTTGTCTAGAAACCCTGTGGAGAATAACTCTTCAGACCTGTAAATGCCTTAAGGAGTTGAGCTGTGTAAAGGAAGAGGCAGTCTGGGTAGGCAGGTTTAGAGAAAGAAGAATTGAGAAGAGGCAGGTTATGGGAAGGGATTAGAAAAGAGATGTTTTGGCTACAGCAACTGAAAGGGAGCCTGGAGCCTGGAAATGAGAGTTGCTTCTTTTATTGCATGTTCAGGCAGCAAATTATGCATCAGAGTGGGAAAGGCAGTGTGTACAGCAGGCATGGGAAGCAGAGACTAGGATTTAGCTTCTGAATCCGTTTTGAAGTACGCTGGTTTGCTGGAAGAGTGGGGTTTCCAAAGGGGCAGACAGGATTTGAAGGCACAGGTGCCCCCACAGCCAGTGGGCTGACCACCACGACACGATGTCCTCCTGCATCATGCCCTTTCCAGGGCAGTTTTACCTCGTCGCTGAGTTGCAGGTCATGGCCACTGCTTTCAAGGGGTACAGACGGACCGGCACAAAAGGCAAGAGCCTCAGGACATGTTGGGCCATGGACTCGTGGAGTTCTGTCAGCTGCTTCTGTTGGGGAAGAGTCCATACCCACCTTGGAAGACTCTAATTTTACCCACTTCTTTGTTTCCTGCTTCTGGTATTTTTGGTTCTCAGCATTTTTTTCTCTGTTTTGTTTCCCACTATGCACTGAACAGGAACAACCCCTCGCAAAGTCCTGCAGAATAAGAAGAAGGGAAAAAAAAAAAAAAAAGATCCAGATGACATTTGGTTTCTGCAGGCAAAACTGAAAGCAGGCAGCAGCCAACATTTCCCCAAAGCCCCTCACCACCGCTGCTCTTTCCATGAGAAACAGTAAGGAAATTGGATCCTATAGGAAAACTCATTTTCCAAAATGCCAGAGACCTCCGAATAGTCTGTTTGCTCTTGTGCACTGACTTCTCTAATGAGACAGGACTTGGGTCTTGCAGTCACGTAAGCTCAGAAAGTGATACTTCAGCAGTATCT
The DNA here is from genome assembly GCF_023634155.1 of Falco peregrinus. Taxonomy (NCBI): domain Eukaryota; kingdom Metazoa; phylum Chordata; class Aves; order Falconiformes; family Falconidae; genus Falco; species Falco peregrinus. The sequence goes on along the minus strand of NC_073728.1, from coordinate 65,695,344 downwards.
TGAAAATAAATACCTGTGTTTCACGGAAGGAAGATAAACCCTTTGTGCACATCATAGCCCCATGGTCTGTAGGTGCTGGGAGGGCCAGCTCCAGCAGGGTCCTGAAAAGTCCATTTGTTCTTCTTGAGGAAATGTGCTGGAAAGACTTGCAGAGCAGGACTGCGAAGCTGTGCAGGGGTAGCTCAGTCATCATAGGACCGCATTCATCTCTTCAATGAGCAAACTGATTGAAACAGGATTGTCATATCTTAAAAATCTACACGCTGTCATTAGTTAGTAGTTCCCTCTGTGGTTTTGGTGGGCATGGAGAGTTTTCTTTGCTACCAGTGACCCAAAGACACCAAAATCCTGCTCCAAATTGTTGATAGTTTCTTAGATAGAGGCCAGCCAGAGTGCTGATTCTTGCTGTAAGGCTTTTTTACTGCAACATTGCAGAAATAACTCTCTACTCTGAGAATCATATTGATTGCATTGCACACTGTAATTAGTGTAGCAGGCTGTGCAGTTGGTGGAACAATGACAGAGCCAACTTTACAAGTAGTGAGAGCTGCATTCTTTTAAAATTATTTCATCTCAAAAAGTGCATTGGGAATTTCTAGTCCTGGAGCCCTGTGTGGCCAGATATTCCTTCCATTGCAAAGTGGGGAGGACTGGGGTCGGTAGTGGAGGCAGTGGCCATCCCACATTGCTGGCACACTGAGCGAGACCTGCCTCTTGCACCCAGAGCGCCGCCTGCTGAGGCGGTGGGAGCTACAGCGGGAGGGCTGATGGGTGTTGGTGGCCGCTCTCAGGGGGGACAGGCCCAGCCACATTTCAGTCACCAGCTCATTGGGACTCCAAGTCCCACCTTGGCCAAACTCCAATTGCTGTGCCGTTTGTTTGCTCTCTCCTACCCTGGTGTGGGGCCTTCATGGTCTGTTAGAGGCTGCTGCCCACTGGGTTTGTGACAAGCAAGAAGTTGATCTGATGGCTAGAGGTTGCTGAGCTGTCTTAGGACTCGTCCTCCCCTGCAGACAGTTCAGTGGAAAGGAGTCTTGCTGGAGCCAGGGGCTGGAAGCCAGAAGGTTTGCTTCCCAGTGCTCCTTGCCTGCAGAAAATCCATGCACGGAACAAGGTAATGTGCATTTCATGAAGAGATTTTTGAGGATGGAGGAGTCTACGTGAATGGTGAGAGGCCATGGTAAGACGAAGGGTGCACCTAGCAGATCCTCTGCCTCCCAGGTGATAAACCCATGCATTCATATTTCATTTGCTGTGCAGACATGTACCATCTTGGAGTCTTACTGTAGTAACTTAGCTGTATAAAGCCAGAGAACATTGCATACAGGTGTTATAACCGACAGGCTCTGGCTTCCAAAATACCAGCTGCTCTTGCAGTACTAACAGTAAAGGAAATGTTCTAGTTCCTGCTGCTCAGAGGAGAGCGCTCTCGGCGTCTTCAAATGCATCTAACATGCTCTCTCCATTAGAGGGCAGAAGCATGTTTATGCACAGATAAAATAAACCAAAATTACCTGCCCTGTGTGCTATATAGCTTGTTGCCTTAAAGGAAGGTAGGACATCATCACAAATGGCCAGACAACTACACCTGCTAGAAAGAAAAAGAAGCAAGAACTGGTGCTTGAAGGGTTAATTTCTGCGATCTGGGCTAACCTGTTGGTCTTTGTAGCACCTCCTTCTGTTTAAAGTTGGAAATAGATTTATGGTAAGTACCAATGTCTTGACAGATTTGTTAAAGGCTAAGTAGTACAGGTAATTACTAATTTTTCAAAAGACTGACAATTCTGATGATAGAAAAATGCAAAAAAGATTGCTTTTAAATAGTGACAATTATTAGGAGAACATTTTGAGGATCTGTTACTTGTCTGCCTGTCAGTGTTCCCTGTTTTACACCCCTCTTGCCAAAGCTGTGATGCACTGCTGTATCTGTATGCATTTAATCCTCTGTCGTAATAAAGGTATTGCCCATAATTACAAAAGGAAATCATTAGTTTCTGTTGAATCCAGTGAGACAGCTTTGCAAAGAGTAAACAAGCCAAGAGTTTGGCCTTCAGCAGGTATGGACTTCAGGGTAGTTCAGACCAACAATTTAACCTTCTGTAGTGTCCTCTAGGTGCCATTGTGGTGCTGATATTTATGACATGGACACTTTCCCCCTAGAAACTGGACCAAATCCACAGACCTGTCCTTTCAATTTTGATTTGTCACCGTCAGAGAATGCCAGGGATTGCCAGCTGCCAGCTTTGCTCGTGGGGTGCGTGGAAGGGCACGCAGGAACTTCTGGCAAGAGGCACTGGCCTCTTGGCAAGTGCTGGTGCTGGTGGAAGACCCAGATACAGCCCAGAGATGAGCCTGCTGCAGGCAAGGAGGGCTTCAGGGTGTTGGCTGCACAGATGCATGAACTGGAGGGAAGCTGGTGTGCCAAGAGTGATGTTTTAGTTTTTAGTTAGTAATTTGCAACTCAAACTGAAGGGAAGAAAATTACAGGAAAACACAAAATTCAAGATTGATCATAAATATTTCTTGGACATCCTCTTAGATGTTAGGGGAAGGTTGATTCTTTTAAATAACAGAGGTTGAGGTTTTACATTCAGCTTGAAATAGAAGAAAAATGTTACATTCTCTTCTCTGTTAATATATGAAATATTTAATTCTGGGCTTAAAGAGCAGAAGCCAGGGGCTGAAACAATTAACTTCTGCTGTTGTGATCTAATAGATATTGAATGATCATGGATTAACCCATTATCCTTTTTACAGAGACTTCATCTTTTTATTAAAGGTTTAAGAGTTGGCGTAGGCTCCCTGGCTGCTGCCTGCATGTGAGCCTGCCCGTGCTCCATCCCACTGTGTGTGTGCTGGTGCTGCCCATTTTGTTTGGTTTGGAGAGAAGGGGGCTGCTTTCATCCCTTCTGGAGGCTGAGGGTTTTTTCCAAGTTGGCTACTGGTCCATGCCACGCTCCTCTGGAGAATTCTCCTCAAGTGTGAAGGAGGCACATTACGGCACACTGCATGATGACTAGAGGAAATCAGAGTTAAACATACCTAGAAAGGCATTTTTATAATTCCAGACAGGTATTTGGAACAAATCGTATTTACAGCCTGGAGCTGAGAGAGACATGGACTGCAATGGACCACCTTTCTATACCCTGGTGCTGTCAGAAAGCAGCTCAGCAACTTCCTTCCATTCCTCTTGGAGAAGTGCCAGTTCCCTGAGACGAGGGAGGAGAGATCAAGCGATGGCCTTTGGCATGCTGTTGGTCCTGGTGCAGTCTTTTCCCTCCCTCCAATGTCCATTTGGCCTGGTGGGACCCATAAACACTGTTACTGCAGGGCTGAGGTTTTCCCTGCATGCTCTGCAGTCCCCCTCCCAATATCCCTTCCCTCTCCCCTGGGAGCCCCCAGCTTGGGGACAGGGATGAGGATGGCCCGGGGGTTGCCTGTGGGGTCACAACCTATCCCCACCTCATCACAGACCCATGTGATCAGAGGTACTATCCCTCTCTCAAGAAAAAAACTTAAATCATGATGCTTTTACAAAACGTGTTTTTACAGAGGTATTTTCAGTGTGGAAAGGGTTTTCTGGTGGTGTACCAGGAACGGAGTTTACAATGTGAGTCGGAGTACAAATGAGTTGCTGAGCATAGAAACAGTAGAAGATGAATCAGACTCAAATTGGTATTTTAGTACAGTAATTGCTTTTCGGTGAACCTCAGAATGACCCAAATCAAACAGTTTTGAAGGAAGCAAACGCTTCTTGCTTGACTTCTCCAAGCATTTAGTAGTTCAATAGCTTGATTCAACTTCAGTTGACAGCAGTAGCTTAAAAGTGAGGAATCCAGAACAGTTTGCGTCAGGGGGAGAAAGAGTTCTTCATTGTAAAATGTGGAAAACACATCAATTAAATTTTTACAGTTCTGAATGTATAAGCATGGCAGAAGCCCTGGAGTGTTGGTTACCGCAATGTGAGCTGTTTGCATGAGCTGTAAGGTGGCTGGCTCATGCTGGGGTCCCTTCATAATCTCATGATGTGAAGCTCACGCTGCTGACCCTTGCGAGCTGGAGGTTTGCATGGAAATGCCAGCCCTGGCCGGCTCCACCTGTAGATAACAAATTCCTCAAGGCTTCCAGCCTCTGACACCTGTTTGGTTAGAAATGTAAACAGGTGGTTGTGGCCCAGGCTCTGACACTGCAACAACTGACACAAAACAGGGATGAAGGCTGCTTGCAGGCACCATTAACATCCAGGAATACCGTCAACTGTTTCTGGCAGCAGTGGGGGAAATAAAGCAAGGCAGGTAAGTGGTTGGGCTGCTAGTGGTGAGCAGCGAGACAGCCCTCTGTACATGGGGTTTGGTCTTGCTGGATGGGATGATGGAGCAGGGGTTAATTGGAAGATCCAGCTCTTGTTGTCCAGAGAAATGCAGATCTGGCCTTGAAGCATTTCCCAAGGTCTTGGCACTTCATTTCCTAGCTGTCTCATGCTCCAAATATTCCCAAGGCATTTGCTATCATCAGATGTCATGTGACTGTCTCTTGGTTGCTGTTTGTTTCTGTGGTTGCATGTTGATAAGGTATCTGGTTATGTCTTGCAGCCCTCAGAATCCAAGCCCAACGTCACCCCTCTCACCGTCTTGGCCCATGTTCTCTGCGCCATCAAGTCCTATGCCCACCTCCTCTACGTCCAGCGACTCATCCCCCATCAGGTCTGTTGCAGAATTCACTTTGCTTTTTGTTGCTTTTGCTATTTTCTGTTTAATTTGCTTGGTTTCGCCCACTTCGCTTCCCTTTTCCCTTTGCATCCTGCTCAAACTCCCCCAATGCACCTATCTGCATTCAGCAAGAGAGGAGCTTCCAAATGTGGCCTGCCCGGGAGACACCCTTTGAATCCCCACTTTGAGCCCCCCGGCAGGCGCCCACCAGCCCCCACAGTCAGGCAAGCAGGAGCCAGCACTCGCAGTGCTCAGCATTGCTGGTGGTTTCTGTGGTTTTGCCCAGCCATTTCAGCTCCTGCGGTTCGCTTTACTCCTCTCTGCAACAGGTAAGATGTGTACTGCCTTCCTGGGTGCTGCAAGGAATAACAAGCCTTTGTAAAATGCGGTGATACCTCATTTTCTGGCAACTTCCTTTTCTTATCTGGAATCTAAGGAGGGTAAAGACCATGAGGTGATGCAGACATTTGCCTGCTGTGTGCCCTTGTCTCAGGCGCTTCAACATCGCTGGAGTAAATCAGTCCTGAAAGTTGCAGACAAACAGAAGGTTTCCAATGGGGCCCTGAGCAGCAGGTTAGGCTGTGCTGCACACCAGCCCCGTGGGGCAGGATGGTGCATGTCTCCCCTGCGCCCCAGGCTGTGAGATGTTGCTGGCTGTGGGGCAGTGGGCATAGGTACTTTCTGGGGGCACTGGGATGCAGTTGTGCCGTGAGCACACCATAGGCAATGTTTGGGCTCTGCACTGCAGGTACTGGGAGATACTCACAGTGGGAAAGCCAGGGCACATCAGCTCTGGTCTGTGTGCAAGGCATCCTCGGATGGGACTTCTCTCCCCCGAGCCCAACCCTGGCACAGCAGAGCAAGAGGCTGTTGTCATCCCCAGCAGATGCAGCTCCCAGCCCCTTGCAGGTGGCAGGCATCTGGGCCGGGGCACTAATCTCCATCTTCTTAGGGAGATGCATCAAACCTGTTTGTTCATTACAGGCGCAGACCCAGCTCTTCCCTACAGCCATACAAATGCTGCCCGTATAACAGCTGCCTGCCTGGCAGGGTTATTTATTTGTTTTGCTATGCATCTGCAAAGGCTGACAACGGCGTAATACCATCCAAGCAGCCTTCCTCCTCTGGGGGAGAGAGGCTCATCATCCCCGAAACTGCACAAGGGCAGATGGGTGAAACTCCTGAGTGCTTTGCTGGCCTTGTGCCATGCTTGGAGGCAGAAAACTGACATAAGCTATCGCGGGGTCCAGCGTTTCACACCCACAGGGCTCTGTGCAGTCGCAGCCCAGAGGGCAGCCATTGGGCAAGGGGCTGGCTGGGGCCATGGGGGTACCGGGCTGCAAAGGTAATTTTTGGGGCAGAAAAACAACAGCTTGAATTATTCAAGGTAGTAAGCCTGAAAATACATTTTTCATCTGACAGTCTCCTCAAGCACTCTGTGGGAGCAGTGCCTGCCCAGCAGCAAAGGACCCTCTCTGGAGTGGGAGGAGTGTTTGCCCATCCTGGTTTTTAAGTGTTTGGTGGCTGCTTGTGTCAAGCAGTTGGAATTTGGAGAGTGGAGACCTTAGCTTAGGAGCTGCCTTCACAGCAAAACCAAAACCATTCATAGCTTCCCTGGTTTGTGGTTTCTGTGTGAAGGTGAACCGCTTTTGCCATGAGGTGAAAGCGTGCCGCTTCCCTGGGCTCACTCAAAGAGAATTCAGAATAAGTTCAAGTCCTCAGAAAAATAAAAAGCTGGTCAAACCACTGACCTGAGAGATGGCGACACCTTGTTCCTTATCCCAGCAGCTCCTGGGGGCACGTCCATCACTTTGCTTGGCAATACCGTAGACGAGCAGCCTGCTGCAGTGCTGAATGCAGCTGGCTAGTCAGATGGCCTGGTGCCTGGGCAGGTTTGCACCGTCACGGTCACCATGGCCTGGCAGTGTCCCAGCTTTCCACCAGCCTTGCTCAAGCCCAAACCCAGAAAGGATGTGTGGGAGGCTCCGGGTGCAGGGGACAGCTCTGTGTACCTGTGTTTGGCTGGGGGGGTCCTGAGGTCCTTCATTTTCTCCCTGTGTCTGCTGGCCATTTGCTCCATTTCTGGCTCTCTGCTCTTAATTCACTCCCCTGCAGCACAGGCACACTGGCACTTCCCGAGTAAAATCTAATAGTTGTTAAATCTTTTTCTTTACGTACAGTCTCTAAAGAAGTGCAGAAAATTCTTCATGGACCTACTTGTTTTTCTGTTTTGAAATACCCTTCCCCAAGTGCTAATTCTTTATTGTGAAATCCTCCTTGTGGTTGCAGCTGCTCTTGGAGAGTGATGGGTTTGGCAGTGAGTGGGGTCGGTGGGCAGTGGGTCGGGGCCAGCGCCTGCTGCCCGCCTTCGCTCCATGCTGGCCCTCCAGTCAGTTACGGCCTTTCAGAGACTCACAAAACACTTCCAGCTCCCTGCTTTACTTCTCCCGCTCTCCTGGGGACCCACGGCTCAGGGCTGCCTGCTGTGCGGGCACCAGGCACAGGCTCTGGTCCTGGCAGTGCCAGCTGGCTTGGACTGCGGTTTGCAATGCAGTGCAGTGTGGTGCTGGGGGCTCATCCCTGAGAGCCTTCAGCCTCCTCTGGAGTCTTCCTCGTTCTTCCCTTTGAGCAATGTAACGTTGGACCCTTGCAGAGCAGTAGGAGGACCCGTCTTCAACATGGACCCCTCTTCAATGCAGTGAGGAGTGTTGTGTATGAGTGGGGTATTTTTTTATACCAATAAATGCTTTCTTTTGCAGCTCACCACTGCGGAAAGCCCGAGCTTTGTATGCCTGTAAAGCAGAACACGACTCGGAGCTCTCCTTCACGGCAGGCACTGTGTTTGATAACGGTGAGTCCCTGATTCGGAGGGAGGGTGCGGGGCAGTGCCAGGCACCTCATGGGAGCAGGAGTTGGGCTCATTTTTCAGCGTGGTATTCAGGCTGCAGTTCCTGGTGTGTCAGGAAAATGGGATCGTGAGAGCTGTGTCCAATGCCACAGGAGCTGTGCTTGCTCCATGCCTGGTTCTGGGCTTCCCTGGAGCTGAGCCTGGAGCAGGGTTTGCTGCTGAGCGAGGGCAGAGTGCAGAGGGAGGGTGGGGGATACACCAGGGGTGTTTGTAACTTACCACCAGCTGGCTGCCACCCAGCTCACCTGCAGGGGAAGAAGCGCTGCTGGATGCCTTGCCCAGAGGCTGCTGTTAGCCTGGGTGGTAGATCAGCAGGAGACTTCCTCTTCATTTCAGAATGGCCATTCTAACAGCATCTCATTTCATGTAACGTACATGTGGGATGCTACAGAGCCAGTTCTAACAGCAATATGAACAAAGCTACCGAGAAGGACACTTGGCTATTACTTACTTTAGCACTGAGTTTTGTTAAATTACTAGTTTCCTTCCTGTGATTCAATGAATGATTTGGACTCTCAGTTCATGCGTTTCTTTTCAGTCTTCTGTTTAAGGACTATCCCATTTCCACCACTAGAAAGTAGAATGCAGAAATACTTGAAACAAGCATTAAGTCTGAGGTGTATCTTGCCTTACTTTTTGTTATCCCTGCTGAAAACAGCTGGTCATCCAGCCATCTGTAGGATCAGCGTGAAAACTGCCTTTTCAGGATCCTGGTTTATTTCCTAAGGGAATTAAATCCTAAGGGAGACTTGTAAAATAAGGGTGATTGGTGTTTTGGCCCCTGCAGTAGAAGTGGCCACCAATCCACAAGGCACAAGGCAAAGACATGCACAAGTGACCAGCTCTTAGTGACCACGTTCTTCTAGATCAGAGCCATGTTTCGCTGTGTTGGTAAGGGAAGGTGCAGCCTTGCATGGAGGGCATGCAGAGGTTCTCCAGACAGCTCTTGGGAGTACAAAGTGCAGGGTCTGATCCAAAGCAGAAGATAAAAGGAAGAAGTTTGATGGGGCACAGCATCACCTTTGTGCCCTCCTAGGTCAGTGGCAGGCCATGGAGCATGGACCGGTGCCCAGTGCTGACCCCAGCTGCCTGTGCTGTTTGCCTTCCTGGCAGCTGCTCGAGGCTCCAGCTGGTCACCGGGGTTATGCAAGCCCGTGCAGTACGCATGCCCCAGCTCTACCACGGAACGCAGCGCAGAGCCTGTGCTGTAGCTGGCAGCTCTGCCAGCAGAGCAAGGTGCTTGCCCTGTGCCAGTGGGACCATGCAGACCCCTACATGCCTGTGCCATGTGAGGCTGCGTGACCACGCTGTGCCCCTCCTGTGGGTATGGACCCCTAATTTAAACGTAAGGGAGCAACTGGTGAGTAGTCGACTGACACCAGTGTTTACCATATACAGAGCCATTCCTCAGTGGTCTTCTGGGTAGGAGAGATTAGTTTCCAAGTATCAGCACCAGAAATACTCTGTGCAGTTGCCATAATGTTTCATGCAGGGGATGGAAAAGTAACATCTGCTTTTTTTCCTCTGGATACTGAGAGCTGGAATAGGTAGGCTCTGGTTAGTCAATTTTTTGGAGAGGATGTTAATAAACATAGACTTTCTGTTTCCTGCATCAAGGGAAAGAGACTGTGCCCCATGGAATTAAGCAGCTCTGGTTTAGATACAATCCCAATGTAAAGAAAAGACTTTTTGCTACTTTCCAAGTAGTTCTTAGCTTTTATATGTTAAGCAGTGTCATTCGGGAAACGGCTACCACAGGCACTGGTTTTGCCCTGGGATATATACATGAATATAGCAGAAAGAGGAAGAGAATGAATACATGTGAATTAAAGAAAACAGTTTTCCTAAGCAGCTCTATAGATACCTTATAAATAAACATGGTCTCCCCTTTGAGAGCCTGTGGGAATTAAAGCAGCTAGGAGGGGAACAAGTTTGAATTAAATATATTATGTTTGCTAGATAAAAATCAATGGGTTAATCAAGGGAAAAAATATACAGCATGTTCTAATTACTTAGCAGCATAGCCAAGCCTCATGTTAGCTGGAGGAAGCGAGCTAGAAACAGCACTGCTTGGTAGAAGTATTATTATGGTGAAGGGGTTTTATAAAACCCAGCAAAAGCAGATGGATCTTGGTACTTAGAGACAGGTTCTTGTTCGACTTTAAGGTTCTCTGAGGTTGCACATGGCAGAGCAGCATCTCGGTCTGACTGGGAAATTGGGGTGCTGTTGCCCACACTGAGTGACATCCACAGTAAATTACACCATGTTTTAAGAGGTCCTTTTAAAATCCATAGCATTGTTCCTTTTAGTTACATGAAAACCTGAATTTTCCAGCAGATCTTGTGCACTTGGTTTGCCCTTGTTGTGATGCTAAATGGGAGGGATGTCCTGGATCCATAGGGGTCTGAAATCAGGAATAGTGAGAGTTGTGGGTCAGGAAAGGAGTGCTCACCTGTGCTTTTAACTAGTGATCACCCATGAAATGGAAAACTCTGTATTCTGAAGCAATGAACCCACACACACCTGAGCTGCTGCTGACAGATACTGAAGTTTTATGGTACATTAGTTAGGAAAGTCGTATTGCATTTGTGCTCTAATTTGGTAAATAGAGAGTGAGATTCTCCTCCCTGTCTGCTCATGTGCTCTGCTCCGTCTGACGGTACGTACACGGACATAAATGGCTGTCTTTGGGACATAAGTGATTTTTTTAAGGCAAAAGCAGTAGCTGGAACTCACGTGATTTTTGGTTCAAGCACTTTCCTGGCCCATTTGCTGAGACCAGAGGGCTGAAGACAGAGACGCACACACACACACACACTCCTTACAATTTCTTTTCTCTTGATGGCCACTGTCCACTGGCAGGGGCACTGTGAAAACCTTACTCCCACCCAAGGCAGATAACCCAACAGCTTTTAGTGCAGGTTTGCCTGCGGGAGCTTTCCTTGCAGGCTGGAGGTGGCTTCTTTCCTCTGAGCGGACTGCTTTAGCCTTTGTGATAGGAAACCCCCAAGACTTGGGTGTGAGAGGGTGTAAGCATGAAAAAAGAAGTTGGCACAAGTGAAACCACAAAATGTGTAAACCTAGGAGCAGGAACACCATGGTTTTTAAAACTAGTTAGTTTTCCAGGGGTTATATTTTTCATTAATGGATTACTACGTAGTGTTCCTCTGCAGGCTTACCCAGGAGTGATGGACTGTGCCATAGTGGTGAGGACTGATCTCTCGCAAAGCGTGAAGATGCTGGGTTTTAAAACACTTCTCTGTTTCTGAACCTTTCTGAACAGTCAATGTCAGTCATGACTTTTGCACAGAAAATGGCCATCCTACAATAGATGGGACTGTAGTAGGAGAGGGAGCACACAAAGAAACCTGAAGCCCTGCTCCTCTGTTGCTCTGCTGCTTTGATAAGCAGAGCACATGTGTTTACCTTTGAATGAAAATGACTCTGATTTTAAACACTTGGTTTCGCTCTGAGTCTGCCAGAGCTTTGGTGTGGCCTGTAGCCGCTGGTAGGATGGCTGGAGGCTGGCTGCATGCATGGAGGCCGTCCCCACAGTGGGGACCCTGCACAGTGGTCAGTGCCGCTTCTGGGGTACACCCAAGAAACGGTCACACTTGTACTGAAATGTGAATTTTCCACACATTTCCTCTGCTCCAGCAGAGTGAGGGTGGGCTGGGGCAGGAGGGGGCCTAGATGGAGATGTAGGGGCAGTGAGGAGAGCAGATACTGTGCTGGTGGGGTAGGGGAGCAGGGGCTCGCACTCTGCAGTTGATGCCAGACAATGTGTAAGCAAGCAGACCTGCAGTCACAGGAAGCCTGAGTAGCTCTGAAATACTGACTTGCCACCATTTATTGTGGGAAGTGTGAGGAATGTTTCTCTGCCTGCATTGGCATAACCCTGGTGCCTGTAAAATCAGCAAAATTTCAGTGGTTGATTGACAAAGAAAGAACGTCAGTCTTTTGAGGACTGATCAGGCTTCTCATTTCACAGAAGTAAGATTGCAATGTTTGCTTTCCTGCCGGGAGGGTTTGCTAATGCATTTTCTCTCTCAGCCTGGTCCAAGGCCAAGCCTGGATGTGCAGGGTTATGATGTGATGGAGTTAACCACATTCTCTCAAACTTCAAAGAGATTTTAACCCAAATCTGGAGAAAATTTTGAGCCCCTGGTTTCATCCCAAACCCAGTCCGCAGCCAAGTGTGCAGCTGACTTGGCCTTTCTGTTGGTTTCACAGTGTGACTGTCTGTCTATGAAGGCAAAGCAAAGGAGTCCCATGGGTGAGCAGGCACAGACAGAGAGAACACTTCAGTTTTCTCAGCTCCTTAGCATATGAGTTTCCTTACTTTAAAATTAACACAAATTAAAGGTCTTGCTCTCTCCCAAGAGCAACTTTGACATTGGCAGCACACAAAGAGCAACAGCCCCTACACCATAATCCCCCTTCTGTAGTAACCTGCCTTTTCCTTCTTTCCTCCAGTTCATCCATCCCAGGAGCCTGGCTGGCTGGAAGGGACCCTCAACGGCAAGACAGGATTAATCCCCGAGAACTACATTGAGTACCTATAACTTTGGGTGTAAGATTGCCCCACTGCTGATTTTTACATGGTATCCATGGCAGCCGCTGGTGGGAGTCCTATAAACCATTTTGCTCTTTGCCACTGTGTGATGCAGGGTCAGGACTTGCCCAAACCGACTGAGCTGAAAGTTTGTGTGGATAATAGTGTTCGTCTGTCCTCCTGCACTCCAGTGCATGCTGGGGCTGTGTGAGGAGCAGTCCTGGGGAGATGGCTGAACTCCTCCAGCCCCAAGTGGTGGCAGGTGTTGCCCAAAGCCCACGTGCCAGCTGGGAGCCATCACAGCAGTGAGAAAGCCAGCAAAGCAGCAGCTCTACGCCGCAGCCCAAGCACTCTGTAGGGGCCAAGCCTGCAAATTGTGAACCAGCATAACAGAGCTCCAAGCCTGATGCTCTCTACAGTGAGACTGTTGGCCAGCTGTAAAGAGCATTAGTGGAAGCTGAGGAACCCCAACCCATCAGCCTCCGTGCCAGAGGAGGAGCAGTCAGCAGCAAGGAGTCATTTGCTCCCAGGCCCTTCCCCACTTTTCCGACCAGCCTGAGCGAAGCTCTCCCATGCAGCTGGGAGCAACCCAGCCCCATCTCACACTGCAGCAGCAGGAGAAGGGGTGAGGTGCTTTCAGCTGACATCAAACTACAAGCTGGGTCTGCAGCAGCAGTTTGCACAAGGCTGAGCTTCTCATGACAGGCTGGGTGCAGCCACAGCAGAGCTGTGCTCTTGCAGGCGAGAGCAAGATGTTGGGATGGGCTCTGTGAAGGTGGGCACAGTACTGGCTGGGAGCTGTCAGGACTCAGCAGGCATCAGCATAGTGGAGGGGAGAATACTTTGGACCAAACCTCTCAAACTTTTTTTATTGTAAGATTTAGATTTTTGCAAGGTAAATGTCTGTGATCTGTGCAGCCTTAGTTTCCTTCCTGGACAGCAAGATGTATCTCCTTTTGTTTGACTGGCTGTTTTGTGTCTCCACTTTCCAGTGCACATTGCACAGAGATGTCCATGCTTTCACAAATGCCCAGGCTGCTGATGTGCCATTTTGGAGCTGCGTTTGCCACTTGCCACTGTTGCTTTTCAGGTGGTCTCCTTGCTTGCAGCCTGGTCTAGTCTGTCTGTGCCAACTCTGTGCAGTTACTGGCTGTGGAAGGTAAATTATTTCCATACTCACAGGACATTTGTTGTTAGTGTGGCCAAGTTATGGTCTACAGAAAGCAAAGGATGAGCCCCTTGGCTCCACCACCCCTCTGTCCCTGCCCTGGAGGGGATGCTCATGTCTCCATGGACACACAGCAAGTGGTTGCAGAGCAAGTTTGCAAATCCCTTGCCATTTGGGGTCATTTTTAAGGGGGAGGGTGGGAGAAGGAGCCCTGTGTGACTGCAGAGCCGGGCTGGCCAGCTGGCATGTCAAGAGCTGGAACAATTATATTTTGTAATAGAAAATCGTGAAAGAACCCCCAGCCCCTGACAGAGAGAGTCTCTTGTGCAGAAGCAATGCTGTCACATGCTGCTGGGGGGTGGATGTTGTGTCTTTTTGTAATAATTTTAAAGACTCTGAGTGACTGAATTGCTGTATGTGTCACTTTTTATTTTTGAGAGAATTAATGTATAAATAGAGTATCTTAAAATATTATGATGGAAAGATCTATATTTGATATTTTTAGAAGACCTGTAACAAGAGAAGTGAAGGACATTTGAAACCAGTTACAGAAAAGCACTTGCAAACACACTCGCATCTACAACCACCCTCTGGGCCTTGGGCTGCCTTTTCATTCACTTCATGGTGTCACATAGAAATGAGGGAAACTGACATTTCAAGCCTCTTTATGTTTCTTTCACAGTAATTAAACTTCCTAGACTTTTGTCCTGGGGGGGGTGGTAGTGGTGGGAATTAAAAACAGAAGTGGAAGGAGTTGATCTTCTTCCTGATTTCTAGGGTGGGTGCAGTATACCTCATCTCCTTGGGAGTGTAGCCCTGCTGTAAGTGACACCCTGCCCTCTCTGGGGACATGTGGGGCACATCACCTGACATGACTGGTATTGTCTGGGCAGGGGATGAAGTCTCCAAACTGTCCCACGTTTTCTGCTTTAAGGTGTTGGATGACGAGAGCTGAGAGGTTTGTAGGGATGACAGCCAGAGTTTCACCAGCAAATTGCTGGTTCATGTTCATCCTTGGATTTAGTAGTGAACATTTATTGATTTTCCTGAAGCAGAGGATTGGGCTGGGCTTTCTTCAGGCCCAGCCGTTGCTGCAATGCTGCTGGCTGGTGCTGGGACCTCAGGGAGGCTGCTTAGAGCCTGCCCTGGCACCTGCACTACTACAGAAACCCCTTTCCAGGGGTGTAGGAGAGGGATGGGAAGGACTAATGGAAAGGAAGGGGTGGGAAAGGCTTAACAGTTCATCTGTCAGCACTATTTGCTTGTGTTTGGGACTGTCCTGTCCTGAGCCACTCCTCCAGCATGATCCCTCCTCCTCTCATGGGATGCAGCCAGAGCTGGCAACTTTCAGCTCAGGCAGGGGTTTCCCAGCACAAACTTCTGTCTGAAATGTGCCTCTTTGAGCAGAGAGCATACTATGGACAAATAAGAATTTCAAACATGTCAAAAAACACTCTAAAAGGCATATTTAAGGGGTATGGTATTTCAGGACCTCTTCAGTCACACTGCACAAGCACTAGCACTGGCTGCTCCGTGCCCAGAGGCTGCCGCCAGTCCTTATGCCCACAAAACCTTTTAGTGCAGCGTCCCCTTTGGCTCTTCAGATGCTCAAGTTATTCCGAGATGGGAGTAATTTCCTTTTCCTAGCTATTTAGGAGCTTTTGGATATGCTACCTAGAGAATTATTGGGAACAAGTCCCACACAAATGTACTTACAAGATGTCTTTTAGAGGAAAGGAAAATAAAGCATAAAAGACCTAGTGGATTTTTTTTTTTTATTAAAACTTTCCAAAAAGAAAAATTTGGCTGAAACACTTACTAAACATTCCCATTTTGGGCCAGCTTTAATACTGGAGTAAACATTGGTTTACTCCAAGGGAAATTAAAGAAAGAAAATACTTTTTTAAATCAGCTTGACATGGCATTTGATGCTTAATGTTAAAGTCATCAGTCAAAAGTATAAGAAGGGAGAGTGTTCAGACCTGCCAATAGGTAAAGTCTGTCCTATATTCCCTGTCCCATCGTTTTAGGCAGTAAACAAACAAAAAAAAAGATATGGTGCAATAATATCTGTTGAAACAGATGTCAAATGAGTCTCGGGGTGCAATCCTGCTGTGTTTCAAGTCAATGGCGCAAGTCCCATGAGCTGGCCACAGCCAGGCTGCTGTGCGCCAGCCACTGACACGTGTGGCCTTTCTGAGGTCCTCACAGGTCCATGGTCAAGCTTCTGGCCCTTTTCTCTACTGATTTTGCAGTGTTTTGAAGCAGAAAAAGTGAAGCACCTCGGATGATTTAAGAGCACCCATGCTGCAGCCAGGGCGCCTGTCACACTCCTGGTGCCCTGCTGGGGGCTTGGGCTGGGCTGTGTGGGGTTGGAGCTGGACTGGGTTGAGTTTAGGCTTGGCTTGGGCTGGAGTTGGCTTCGATGCTTTTTTTTTTTTTCTAGCAGGCTATTACTCAGAGCAACATTTTCAGACTGTGGCCATGAATTTTTCAGATTCCCATCTGGCTCTGCAGTCAGACAAAACATCCTCCTGGTAATTGTCTTGTCTCAAGAAGACTTCTGTGGCCTGAATAGCAGCCCAGACCATTACAGCTAATTACAGCCATCCTCCGCATCCACACACAGTCCTCAGTTATTGCTGTAACATGGGGGTATGCAGATGGTCTGTCCTCTGCACCAGCACTTTAAGTTGCGGACAGGCTCCCGCTGGTCCTTGCTGCTGCTTCACACTGGCTTCGACTGAACAGCCTTGGTTAGATGCTGTGACCATAGCTCAGAACACTATGGCTTCTCTGGGCACCAGAGAGGTTGGACCATTCCGCTGTGGGTGTGAACTCCAGGGTGCATCCGTCTGTGCTGGGACACAGTGCTAGAAACACCTCATTTCACAGAATGGGCTGCATGCTCTAATCCTGAGCTAGAAGTTTGATGATCGTGACTTCAGGCTCTGCTGTCACTTTATGTCATAGACTGCAGGTGAAGCACTAGAATTTTCCCTCAAGGAAGGGTATCACTTATTTTAGTTTTACTTCTGCTGACAGCTTAAAAGAGGGTGGCTGTGAGGAATGGGAGGAGGATGTTTATTAGAGCCTCTTAACACCATCACATCTGGGTCCTGTAATAGCCTGCTGATGGCTATGTTTAAATACTGAAGAGGAGTTGTTCTGATTTATCTGAAGTATTGCACAGCACAAATCCAAACAGCTTTGAGTAGTATTTAAGTCCCCCTCCAAGAGCTTTTCCTTTATTTCTGGCCAGTCTGCCCCAAGGAACCCTGGGGCTGCAGGCAATGCTTGGGCAGGAGGAGCTGCATCCCCTCATCTCCTCCTGTTAGATTACTTTTCAGGAGGTGTTTTTGTTTGGTGTCAGGACTGTCCTCTGCCAGCCTGCACCCTTCTCAAAGCAGTACCAGCAGGAAACCAGGAGTTTCCCAGGAGCTGCTGTTTGGGGAAGGGTGGGATTTGGTTAGTGGGCTCCTCACAGCCAGCTGAGGCTTTGCCTTGCTCCCTTGGCACCTGAGGCCATTCTGGTGTGAGGGAGCTGCAGCAGCAATGCCTGTAGCTCAAGGCATAAAGGTCAGGAAATCAAGAATGAATCACAAGTTCATGGGAGGTGCAGCAGGTAAGGGCTCATGGGAAGAGGGCTGTCAC
The DNA here is from genome assembly GCF_023634155.1 of Falco peregrinus. Taxonomy (NCBI): domain Eukaryota; kingdom Metazoa; phylum Chordata; class Aves; order Falconiformes; family Falconidae; genus Falco; species Falco peregrinus. The sequence goes on along the minus strand of NC_073728.1, from coordinate 65,678,349 downwards.
AGAGACAATACTTCTTCCAGTTGCTGTTTTACAGAAATTTTCATGCCCAAAGGCAGACCCTCACTCTGTGTGAAGCCCTTTAAGCTGTAAGCATGAGATGACGGCCACTACACCAAAGCTGAAGATGAGTAGCATCCTTTGCCATAGGAAAACACAAAGGGTTCTCTGTTTCTCCCTGTGTCCATGCACTCTATAGCAATATTTACCTTTACAGGCTGTGTTTGCTGAAAGGGGACTCAGCACCCCAAACCCCACCAGGGTTCAACCAGCCTGTGCCAGGCTCCTGACCCCTGCAGGGCCCCCACTGCTCCCTAGCACTGCTGGGTGTGCCAGGCAGGTATTTTGAAGAGGTGTCTGACTTACAGTTATTGCTCCATGAGAAGGAAAGAGAAATAAGCAAAAAATCCACCCCAAAATCTGATTTTTCTTGTCCCAAAGCACTCTCGGAAAGGCTTTTCCCTCTTTGCAGTTTTGATACATCTTTCCTATAGAAATGTCATTTATATTCTTTTCATCATTCAAGTGTGTAGTCCTGAAAAGGCAAAAAGCAGAAGTTCCTCAGCACCCAGGAAACCATTTTTCCCCCCCATCAGGCCCAGCACTGTCCCTCTGTTGCCCAGCAGGGCAGCCCCCCCTGGGTGCCCTGCCTCTGCTCCCCATCTGAATCAGCCTGTGGGACATCAGACCCCATCCCTGCCTCTTATCATTTGGTGCAATCTCCAGAAATGATTGAAATAGCACAAAACTTGTGCTACCAGTGCTCTCTGGAGCAGTGCACAGTAAATCACAGCCAGCCTGGAACAGCACTTGGTAATAAAATACAGAGCACAGGAATATCCTCCTGGCAGGGCCACCTGTGAGCAGCTGTGCACACTGTGTGCAGCCAGGCTTTGGGACAGAGACCCATAGGAAAGCAAACTGTGTTTCTACTCAAAACACAGAAACTTTACCTCCCTGCAAGTAAGTGCAGGCTTGATTACACATAAGCTTTTTTCTGCTGTCCAGGAAAGCATCTGCTCAGCATTTCTGAGGTGGTTTCACAAGCCTCGCTGGGGGCCAGCAGGGCTCTGTCCCCCACCTCAGCCCACAGCTGCCCCCAGGAGCCCCGTCCCCTCAGCAGGGCCTCCACAGCTGGGGGCAGCTGAAGGCATCTGCCCCATGGGGTCCAGGGTGCTGGTCTCACTACCTTTTTCTTTTTTTTTTTTTCCAGCAGCATTTCAACATTGTTTCTTGCTTTGCAGAGAGGGATGGAGGCATGAGCAAGGGAAAAGATGCCAGTGGGGGAGGGAAAAAAAAATGTTTGCATGTTTGTCACACCATCAAAACCAGCCAGCTGCAGCAAGGCTCTTACCGCCCCATACCAGGTTAGCTTCAGTAAGTAGCTCCTACACCTTGCCCCAGCACAGCCAACCAGTCCCCCACAAGGTTTCAACAGTTCATCTACTGCCCATGCTGTTTCTCCATCCTCTTTGGGCCAGTCCACCCTGCATCTTACCTCTGCTGTGTCTGGATTCTTCCTTCTCTGAGCTCCTCTTCCAGCCAGCCTCTCCTCATCCAGACCCCCTTCTCCTTGCTTCTCCCAGAGCCTCTCCTTGTCTCTCTTGCATCCAGGGTGCTCTCTTCTGCTTCTTCCTGGTCTCTCTTCATCCAGGGCTCCTCTTCTGTCCCCCTTAGAGCTATTTAACTACTTAGCAGGAACCAGCCACAGCTGCACCTTATCTACATCAGCCAACCCACCTCCCTGAAGCCAGCCCACAGCTGTATATTATCAATGTTAATTAACCTGCCTTCATTCCCCTATAATTCCTTTACAATTCCTCTACACGTTACACATGTTCAGCCTGCAGTCTGTGTCAGTGACTCAGAGAGGGCTGTGCATGATGTGCTTTGAACAGCATTAAAAGGCAGTGGAGCCAGGGAAGGGCAAGGTGTGGTCTCACCTGGGGCCCTGGGGCTGGCTGCGCTAGCTGCAGGCAGAGACCCGAGCATCCTCCAGCACCCTTCTGGGAAGATTTTTGAATTTTATTTTCATAACTGTTTATATTTAAAGGCCAAGCAAGCCCAGCATCTAATGTCACCTCTCCCAGATTGGAGGGCACACTCTAGAAGCAGCACTGGGGTACTGTTTGACGCTGCAGCAGGGACATCCCATAGACCCACTTGACAAGACACAGGCCCGGCCCTGTGACCCACACTGGGCTGCGGGGCTGCAGTGGGTGCTTGGCCCCACTGTCCCCCAAAGGGCAGCTGCCCATGGCAGCACCCTGGCAGACCCACATCCCTGCGGGTAGCTGAGCAAGGTGGGAGGGCAGTGGGGTGACTCAGAAGGGGGGATGGGAGCAGGAGCCAGCCGGGCCATTCCAGAGGGATGATGCACTTGGCAGGAGGCACTGGCTGTGGCTGTGCCCTCCCCATCCTCAGGTTAGTTTATCACTGCTGGGGTGCTGCTCACTTGCTTTTCTCCTGAAGAAACCCCATTTCCCAGGGATTTTTAAATCCCGTAAATACATGCAAGACTTTGAGTGGGTGCTGGCAGCTGTGAAAGGCCGTGCACCCCAGCAGCGGAGTCTGAGAGGAAGTGTCATGTCCCTCCCACCCAGATCTCCGGGAGCAGAAGGGAGCTCAGCACCCCAGCAGGGACCACGCAGCTGCACAGGGTTTAGTCAGGCAGATGGGACAGACAAAATGTGCATGTCATTGCTGGAGATGTGAGGAGCTGCACGTGTTACTGCTCCATCCATCCCACCCATGGTGACACACAGGTCAGTGGGTGCTTTCCAGCCAGCTCAGCGTGCAGCTCATCCTCACCGATCTCTCCTGCATGGCTACTCCTGCAGCACCCAGCAATACCCCCACAGCCATCCCACAAGGGCAGGGCCAGGCTGCCTCCCTGCGCTGCTCCCAACGGCTCCTGGCCACCTGCTCCCACCACTCTGTAGGAAGCGGGATGGCCTGAACCATGCGGTTTCGCCTAATGCAGGGGTCCCACATCCTGCTGGATGGGGCAGCGTGGCAGGCTGACGGCCAGAGCCCCTGCAGCACCCACACTGCTCAAGTTGTCACCAGTTTGATGCAGTGCTGCTGGGTCAGACTGGTGTGTGGCTGAGGAAAGTCACCTACACAAAAAAAGAAAGCCCAGCGCTGGAGGGACATGTTCTGCTTGGCAAGTGCATGGTATTTTAATTATTCTAACGAACCAGAAACCTCAAAGCAATTATAGTTTGTACATTTGGGCTAATCCAAATTTTTAGCTTTTGGGAAATAAAGATTAAAAGTGAGGGTTTTTTAAAGCAATAGCTGTTTAAACTTCTATTCTCTGGGTGAGGAGCTGATTATTTGGAGACAAGCATGGCAAAGCAGCTTGTAATTTAGCATAACTGTTTGATGGCTCATGAGGTAGCACCTAGCTATTACTTATTATAAATCCTCCCTTCTGTTAATGAAGCTTATTCTTACTTCTAAACCTCAGACAAAGGGGTCTAGAAAATCACACCTGTGCTCTAAAACTTACTGACGCACTCAGGAAGGGGAAAAAAAGCCCCAGTAGCCGGGCACCCTGGAAATCTGCCACAGGGCTCAAATTCTATGGGGCAAGGTAGGGAAGATGATGTGCACGTGGGAGTGCTGGTGGAGTTTAAATGAACCCATTTCCATAGGGGGATTTTTGGGTCTTTGCCAACATGTGGCACATCTCCCCAGGAACCCTTCCCTGCACTGTACCCAGGTCCAGCCAGTTCCCCTAGACAATGAGATAATCAAATATCTGCAAATTGATCAGAGCTTTTGTTAACAACCGCCTGTGAGTTAAGAACAGAGAAGAAAAAATGGGCATGAACAAGGCATCACACATGAGCACCAGAACAGCTGGAGTGTGAATCGGAGCAAGGACAGACCCCCTGCTGTGAGCATCTTCATGGCACAGGTGTTCGGTGCCCAGCCGGCCCCCTCTGCTCTGCTCAGTTTTAATCCCTGCTTCCACGTCTGATGAGACCCTGCTCCAGGGCACGGGGATGCTCTGCCCAGGTGGGAGAGGTGGCAGGGCCGCTCTGGTGCTGGCTGTGGCTGGCATGGTCACCACCGCCTTCGTACCAGACAGGGCTCCGTGGCGTGCCTAGTGCCCCCCACCCTGGAGCACATGGCACGCCGGGGTATGTGTGTGTGCATACCCCGTACGCACGCGGGGTATGTATGTATGCAGCTACAGCTGCAGCAGACTCAGAAAGTATTAAAAGAATGAGAAGCAAGGTCTCCTGTTAACCACAGCAAAAGGGTAGCTTAATGCAGAACTTGTTGGGAGAGGTGAGGTTCAAAAGCCAACTGCTGGAGCCCTGCCCCAGCACAAGTCCGTATTGCTAGTGCTGGAGCGCCGGCAGCATCCCTGGCTGGTTCCTGGTCATCAGGCAGCCAGCAAAAAGGTTCTCTCACCCGGCCTGGAGAAGTGCCGCTCGCTCTGGGGTGGCCGGAGGTGCCCAGGGCTGCCCAGGGGTGTTGGGGCCAGTGGGGCCGATGACCTGCGGTGGCCCCACAGCCTGGCCAGCCGGGACCTGCTGCTGCTGGTGCAGCAAGTGGTTGCAGGTTTTGGTTTTAACTCGTATTTCCAGCTGCTGTTGGAGCAACTCTTGTGCAAACAAGCTTATTCTAATGTTGTTTACCTATAGCTCACTCCTGAGGGAGGACTACCATTCTGGACAGCAGCCAGGGCAGGGCTGTTGCAGCAGAGCGAGCTGCGCTGTGCTGTGCCACACTGTGCCGTGCCAGCCTGTCACCCTCAGCTGGAGCCCAGGGTGGTGGCAGCTCTGCCTGGGGCCGGGTGGCGGAGAGGGGCTGGGGGGCGTGCCAGGGCAGCCACCCTTAGCCCTGGCTGCCAGAGCTCCCCGTCAGGCATAGGAGAGGGATGAAAAAACTATGCCTGTTTGATGTAGAGCTGCCTCTCATTTCCTCCTCAGATAAGAGTTTGTAAATATTTTGCATGTGCCTTTTTAAAGCTTACGCATTTTGCTGTAGTCAGAATCTATAATATTTCTTGGACAGGGAAACACATGTGCTGCCTCTGGCGTGCATCTTTGTTGGTTTTTTGTTGTTTTGTTGTTTTTTTCTTTCAATTTGGTTTTGGTGGGATTTTTGTTAAATAAATGTCACTCTGTGTTGGCCTGGTACCTGAAATGCCTGCTCCTCCGAAACACCCAGGGACGGCCCTCCAGCCACAGTAAGGAGAACCAATTAAATCACAAGATCATAATTGCTCCTCTGTTTATTATTTATTTCCCCAGCAACAATGATATATTTAGACAAACAGCTTTGAGCTTTTTCAGACCCATTATGCTCAGCAAATCCCAGCAGCCGCCAGTGCTGGCCGTGGCGGGGGGGACACCGAGGGGTGCTGGCACTGTGAGACCCCCAGGTCCCAGTGGGGATCCCTGGCCCGGCAGCCCCTCGCCTGGAGTGGGGCAGGTATGGACCCGGGTGTGGGTGTGGGTGGGCGAGGGCCTGACGCACACCTGGGAAGAAGCATCTCCACAAAAGCGGGTGGGTGTGAAAGCAACATCCATCGGGTTTCTTTTGGCTTGCCAAGCGTTGGGTTGGATTTTTTTATCTTTTTGGTAGTTACACCGGTTTGAACCTTGTGGAAAAGCACTTTTTTTGTTTCTGGTGGGAACATGTGCAGTTCTGCTACAACTCAGCTATGGAAGTACTGTCTGCAAGCCAAAAAGGATTAAAAAAAGAGAACAGGGTAGGAGAGAAATGAGGAATTAAAAAATGCTGGGGTTTGATTTAGGATTGCTTCTTGCAGAAGCATAACCATGGGCACAGTGGGGCCGGTGGCCAAGGCAGGTACCCGAGGAGGGATAGTGGGCTCAGCCCACTGGGATCTGGTGGCAGTGATGTGTTTTTGCCTGCAGACCTCCTGTTCTGTGGTGGACACAGAGTGTGTGTGCACTGGGTGCAGATCGGACACAGCTGCGATTAAAGTGTGACAGATGGCTTGGTAATTTGAAAAACACAAGTTGACCGTTTGTAGAGCAGCATTAATGACACCGCCTATAAGGAGACACGGCAACAGCACTGTACTCCTGGCAAGGGAAAAATATTTGTCAAACTATTTGTTAATATTATTTAGGTAGCTAATATTACTTAATAGCTTATTGGACAAATATGGTTTCAGAGCTCCTAGTTCCCTTGGCAGCCTCTGTTTTTCCAAGTTCATGACTTTATCAGTGACTTCATCCCAGTCCATCTCACTGGGACAGTCCATGTCCCATATCCCCAGCCTTGTGCAGGCAGCGGCCAGGGCGGTCATGGCTGCACAGGTGCACTGCTCCTGGGGGGCACGGAAGCCCTTCCATGCCTATGGCCTCAAAGCACTGGCAGCCCTGAGTCCTGCAGGTAAAGCACTTGCCTGATGCTTGCTCTGTGGTCCTGGTGCCCTCCTGAAGACACCCGTGGCTCCCTGCACATCATCAGCGCTGTGCAGGCAGCAGTGCCGGTGCTCTGGGAGTGGGATGGAGCTGGGGTAAGCCCTGTCCTCCCTCTCGGTGGGTACAGCCACCCAGGGCATCCCACACAGCTCCCCCAGGCCCAGCTGGAGTCAGAGGACTGTGCCTGGCTGGGATGGAGCAGGCAGCTTCCCGCAGCAGCCAGGGCACTGGGGTTTGAAGGACTCTGTACCTTGCACACAGTCTCATTAGCTGCCAGGCCAATTAGCACCCACTCCCATGGGATGCCTCAGGCAAACCTGGAGCCTGGGGAGTGGCCTTTCCTTGGGGCAGCCCATCGATGGGCTGGCTGCTCAGCAGGGCTTTCATGTGACCGCAGAGCTTCTCTTTGGCCTGGGTTTTACCCTTCTTTTTGCTCCTCTGCTGAAATGAAGGTTGTTCTGGAGGTGTTTGACCACCCATCCGAGTGTTACCATACCTTGCTGGAGCTGCTCTTTGGCTGAGCTGCACAAAGCCAGCCGCTATGTCCCTTCCCAAGGCCATCACACTGCTGCTCACCAGCACCATGCACACCCTGCTTCATGCTGCTTTACTGTCAGCATTTGATTCTGAGTGGGGCTGCTTTCGTTTTAGTGCCTGCTTGCAGTCACCTGCAAATTCATGCAGCACGTTCTATTAAGGTAATTAATTAGAAAGGCATGCCTAGCAACTGCATACAGCATTCACCTGGGGCTCACTGTGGGTGTCTCACAGCCAGGCAGTGGCTGTTCCCACTAGGAGGACAGTCTCTAGGTGGGGGCTGGGGTGGCTGTGAGATGTGAGCCAACAGGCATGGGGCTGCAGTGGGGCACAGTCCATCTACCAAACCCTAAACCCCTACAGAGAGCTCTGATGAGATATATGTAATGTAATCTGTATATACGCTGCATAAAACATTGAAGATATTAATATTATTCTTTAGTAATAAATATTTTATATACACACACGCACTGAGCAAGCAGGAATGCAAGCTATGGGGTGTGACCAGCAAGAGGATGGAGTGCAAGCACTGCACAGGAGATGTCACGGGTACCTGCCCTTTATCTTCATGGCCTCCCTCCTCTGTGTCCCATCCTGTCCCAGGCAGTGACCAGGGATGCTGTCCTGCAATGGCAGCAGTATGATGCGGAGGGGCTTCTTGCCATTGTTTGGCATGGTTAATGCTCGGCTGGATTTTGCTGCATTATTCATAACAACTGGGATTCAACATAATGACTGGGATTCAATTCATGGTGCCTTAGGCCAGCGTTTGTTTTTCCCCCCTTCCTCCTCCCTCCTGCAAATACTGTCAGGGCTGAGGTACAGGCACAAGTGTGCGCAGCTGGGCTCCGGCACTGCTCGCTGCTGCAGGGTGATGCCCAGCACCAGGGCATAGCGGGAGGTACAGCCCCCACGGTCCCTGCACAGCTCCGCCACCCAGGAGTGGGGACCAGCTGCGCAACGGTCATGGGATAAATACATGTATAGCTGTGACGAGAGAGATATATATAATGTGCACGCATATATTTGTGTGTGTGAAAGCCTTGTGACTGCGGAGCACTGACTCTGTCCGTGCCCTCCCCCAGACACCATCTGTGAGCAAACAGGACTTCTCACAGTTACTGGAATTTGTCTTGACTAAAGAAAAAGGGACCAGGATGCTGCGTGGCCAGGGGAAAGCCAGGCACTGCTGAGTGCTGGATGCAGCCTGGCCTCCTTCACTGAAAAGAAGAGAATGAAAAGAAGATGGGGGGAGGGGGAAGGGGAGGAAAATGAAAGGAAGGAGTTAAAAATAAAGAAAGAAGGAAAAAAGTCTTGACAAGGATTTAGAAATGATGCCCTGGCCTTGCTGTGCCTTGCAAGGGGGCACTGGGGCAGCTGAGCTGGCACATCCCCAGCGCTGCGTGGCTGTCACTGGCGATGCTGCCGAGTGGGAGTTTGCCAGCCTCGTGGGCAGGAGCCCACCCCGCTGCCACTCGTGGCCCCCAGGGCTTTGCCCAGGGCAGCATGTGGCCAGGGGCAAGCGGTGGCTGTGTGGTGGGACCAGCACCCCCATGGCAGCCCAGTGCCCAGCCTGCTCGCACTCCTTCTCAAAAGAAACATCCCACTTGAGCCCAAGTATAAAAAACCTTCCAGCAAGTGTTAGGAATGGGGAGGATAAAAAAAAAAAAAAAAAGAGAAAAAAAGCAGGCATGGATTTTCTGAGCTGCCGGAGGGAGCAGCAGCAGCGTTTGGCTTCAGGCTGGGAGGGGATCCAAGCCCCCACCCCACCCAGCTCCTCCTGCAGCCACAGCCCCGGCTGCTGAAAGCTGGCTCCCAGACATGCCCACTCCAATTAACTGGGCACAATGGGTCACTTTTTCAGCATGTATCACATCAAGCAGAAAGTATAACCCCTGTCCTATTGCATTAACAACGCAATTAGTGGCCATATTAGATGCTGCATCAGCAGTTTTCCCCTCAATCTTTTCATGTGGTTTGATCTTGGATCAACAGAGCCTATAATTAGAAGGATTCCACTTACTTGTTATTTTTTAAACTTAAAGTTCCCTGTTGTGACCTCAGAGAATATCCTTAATTATGCCTTGGAGCTGTGCCAAGCCTATGATGTATTGAATAACAGTATTTACCGCTGCCACCACTCCTCTGGTTTTGCTTCAGAGCAAGTTTTTGTCAGCTCTTCCCTGGGCTTGGGCATTTGAGATCAATGAACCTCTGATCCCCTTCAGAGCATTTCTCTAGTTACCGCTCCTCTGGTCACACTTTGACAAGTCGAATAGTCACACTGCTTTATTTTAAAATGTATTTACATTTTTTTCTTTTGAAATGTACATGTGCTATATATGATATTTTCAGGTCCACCAATAAATGAAATAGCCAGTAGCCTGGTAAGGACACATGCTGGACCTGGCGCGCATCCCCGTGGAGCCCGGTGGCTGGCAGCAGTGCCGGGTGAGCCCGCTGGCTCCTGCGGCCCCGGGGCTCGGCATGGCGGCAGGGGGGAGCCAGGCAGGGCTGGGCCTGTGGGCAGGCTGGTCTCCAGGAGCCCACAGCATCAGAGAGAGCCCCAAGCATGGTCAGACATGACGAGCCACTTCTCCTGGCAAGGAGTCACTGTCCTGCAGGCCACTAAGTCGTTCAAGCTTCAGTTGTCACCTCCCAGGACCGAAGAGACCCAGGGCAGAGCTGGCCTCGGGGCAGCGGGTATGACCAGAGGGTTGCTGGAGCCAGGCTGGGCATGGAGACAGCCTGAGGGGCCAGCGCACTGGGATCAGCGGGCCGAGGCACTGGGGCAGCCTGGGAGCCCCAGGGGCCTCGTCCTGGGCTGCTGGGAGCACCGGGCTCCTTGGGGCAGGGCAGGGCAAGCGGTGGGAGCCTGAGGACCAGCACAGAGCTGCTCGCTGGTTCCAGGGGACAGGGCACAGGTCCCAGCAGAAACAGGCATCCCTAGGATGGGGGCAGCTGGATCTAAAGGAGGCAGCAATGACTAAATCTTGGGTTTATGGACTGGAAACAGTTGGGATCCCTACGGCAGCTCTGCAGGACCCGAGCCCAAGGGCCCTCCAAGGCCAGTCCCCCCGCGGGCGCTCGGCAGGACCAGCGCAGGGAGGCCCCGGAGCTCGCTGCAGGAGCACTAGCAGCTGCGCTGCCACGGAGGAGCCTTTGCTGTGAAATCCCAGCACTGGTGCCTTACATAGCAAAACCGTCCCTGCGTCAGGAGCACTGAGCGAACACACTGAGGCGGGGGAATGGCCAAGGATAAACCAGCATGTTGTGGACTGTACCAGAGGCAAACACGACCGGAGTGCTCAAGCTGGGAAATCTTAAATGGCAAAACTGTAAAAATGGCATTTAATGGCATCCTTTCCTAACCAGTTTGACAGTCCATCACTTTATTGGGACAGGGTGAACAAAATAAAAATCACAAATTTCAGTCTCATGCTGGGTTTCATCCAGGCGTCCCAGAAGATGAAGACAGAGCCCAAGACCTGCTGGCAGGTGAGAGGAGGGCTGCCCATCTCCCTGAAGCTCAGAGAACCGTGTCCCCTTCAGACATGCTCCATGCAGCAGCTGTCATCATGGGAAGGGAACACAGGAGTGTGCTTGGGGAGATGCAAAAACCCTACAGCACAATGGATTCTGTCTTTGTACCACTTATTTTACAGATACTTTTGATGTAAATAATTTTGTAAATTCAACAGGACAAACTGGATTTCGGGTGGAACGTGAAGACATCTCGTAAAGGATGCATTCTGCCACGAAGGGTACTGGAGACTGTGAGCTGGTGCTATAGCCATAAAACAGTTACTTTATCTTAGTATCTGGTGTATCTCCTTAAAGCATCATCTCATAATTGTTAGACGAATAAACTCAGTTACCATAAATACTGTTCCTGTAGTGCCTCTGACCCCAATCTACAGCCATCTAGCCTGGAAATTACCAAAGTGAAATTTATGTAAGTCTTTGTTTTAATTGCAAACAACTAAAAGAAATCACTCCCTGCTGGGAAGCTGGCGTTTCATGTTGCCATTAAATAAGATTTTATTACAGCACAATCTCACACTGCTATTCAATGGGGGTAAAGGCATCAACTATGTTAATGAAAAAAAATCAGCAGTTTTATTTACTGGTAATTTGAAGATACATTGCTTTTTAAAAACTCAGTCACATGGCAGGAAAGGAACTTTATGACAGCGGATTTTGTTCTGGGGCCACAAGACTTTCTGAATACCAAGTGCAGCGTCTTTACCACCATCCACAGCTGAACAGACATTTTCCAGTGCTGCTGACTTAGGAAATACTTTTTCACACGTCTGGTTGCTATTGGGAAGTTATGACCTTGTGAAGCAGGGTGCCGTCATGCTGGCCCAAGGGCAGCTGGACCCCTCAGACTGGATTCCCACAGCCAGGCAGCCCTTCCTGGGATCAGTGTCACAACCCTGTGCCCCCAGACCCACTTCCTGGCCCCTCTGCCCAGGTCAGGGAAGCACACTGCACAGACACATCACATGATCACCCCCCACCCCCCCAAACAACCCAACCCAACCCCCTGGAGCAAACCCACTACTGTAAGCATCCCACCCCCAACAGGAGGGTTCAAAGGCAACGGGAGCGGGGACACCCCAGGGGCAGAGCACCGTGCCCCACACCGCTGCCATCCTGTCACTGTGCGGTTTTCAGCCACTCCACCAGCTGAAATCCCAGCTAAAGAGATGCAAAGGCAGACACGCACAGCAAGCATGGAGATTTACCAGGTGAGCACCCGGTGCCTTGCATTGTATTTTGTTTTCCTTCTATTACTAACATTTTAGTGTCCAGTACTTGCCTTGTAAGGAGCTTTTACCAACATTCTGAAAAGCATCAAATAAGTTATTTGCAGTAACAAAATAAATTTTCGATCAATTCTAATTTTTTTTTCTAAATACACTTTGTGCTGTTTTTCTCAGTTTAGTTGTCCTGACAGCTTTACTCCTGTCTGTTTGGTATGTGTGCATTTGCACAGACCTGCTTTTGATTTGATTAGAAAATTATGGTACTGATTCCCCTCTAGAAAATGGATGCTATGAATGCAATGACAAAACTGGCAAGGTTTGGGAAATGCAAGTAGTGATTTTCTATGAAATTCTTAATCTGAACTTAATTATCAGAAATTCTCCCCCTTTAGAACTATGGCAGCAATTAGCTTTAGCATAAATAATTTTTGAGTATGAGCTGAATAATACAAACAACAGAAATGAGCTCAGCTGTCAGAACCAAGCCTCTCTGAGCACACAGCAAAAACTCTACAAAAGCATTTTGGGGCCATTTAATGAAAAAAGCAGAATTTTATTATATGGTTTCTGTCCATTATTTGGCATTGCTGTAAATGGCTCACATTTACTGCAACTTCTGTACAGATGTGTGGCTTTGTATTACCAGAACAGCAAATTTAAATGAAAAAATAAATGTTCAACAATTCCACACAAGCTTTTACAGTCCAACATTTCACTGAGTAGGTGAAAACTACAGACTTGTTACTACAGAATTATTCAGCATGAATAAAAAACTACAACTTTTATTTTTAAACAGGAGTCACGGGTTTAATTTTTTATGCTGTTTAAAATTACTGTGATAAAAATAATGATTTTTTAATAATGCCATACACCGGTATGATATAGGATTTGTCCCCAGTATATATCTTTTGTTTAATATACAAAATAGAATAATGACACATTGCTGACTCTATGCTGTTATGCGAATTAGTTTGGAGGTGGGGATATTTTCATACACACAGCCTTTCATCAGAAAGCGAGTGCCTCTTGCTGGTTTAGAGGACCTAATCCTTTCCTGAAAATTTGGTTCCTATGTAACATTGATGGCTTGGCAACACCTGGTTGCAGACTGGACTAAGGATAGAGCTTGACTAGTATGTAATACACACAATCTCTTAAGAAACTCACTCTAAGGTATGACCCTGAAGTCCTCACTCGCTGAAGTTTGACTATGGGAAACAGGATTTTGCTGTCTTTCATCCAGGCACTTCCTCCTGTTTTCTACCTTTTTCCTGCAAAAATGGCGAGGTCGTTTTTCAGCTTCAATGGGCACCTACTCCCAGCCCCCTCCCTCCTCTGCCAGCTGCAAAGCTCCTCCGTTTCTGTCGCTGGGGGCGATGCCCAGGCTGTGTGAGACTGGCAGCAGCTCCTGCTCCATCCCCGCTCCCTGGCTTCTCCTACATAAGGCCATCGCTAGCATTTGTCGTGTGCAAGTCCCACCACACAGCACGTGCGTGTCCTGAGCTGCCGGCGGCGGCCGTCCCTCGGTCAGATGCATGCACTTTGTGATAAGGCACTGAAGAGACGAAGTCAGAATTCTCCCTGCTTTATCCAGAGTGCAGATACTACCCACTGCTACAAGGACTACGGATACACAGGACATGGACTTCTCACTGCTTACTAAAGTACTACGTATTTTTAATAATGAAGTTTAAAACTTAACAGCACATACAGGGTGATTGCTTTCTTCTAACATCACAGCTTCCTTTTTTTCTTCTAACATCACAGCTTCCTTTTTTTTTTTTCCTTAAATCCATAAACTAAAAACGAATATACAGGCATATAGACAAAAAGGGGGTAGAGTGCCTCTCTTCTCCTACATTATCAGTTCTCTCAAGATGGTGATAATTTGCTCGTGTTCACTGTAGTTAACTTTCCTGGTGGCAAAAAAAAAGTTTTGTATCTCTGTGTATACAAATGCACAAATGTTTGCACGTGTGCATACATGCACACACACTCGTTCTTTCATACAAGCTCAAATTGAGGTATCTGGGGATGTAATTCTTAAAAACAATTCTCTGAAGTAAAACCAGTTTTCCTTTTAACTGAAGAGCCCACCTGAAAGCAAAGTGCATGAAACTCCTATCTGTATCTCAAATGGGTCGCGTGAATATTTTCATCGAGTTGGGCTGAAAATTGTAATTAAAATACTGAACTTTACGTTAACTGTTACAAAATGTACATATTCTTTACAGATCAAAGAGAAGAGAATGCTTACTTTTTTTTTAATTAAAGATGATATTTTACTCCAAAGTACTGAATATAGTATCTTTTTTAATAGGTATAACGTTCAAAAAGAGATTTAAGAAAGGATGAAAATTTAGTTTCCTATTTCACTTGGAAACAAACTTTTGCTGAACAATAGAAATGTGTTAGTGTATTGTGAACAACCTATGCTCTATATTTACATATTGCTGGTACCTGTATGTGTATTATTGCCAAATTTTTCAAGCTGTTTTTGCTGTGGTATGTGAGGCTGTATATGAAATTAACCCCGTATGTTCAGAGGTGGATGTATGCATGCATACACACGCATCTTTCCGGCTTACATTTTTTGCAGCGGAGGTCTGATTTAGCGATTAATCGTGAATGGTAACTAACCATACAGATAGGAGTATTCCACCCAAACGCCAACTCGAATTTTTACACAGTGATTTGATAAACATAAAGTCAACCCTAAAAACATCTACAGAACATAGGTTTTCCTTTCTAGACAGAGTACTTCTTTGGATACAAAACACCGATGCCTTCAGTACTACCTCCAGACAAACCACAACTTGTACGAGTTACCATTCAGCATATTTGTGACCCCTACAAAAAATATAATTACATGTATCATGATAAAGCAATCTGTCATCTAAAAATCATCCTTATTATACACTATACAAGCTATTTTACAATCATTTAATAAATTGCTTTTAAAGCTGCAGTAGCCCTTCCCTTCTTTTCTTGGATCAGCGAATATACCGATTATACATATTTGAAACTATAACTAAATATAAAAATATATTAGGTTTTTTATTTTATCAGATGATCATTCTCATTTCTATTACACAAATAATCTGGCCACTTTAAGTAAAAATCAAATTTTTAGAGTGGCTTAGTAAATATTTAAATTTTGTGATACAGAAAATTGTTAAGGTGCACATAGAAAAGGCTACTACAGCTTCTAAACGTTTTAAAATATAGTTATCAATGGCAACAAGGAGAAATTCACAAGACCTATGGTAATTTTATGGCACACTAGTAATTCAGTATGAAGGGATGCAGCCTTACAAAGACAGAAAGTCTGACGTACAACTCTAAGACCACAATATCAGTAGCGGAGCCTTCCTGCTCTCCAGGAAAGAGGATGAACCAGTCAGTGACAGGTGTTGTGAAAATGGGTCTCTAACCACAGGAGTTTGGAGCCTGGATATCCAGAGTTACGGTCAGCTGGTGCAGCTGCTCTGCTTTACTGCCTGCATGACGGTAAACATTTCACTGAAGAGATTTCTAGATTCGATACAGGAAAACAGAACAAAACCAGACCACTGGGAATAATTACACGTCTGCCTCTTCAGTCAATAGTATTTTTCCATATATATACTTGTACGATGATAGATTTAAGTGTATAGAAAATGTGAGTTTCTCCACATAGAAGTAAACTTTTCTTAAGCTATGCATATTTTCCTGAAAATTTCCTGATGGGCAGTCAGGACTGATCTTCTTGGCATCAATGCAGCCCATGACTCTTATAGTTATGGCTGTTGCATTTTATGCAAAAATCAGGCTTTTTTTTTCCCCCCCCCAATATATAAAATAACCTGCTCATTTACATCCAGTTAGGATTGGGTTAACTTTCTATGAATCTGCATATCCAACACTTTTTGCACATATACCAAAAGTATTTGTTTCATTTGCCTCTATCTAAATTAGATTTGAGTGTTCTCCCACCCACCCTGGACCTTAAAAAAAGGCCAATTTTTTATGGTCACTTTGACAGTTGAAAGTTATTAGGTTAGAAAAGCCCATCCCATTTTCACATGAATATACTCAAGGATTAATGTCTAGAGGTCATTTAGGAAAGCTACAAGCTGCCCCACCTTAAAAAACCAGCTGTACAATAGGCATCTTGAAGTATTACAAAAAAATTATGTAAGAAAAAATGAACAAGCCTAGTTCACGGTATATAAAGTTAAAGGAAATTGCTAAAACCAGACAGTAATAGCTATAAAAGGCACAACTTCCCTTTTCTGATATACACTTGTAAACTTTCTTAAGGTTACATGCATAAACCAAAATGCTACCTTAACTTTAAAAAAAAATATCCAAAACACTTTACTAAAAAAAAAAAAAAAAAAGCCTAGAAAATTGTCTCCAGCCAACTGCAGAAATTAATTAGCAGAAAGTTTGTAACACAGCCTCAGATCTTGTCACCGGTGGTTTTGATGCATCCATGGATGTTGCACGAGGGGAGAGAGAGAATTTCTGACAAATAAGATTTATTTTCCTTTCCTTTCTCTCCAATAATTTACCAAATGTGAGAAATACGCTGCTTCTATAGCCTAAATCTTGGCCCTCTGTAAACCACATGTAGTGCATAATTACAAAAGAAACACCGCTGCAAGGACAAAATTAACAAGTTCTGTCGTTTGTTTTTTTTCTTTACAAAAAACCCCTATCATTTGACGTTTTCTTAAGGCAACCCTTTTGTATTAAGGCAGTCACTTTTGATGAAATAAGAGCTTCTTGATATTTCCATTTGAATATTTTGGTATCTGATTGCTGATGATTTCTGCCAACATTTCTGGGAATTCAATACTCATGGATTTATCCAAAAATGTCTGGAAGCAAAAGCTCAGAAGATTTTCAACCACCTACAAGTGACAAAGCAAAGAATTACTTTCACACGAACACATGCAGAAGAACTATAAACCTACACTCTTCCTTCCTTCCCAACTCCTGCACGTGCTGCCAGCCACCTACCACCAGCACACCTCACACCCTGCTCAGATAATACTTGCAACTCAGGGCAGACATGCACTATTACCCTCATTTTAATTAGTAAGTCTTGTAAATGGAATTCTAAAGTAAGACAAGTGAACAGATTCTGCAAGGTCTTTAGAAATACTGAAGTGATTTTTTATCAATTCCCAGACTAGCATATAAACATCATACATATGGACAAGCTTAGTAAGATCCTTCCAGGTGCTTGGTGCAGTAACAACAACAACAAAAAGTAATTCTGAGGTCTCAAAGTTTCCCTTGCTTTATCCAGCTTAAACACTACTTGGACTACTTTGTACTATACACACAATTTGGAGTACTATACCACAGAAGGAGACAGACTGAATTCTCAAATTCCTTGCAAAATTAGACCACTACAATACTAAGAATAGAACTAATGCATTATTTTAAACATAATTTCAAATAAGTCCACAGATTCTTGAATAGTTTGCCTCTGAGGTAATAGTGTTTTTAAACTTCACATCTCTGCTACTGCTGCAAAACCATTTACAATTTCTGAGTTCCTCCATTTTAAAGCAACACCATTTTTAAAAGCCTGAGAGACTGAGAATTACATTAGTTATAAAATTAATTGCTGTGGAGTCCACTGTAAAAGTAGCCTGAAAGCACAATGTTCACCTCTTTTAATTAGCCTTTAGTTAGAGAGTAGGGGAGCACAACCACCTCTTCCAACTTCCCCCCCCCCCCCCCCCGGGTATTTATCCCTTTAAATTAAAAAAAAAAAAGAAAAAAAAGAAAAAAAAAGAAAAGGATAGGGGAGATTACTGTCACGTCCACAAACTTATTTATCTGGAATGTCTAAAGCATTCATTTAAGAACTTACATCATGCATAGAGTCCAACAGTTTAGTCAGTTGATAAAATCGCTGCCAGTTCTGGCTTGAGTTCCCTTCTCTTTTCACTATGGCCTTTCCCAGCTCTTTAATGTACGTCATACGAATTTCTTCAAATAAAGACTGACTCTTCAGGCCTTCCTTGGGAACTGTAACATTGATATGAACCTTTAAGACATTATACATCTATGAATTGTGTCATTATTTAAGTTCTCTTACCTTAGTTACACAAAAATGACCAAAGGAAAAAGGACTTGGACTTCATGAAGTATCAGCTTAGAGACAAGGAAAGGGAGCAGAAACTGAGACAGTTGAAAAGTTGAACAAATAGCACAGGACTGCTGGCAAAATACAACATAAAAAAACCCCAAAGGTAACCCAACAAGGAATAGAAGGAAGTGAACTGTACCACGGAGGCAACAACACTAAGCCATGGAACTGCCTTGCTGAAGGACCACCAGGGATGGTGTTCAACTGTTCTCCACGTCTGGGAAAATGTGACATTGGAAAGATTCCATAAAAATTCTCTGTGCCGAGGGAAGAGCAAGGTTAGGATCACAAGATGGCTTGGCTTGGCAAGGATCTTGAAAGATCATTTAGTTCCAAGCCTCCTGACATGGATCAAATAACGCATACAGGCAAGGCAGTAACAGAGAGACTGGGCAACAAACTGAGTGCCCAAGCCAGCAAGGACTCAGGTCTCGGGCACAGCTTCTTGGAATAGGGATGGGACATCAAGATAGTGCCAGTGAGACGAGGAGCTGTGGGCTGGAAACCCAAGGAGTGAGGACTGAGGCCCGTATTCAGACTCAAATCTATGTTAAGTCCCTGTGCTGACATCGTCCTACTAGGATGATCATTCTTAAAGGCCAAGAGCCAGTAAGCAAATCAGGTCAAATCAAGCATATGGACCCCAGTGGTCCTTCAGATGCTTGATTTGAAGCCTTTCATTATCTTGGCAAAGTGAATAGAAAGAGCTGGAGATAGAGAGAGCGCTGAGACAGAGTTAACTGAAAGCAAGAGAGGAGGAAAGAGGCCCCTAAAGCACACTCCCTTCCTTACAGACCCCAACCCTCACTGCATTGTCAGCATCTCCCAGATGTTGGGAGTGAAGATCTTTTCTGCCTTGTCTACACAGGAGATGACAACATGTCAATTGTTGCTTCAGTAATTTAAATGGAAAAGGTCCGAGAGCTACATCTATGTGAGCTACACATCTAGACCCGCATGGGATTCTTCCTCTTCTCTTGGAAAACTTACGCAGAAACACAATAAACATAAATTAAAATTGTGAAGTAATGGATTTATCTATACAAATTTCAGCTATTCAATTTTCAGAAGTTCCACAATATACTGCTTACAAGACGTACATACTTGAAATGTGAAAATATATTGTCCTTCACCTTAAATACAACAAAGAGGCCCTTCTGCTGGTTAACGTCAGTGCCTGCCGTACTCCACTCGTGAATGGGCTTAATTCTACAAGAGCTGTCTGTCTCTTCACCATCTCTGCCGTGGAAATTCTTTAAAGGAAATTTCCAGTTCCTGTAAGGAAAATTGGCCTACACCACATCAAAAACTCTTGAGGAATTTCTGGGAGAGATTTCAGAAACGGCTTTGAATCTGCAGTTTCAGGGAAGTTTCAAGCTCCTACAAAGCCCACAGTAGTGTGGAACTGGAAGCTTCCTCTGAAAAGAGCCCTTGTTCCAGTCCTAGGCTTGGCAGGCGAGGTGTGCTGGTCCTGCGGAGGAGCTGGTCAGGCGGCGAGCTATGCCCGACACCGCTCCCACCTGCACCTGGTACCCTGGGCTTCCCTGAGCATCTTATGCTTTGTGGTGACATCCCCCTGCTTTCATTAGGGAAAAGCCACAGCTAATGAGTTCTCATTTGATTGACGCTGTCATTCACTGGAAATACTTAAGATCAGGAATGTTTGAACCCTCGGTGCAATAAACTGTTTAAACTTCCAAAAATACCTACTCTTCATCTCGTAGAAGTACTACGTTGAACAATCTTTACTTGCATCGCTGCTCTTACTGATAATTCGAAAGCATACCAGCATACCTGCCACCACACTAAAACAAAAATAATCTGTCAAGAAGACTCAGCAAAGGCTCCAGAAAATGACAGTCACTGCTTCAGATTCGGCTGTCTCGGTCCTGGGAGGCTGCAGGTACCACCGTGTCAGCCACGGCACAGGCAGGAACACGCTCTAACTGCTCAGACGCGTGGAGCAACACCTGGCTCACACCTACTCACAGCATGCACACGTACTCTTTGCTATGGCGAGCCCCTTCCTCGAGGGGCTACAGCCCTACAGTGCACGAGGAGGAAACAGTCACTAGGTACCAGTGAGTGTCAATACAGGGTAAAAACGACAACGTAAAAGTTAATTTACATAATGTCTCATATTAGTTTATTTCTGTATATTCTAAAAGGATTATCC
Source organism: Falco peregrinus (assembly GCF_023634155.1). NCBI lineage: Eukaryota > Metazoa > Chordata > Aves > Falconiformes > Falconidae > Falco > Falco peregrinus. The sequence continues at coordinate 65,658,297 of NC_073728.1, read as the reverse complement.
TGACACCCTACTTTGACCTTTCATGCAGTACAGACAACAGGAATTTACTAAGCTGTGACTTGTTTTAACTACAGCATATCCTATGGAAAGACATAAACCCCACCATGTAGTGTACTATATAAATCTATCCTATGATATGTATCGTAAATCTGCCATATACTTTTTAGAGGCAAATGCAAAAAGCCATATTTGTACTTAACAGTTTTTAAACAACTTCTGGAGGAGTTTGATAACTTTTTTTTGGGGAAGCTGCTTCACTGGATCAGAACCTCCTTACAGGTGGTGGTGGTTTTTTTGGGATTTTTTTTTTTTGGTTGGTTCGGTTTTAAATATTTTATGGGCATGAAGTTATAGCTTTGCCCATTTCTCTGTGTCCTGAACTACTCAGCCTGTTTGTGATTTACATATTTTTGAAGAATTTTAAATTGCAATTCTGAGTTAGGCACCTCTGTTGGAGTTGTGAAGTTTTGAACACAATCTATAGTATCTTAGCATAAACTTCTTATCTGCTAAAAGCAGAACTTCCTTCACTAACCCTAAATAGTCAGGTGCCAAGAAACACGTTCTACACATCCACACTCATAATACTAGCAAGTTAAAACTTAAATTGTCACATAGGCATTTAACCATTCACTTACCTGTAGAGAGGAGAAGTAATGTTTTCATGCAGAGATACTCTTCATATGAGACCTGTAGCCGTGATAGCTCTCGGGCAACCATAAGCATGTGTTTGCATTGTTCATACATACATGGTAGATTCATTCTCTGTCTGATAAATAAAAGCATAAAAAATAGTTAAAACATCTAGATATTTAAAAGTTGTATATCTAAGTTTTTCCATGCTTCATTCAGGAGCAGCAGCATTGTAGAGGAAGATGATAAACTAGTACATGATGTATCTCACAGCAAAATTACGTTCGGTTTTTCTCCAGTGAACCAGTTCAGGTCGACTGTCTTGGTCGCCACTACAAACACTGGCCCACAACTGCAGCACGAGGGGAGCATGATGTATTAAATCCCAGTGTTATAAAGGAAGCCTGTCTTTACCAAGTACCGATCAATAAGCTGTTATCCACAGCCAACACAACAGTTCAGCACAAACTCGACAAAGATCAGGTCGCTGTGAGACAAAGCTCTCCGAGTCTGGCAGTCTTAAAGTATTTAATCTGTGTAAAGCAGGGGTCCTCAAACTACGGCCCGTGGACCGGATACAGCTCCCCAGGGTCCTCAATCCAGCCCCCAGTATTTACAGAACCCCCCTGCTCCCCCCCGCCGGGGGCTGGGGGGGGAAACCAAGCAGCCGCAAATGGCTGCCTGCCACTTCATCCGTGCCGGCCCCCTGTTTAAAAAGTTTGAGGACCCCTGGTGTAAAGAAACATGATGGTATACTACACTAGAGAGATTTCTCTAGTTCTTTCCAGACTTTTGAGAAGTTCACTTAAATTGAATACATATTTGCTTACTAGTGATAGCATCAACTTTCTGTAACTTCTCAATTTTCAAAGTGACTTTATACTTCTCGTATCCTTTTACATTCTTAAAACAATGCCTAGTACTGTAATTAAATTGAATTACCTTTGTACTGTAATAATAAGGTTTCTAACCATAAATGGAAAGACACATCAACAACCAAAGGAAAAATCTTGGAAAGCACTTACTTGAAATCAGAATGACAAACATTACGTATTTGTATATTCTTTTCATTTTATATTTTCTATTTTAATGAAACCCTGCACCAAGAAAGGAACTCCTCCTTTTATTTAGTACCTCACCTGATGCAATGATCCTCTTTACACGAGGTTTTACGGCAGGTTACTGTGAATACTGCTGGATTACAGTTTTGGGTGGGAAATGAACAAGAAGAACAAAATAATTCTGAAGAGTGTATGAGAGATTGATGCTTTTCCATGTAACTTTTGTAGAGAAACAGTAAGCAAAATAGTACTTTTCAAATGCAATGACTACACAATCTCTCTACAGTGATGCTAGCAATTTAATTTTCATTGTGTGTCAGCTTTTATAAGACATCACCTATTTGATATTATAATCTAAACAAAGACACAGACAAAACTGAATCCCAGTATAAGTTAAGAGTAAGATTTGGTTTATTAAACTACTACAATTCCTCCAAAGGTGCTATCATTTTCCAGTTCTCCCTTCCTTCGCCCTGCAAGAGAATTCTGTAATTTACCCTCACAAGCATCCTTGTGATGAATGAAATGAAAACAAGAAGAAACATGCACCTTTCTCAAGGTGCAAACGTCTAAGAATTCAGATGGATCTTGAAAGGCAGCAAGAAATACAAGCTACTGAAACTGTGTTAAAACCAACTCAAATACAAGTCTAAAACCCCATCATTTCCAAACGCATGCTGTTGGACATTTCCTTCAGTGGGAAATGATCCTGTGGCACTGCACTGCACACAAATGGTACCTACTGCTATACATACATGCATGCATGTATGTACACAAATCTAGAAACACTGACATTATGTTTTGAGTTCAATAATCAAGGAGTAACAGTGAGAATACAAAGCACACAGGAGGTAAACTGCATAAAATAGGAATAAGCTTAAGAGGTTCAGTTGTAGGATTGTTTCCCAGGGCACTTGATACAAAGCCACTCCTTGGCTGTTTGGCAAATTTTCTCCTAACCCCTCTGGGTCATACTGAAGGGCATCTTACATATTTCGAATTGAGTAACTTGAACACATCCTATGACAGGGCTCAGCAGTTTTCCTCATGTAAAACTATGACCATTTCTGGGCAGAAGGTTAAAATAAACATTATGAAATGGGTCAGCCTGTGATTTATTTCCATCTGCTGTATATACAATCGCATCCACAAGTCTGAGAATCTGTATGAAGACATGCAAATTTCTGGTAATACCAAGGCTATGCAAATTGCAGTTCTCAAAAAACGAGAGTGAAGCACAGCCTCTCTCCCTTCAGAGAAGCCTGAGCGCACAGATGAGCTCTGCACTATGCCCTCAAGGGCAGCGGATGCAGGCTGTGTCAGAACAAGAGGGAAGCTGATTCATTGGATAGTCCTTAAGGCTGGCAAGTGGTCTGGGAAGAGGTCCCAGACATTGCCCTCGCAGATCTCCTGGCTGGAGCACATCAGATGATCTCAGCTGCCACAAGGCTGTGTGTGGAGGGAGGCTGTTCCAGGACCTGGGCGAGTCACCGACCAAACATTCAGTGAAGAGAAGTGGCTTCAGGGCACTCTCCTTGCCCCCTGCTCTGTTTCACCGGTACCCCTCCCTACAAAGCGCATTTAGCAACTTTCTGAATTAATTTACTCACACAAACCAAATGCAATACTTAAACTAGGTACTAAGCTAATTAAAATAGATGCTACACTTAACGATGACATCACATATGATTTCTTCTTAGCAGAAACTGTCTACAGAACCATATGGACTTTGTGGAGTCTTCAAGTAAAGCTCTGGTGGCCACCAGGGCTGGCAATCAGGGGGAGCTGTAGGGTCTTGGCAGCTGCCTGTACCCCACAGAGCCAAGCAGCTGCTGGCACAGGAGGCAGAGCCAGTGTGGAGCCCCTGGGAGATCCCAGTGACGCCAGGCAGGTCCCAGCAGTTCAGTGCTTTAGCAGTTATCGCTATTCCTATAGATTGAGACTAACTGACTAACGGTATTTTATCACTTTTGAAGTGATCCTGCTTTAGTGATTGTAAATCTAGTCTGATTTGAATTGCCTTCTTGCAAGTATCCAGTATTCCTCTGCTTTTGTAACCAGCTGCCTTGGCAAGGAACATGCTAGTTGAGCTGAAAGTTTTAGCTCTGTGAAAGCCCATGTAATAATGTACATGGGATGTACATACGCATTCTCTGTGGGATGCATGTTGATGATAAAAGCATGTGATTATTTTCAACACTGCTGTGAGTCATTCAGTTCAGCTAAGTCTATAAAAGAATAAAAATCAGTAAACAAGATGCTGGTATTCTGAAAAACAGATGATACCAACTCCACAGAATTAGTTACAAAAGAATGTTCGGAAACAATTCTGGGAATAAGAGAACCGATAAACCCCTGCTTATAGAACCGTAACCACTTGTTATTTTCCTTCTATTCAAGTAACACCAATACAGATATTCCGTATGGCATGTAATATTATAATGGCAAACGAGACCATGGAACTGACCTCAAACCTAAGAGTAAAGAGCTAAGATGACGAGTATGCAAACAGAGTCAAAATCCTAAGACACAGACTCCCAAGAACTTCTAAAGCTAGGCAGCAACTAAATGACATTTACTACTTGATGAACACATTGTGCATTAGTTAGTTGCTCACTGTAATTTCATGTACACCGTGACATAATGAGAGGCCCAAAGATGACACAGTAATAGTGCCAGTTCCAACAAAAGCATGTTTTGAATCATGAACTGTGCAGTTATACAATAGTAAAAAAAATCACAGGTTTATACAATCTCCAAATACTAAACGATAGTCTAAAGCCTGATTTATTAAGCTGCCAAGCTTTTTCAACAACTTGAATTGAGTTTTGTGTGTGTATAAAAATACATACATTAGATATAAAACTACCAGCTAGTATAGACATAACTCCATTAAAAAAATACCATTTTTCTTGTTCTGAAACATAAAATTATGAGCTTACTGAACAGTCACACACTGATCCATTAAAGCATGTTATTTCTATACAGAAATGAAGTATAGAAATGTAAATCTGAAATATTTTCTGAAGACTTAAAATAACTCAAAATGCATTTTTGCCCCTCACTTGATGAAGAGTAGGAATCCCCCCTCCCCCCAACCTGCCTGGAGATGGAAACCTGTCAAGGGCTGCTCTGGAGTTTTTCCCTGAGCAGAAAATGCAGTGGGGAGGGCAATGGCAGTTTTACACACTGGAGGTGTACTTGTGCAACCCAGAGGCAGCTTTTCTGCTGACTGAAGCGCAAAGGGGGTCGGGCAGTAATTGCCATTCAACAGATCACTGAATGTAAGGGAGCACTAAATGCTTCCCATTTTCCTACCGAGGCTTACCAGTGCCAGCTGTTCAGGTCTGCAGCCCTTGATGCTGCCCTGTTCAGGTCTGCAGCCCTTGATGCTGCCCCCTCCCTGAAGGCGAAGGCAGGAAGCAGCCGAGGGACCACCGTGAACTTCCCTGCCTGCTGGGAGCACCCGCAGCGTGCTGCCTGAACTGCCCCCCTGCCCCTAGTTAGCTCCTGAGAGAGAGGCCTTGGCGTCAAGACCTGGATCAACTGGAATAGCCAGGAGTTCAAAAAGCTGGACGCAGGAGGAATGAAGTGACAATATGAAGTAGAAACAATAGCTGGACCTTCAGAACTCATCTGGTCTTTCTGGTTTTTGTGGACAAACAAATTAAAAGCTCCACTGTACAGATGCAGCGTATGCGTATGAAGTGAAAACAACACGGTGTGTACATACGGTGAACCTTTTCTGCACTTGACAAATGCTATGGGAAATAATTTATTTTCCTAGACAGCAACTTCATAATCCGCTCTATCAGACACGTTAACTTAGGATGTCCAATATGTGATAAACATTATTCAAATATATTGGATGACTGACCTTCTTTTTGGTTTGGTGTCGTGCCACCCATCCCCCCATCCCTCAAAGAAATGACAGGAGTACAGACATAAAAATGGAATACTCAATAGACTGGTGAAATGACTAGGCTGCCAGCTTAAGACTTAAGAAGAAGAAGAGTGTTTAGCTCTCTTTCCCACCACAGACTGCATCGATCATACTTGGAAAATTCAGTTATGGAGGAATCTACAATAGTACTTAGAATAGCAGAATAGTGACATTCAGCACTACTACAGCTGAAGCTACCTGAGCACTAAGCAAAAAAATATCCATTGATTTCTGGGAAGTTTTTTGTGCATTCACAGTAAGGTATTTATAAACACTAAGGATCTGTTAGCTGAAAATGTAGCATGACAAACCTTTTAATGGATTAGACGGGTTCTTTATGTACAGCCCAGTTACACACAGTTGCCTGAAAAGTGCTGACATGAACTAGTGGATCTTGCTACTCCATGTATGTAAGCAGTAACTACTCAAGAATAATACTGGACAGGGTCAGTGCAAGGATAAATGCATGAAAGACTGATGTTGCTCAGATGGTTGAGCAGATACATAAAACTACAGAAAGTCTTATTATCCTCGTAAAGGAATCAATCTCCCAATATTTTGCAGTTATGTCCATTTAAATCACCTAGGCTTAGAGAACCCCTCTAAAACAGTGTTTCTCTTCCTGAAGGTGAAGACACTGAATTGTACCAAGTAAGAGGACAAGTCTTCAAAGCTCAGAAACTGAATAAAATAAATGGTTTCTAGAAACCTATATAAAACCCAAAGAAAATTAAAAGAGAAGTAATTGCACTTATCTGTAATCATACAACTAACACAGTGGAAGGCACTGTACGCTCTGTTGTTATGTATTATTCCCCCTGCCTCCATTAACATTAGCTGGGCAACCTTAGCTCTCAGTTGCAGATACGAAGTATTACTGACTTCTTTGCAACCATTACTCAATAACTCACACTGCATTCACATCCCTGAATACTTCATCTGAGTTAAACTGCTGCAAGCTACAGATAATGATGGCAGTAAGGAAGCGGTTTGAGACCAACTCTAGTTTATTGCTGTAATGAAGACACAAAGGAATATAAAGAAATAATGTGACAAGATGCCAGTCTGTTTCATTTCTTGATTTATGTTGTACATAGTAGCACTCATACTTTTCTTATGACCCTTCTGAAGGCCAATTGTTTGTAAGTTAAATTAAAGGAATTTTGGGGGTGAAAAGTAGGCTAAATGTATTTTTAAAAAATGATACTAATTGAGATCTGAATATGTGTAATTGCATATATACAGTGAGATGTTTATCACTTACACTATCATAGTGTATCACTATGTGATACACTGAATTTTGTTTGATGTGTAAACTCAAATTACACAACACAACTGCAAACCCATCCATGTCACTATTTGCCACTATTTTGTAAGGCTGAAATAAGTCTGTGTGAGGGGTTCACGTGAGGCTTGGAAGTTCTTTTGCCAACTCCTCCACTTGTTTGTACTTCCATTTAAGAAAAACAAGCACATCACCAATCTAAAAGCTGTGGCTTGAAGAGAGGAAGACTTCCTGCAGTTATTGTATTCTAACACAGTATGGGTACAGACATACAATTCTGTTCTAGTCCTCCACTGAAATAATGCTTTGAATCTGCAATTAATAGATATGAAGCCAGAACAAATTCTTAGTTACAAATGAAAAATATTCATATAAAGAACAGACCTACAGAATTGAACTTATGTCTCTTTATCTGCATGCAGAAATCTGCAACTATTGAATAGGAATCACAAAAATCTGATGCAGACTGCTTCAGTTAACTGTACAAATGACCATGATCCTAGACTTCAGACAATCAAAATTAAGGTTCCAATTCTGTTACACATGCAACACCTACGCCTAACTGTATTTAGTGGAATCAAGCTCTAAAATTTACAAGGAAAACTGACTTTTTCCCTATTATTCCAGAGAATTCACTGTAGTGTTACCAAATATTACAACTGTTCTTAGAATTATCAAACAATGAAGTTTTTTTGACTTTGAGAGGTGCTACTCTACCCATTTATTTTATAATGGTTAAATTAAGAAATATCGGATTCTTTCATCAAATAAAGTTAACTTACTACTCTACCTTGGACCTGTTTGTAGCATACCTAAAATGTTAGGCAAGAGCTTTAGGGGTGGTGGTGGTGGTGGTGCTGGGAAGGAGTTGTTTGGGTGAAAGGTCACAAAGATGTGTATCAGAAAGTAGCACTGAACAAAACCCCAGAATGGTTTAGGGAATATCATGTACTGCAGCACTGTCTTTTGAATGATGTATCAAGCAGAGAGAGTGGACACATCTGATCATTACAATCAAAGTGCATTTTTTTCTCGATGACTGTGATGTCTGTCGTCCTACCCAACATTTTAGCATTAGTGCTTGGTGCTTCCCCAGTGGCATGGCCCCTCTGGCTTTCCCTGTGGTACTGTGCTTCGTAAGCTTCTTATAACTCATGCAGTGGTTTTATATATTATTCAGTATTTGTCATGTTTAACTCAGAGGTGGCTATATTTTATTGATGAACGGTACATAAAAAGTTACAACCAGGGAGAGTTTTATTGGGAATGTGTAGAATAGTGGAGAAGAAATTGCAGTTCTCTCAGTCTACATATTGTATTGAAAACAAATGTCATGTTGATAAACAATTTATGTACCGAACCCGTAACTAGAATGAAATTGAGAATATTTACTGTAATAGGATTACCCTTGCAGGATTTTTTAGGAGTACCTAATACTTACTTGGAAAGCTCTGGTTTTGAGCCATGGATAAAACAGCAGGAGGCCTCTGACTTAAAGTAAATTAGATATTATTACACCTATTAGTGAAAACATCAATTACTTCGATTCTACCAGAGACCATTTTACTCCAGAGACATATTCTAAGAAGTTTAATGAACATAAGTACACAGATTGGTCTTCACCTGTCATCTGTTCCTCACTTTTTAAAAAAAAAAAACTATTGTAAAAAAATGGTTACAGTTTATAAAAGCCTGGACAAGTATTTAAATAGAAAAAAAACCCATAACAGGAATAAAGAAACATGAAAAAGAAGTACTCTGAAATGTAAATGTCTAATTACATAGAAACCATAACAATTATTATTACTTTTTTTAAACAGAGAATAGATTTGGGGCATCTGATACTGAAGTGCAATAGGAACAAAAATATTACAACTACTGTCCCAAAGCATGCCAAAAGCACTAGTATTGCCTCCATTTTAAGCACAGTAAAATTGAGACATGAATAAAACCTTGTCATACCTGCATCACTTCTTAAATTCTTGCTGGTGAAACTGCGATGCCAAAAAAAGTTTTTGATTGTATGTGTCAAAGGCCCTTTGTAATCATATTTATTAGTTACAGGCCCCACAAATGGGCTATACCATTTCATGAACAAAAGAAATGGCAAATCCATAGTGATAACATTGCTTTAATTGGAATCTACAGATGGGTAAACTAGGTTTTGAATGGCTCTGGCCAGCAACCTCGAAGATTTACATCCACAAAGCATTTTCAGCAACTAATTCAAAATAGAGACAAAATGCCTTTATAAATATTGCTAACATCACTGGCATTGCAAGACTGAAAGTTCACTTGAAAGGTTTGTTACAGACTACACAGACAACTCTTCCACCTGCTTGAAGAAGCAGCTTTTTAATATACGCACTGAAGGACACAGCTGCTGAAATGGCTTCAAAGGCAGGCAAGCATGACAGCCCATCGGGACCAATTCCCAAATACATCCCCATGGGAGAAGGTTGAGATGGAGGGTTTGCTCTCCAGATTGGAGGCAGAAAGGGATAATCTAACCTGATCTGTTACTACACCTTTGAACTATGCATATTTCTGTGCAAAACGTTTTTTCCTTCTGCATGTCAAACTAAGGCTTCTGCCCATCACCTTGACAATCCCGAATTCCCTCTCTCACTCCTCTACAATACAGAATTACTGCACAACACAAGTTTGAAAAATACAAGGAAAAACGATACACAGTACAAGAAAAAAGATGTCCAAATATTCTAGCAAATTCGACTTTCCTTGAAAGGTGATAACAAAGTTCAACAAATTAATACAAATCAAATATTTTTTGCCATTTGTAGCTTTGTCTTTTTAGCCAGATTTTAATCAGGCTCAGATATAAATGTTTAACTGATCGAGAATTCCACGAAACTGGTAGGACCGTACTATCACTTTTACACAATAACCATACAGAACATTACGCAATTTGCCAAACTTTTCTCTCCATCCCAGATATATTTTTAGCTTCAACTGTGTCGGCTCTGATAAAATGAAGGATTATAATGAATGCTGCAGGAACAGTCACAATATGGAACATTTCAATACAAACATCTCCCACAAAAACTTCTGGATATAAATACACTTAATAGCAAAAATACCTTTCTTTCATTTGACTTAAAAACACTAAGCAATCTCCTAAAAGAAAAACAAGTTGCAAATGCCAGACTGATTTGTGATCTGTTCCAAGAATTTGCTACCCAGAGATTCACCCCAAGTGCAAACCCCAGAAATACTGCATGGAGCATGCAGTATCACCCTAAGAAACTATGAAAATGACTAACGTCTTACTTACTCGTTAATAATGAGATCTGGTGCAAAGCACAGGAGATTTCCATTGGATTGTTTATATGATCTCCATCCTAACGCGAAAGCCATTAGGAACATCCACGAGTACTGCAGAAGGGTCATTTGGTCATCCAGATGTAAATTTCGGAAACCTGGGAAAAAAAATAAAATTGAGCTGTGACAGTATCAGTGGCAAACAAAAGACAAAAACCACCCATAACTTGGAAAAGGACCATGGTTATCAAAAGTCCAACTTCTGCATTATCAATGCAGATTATCACTTTTACAAGTGTACTTCATAAAAATTTCTGTTACTGTGATGACTGTACCTGAAATAACAAAATTTCTTGCAATTTTACAGTCACCTGATTCAGTCAGTATTTTAGACTAGATTTTTGGTGGAAGAAGAAAAGAAATTACAACAGTAAGACATATCTTATGAGAAAGTTCTTGCTGGACAAAAGAAACGCACTTTAAAAGGGGTGCAGAATTTCAATGCTATTTTCCAGCTACTAAAGTTACATTCAAATACTTAGTATACTATCAAGCAATCCTTTGCCTATGTCAAATTTCACATATGTAGAAATTCAGTGTTCATAACCACAGGACTCCAGTTACGTTTTCTGGACAATATGACTACGTATGAATCTTGAAAGGTTGGAATAGAAAGCTCCAGTATAACTCAATCTTGATCTGGTTTGAATGTGTAACTGTCAACCATACAAAACATACATAACACTGAAAAATAGCAAAAGAAAGCAACAGAAAGAGTAACTCCTGAACTCTGCATTATGCATTATAGTCACACTTAAGATATATACAGTTCAAAATAAATTCTCAGTACCCAATCTACAAAAGTACATGCACCCCGAAAGCCCTGGGCTCTGACAATCATGACATTAGTTACATTCTGGACGGACAGAACACCAGATGGCTAAGTCTTAATAGGTACTACAGGTAGTAAAAAGGGATGTTAATATTAAAATAAAAATAAAATCAGAATACATGTGTGCACTTAATCTGGAACTGATGGTCAGTTACATAGGTTACAGAAGACAACAATTATATTTAATAAAGATACACTATAATTCGTTGGGCTAGCTTCCAAAAATAACAGTATTTTTTACCTTTTGTGAGGGCAGTCCACTAGACAATAAATGGTTTAATGTCAAATTTTGTTCTTATTCAACAACAGTTGTACACTGACCTTAACAAAATATGTATTGCATTACTCACCATCATTAACTGCTTCTAATCTTATAATTCTAATACGTAGCATGAACAGAGCCAATTAAACAATGAGGAAATGTGTAAAATCTGAAAACTGGTCCCTCCAATAGTCTTAAAATGTTGGCAGCTTTTAATTAGCAACACTACTTCCTATTTGCTGCTAAATGTTGGCAGAATCTAAGTACTGTGCCATATTGAATCATTATTAAGGTCTGAATTCAAGTTGATTTTATTTAATTTTATTAAGCATCTGACATCTGAAGAGCTCGTAACTGCTGGTTCCTGACAATGTGCAAACAGACAGCATTCAGATTAATAAATAATGAAACCCTGGTATGTCTAACAACTTCAGAAAAAGCTTCTGGCTTTGGAGACAGCAGTAACTGCCATTTACCACTTCTAAAATACAACCAAAGTGTTTCAAAGTTATTTAAAACTTACTGGGTCAAATCTTTGCTCAAACACTTCTCAAGAAATTCTGGAACCCCAACTACAGGGTTTGGCAACCAATGCTGGTTTACTGTTAGTATGTCTGACAGCATACAACCAGGAGCAGTATATGCAAATTAAACACTCATGAAGAACTATCTTAGCAAACAAACAAACAAGATAAAAAGTGGTAAGAACAGCTCCTATTGATGTCATTGTTAAAGAGAAGATTGGCATTTTCCTTAAGAGCATATGTCCTCACCTGAAGGCTTTGTCTAATTAGGGAAACTTTTCAGAAGAGATTACGAACACACAACTGTTTTACAAAAAGGGTACCTAAATCTGTGTTGGTGAATACCAGATGGTCTCCTAAAGATCTGTCCCAGAAGATAGTGTGTGCATGTGAACTTCTAATGTAGATCTTAGCTAATTCAGCTTAATTCACTATTGCAGAATAGCCCTCAGACATTCAAGTGTCTTTATTCACATCTCTACTGGTCACATATTTGAGTTTACCAGCCTTTCTTTTCCACTGTTAATTTATTTCCCCCTGACTCAAAAGAGGCACCACTACGACTCATAAATTTAATTCTTAGACTTTTTCTTTTTTTTTTGGCAGATTTATTCTGTGATGTTATTATTGGGCCACATACGCATGATGGAGGTCTTTTTGCTAGGGTTTGTGCAATCAGGTAGTCCATGGAACTGAGTAAAAGTGAAAGGGAGGAAAACGCCAGCCTTTTCTCTGCCAGGAATAAACAGATCTACAGCTTTACTTTTGGCCCTGGCCTCTCCCCAGAGACATGCTATGGGATGCTATGTGTTATGTCCGAGGCGGGAGATCTGACATCACTTCTTCAGTAAGGCAGCTGCTAACTGTGTCTTCAGGAGGGAGCCAAGATAGCACCAAACCTTCCACATTCCCCAGGTGACAGGCAGTTTATAATCGCGTAGCTACAGTGCTTGAGAGAAAATGAACACCTTGACTTCCATGCTGAAACTGGACACTCAAATGTCTATTCCCAGCCAGGAAAAAACTACAGATGTGGTGAGGGGTAGTAAAAAAAGAACCATACACAAATGCAGGCCCAGACAAGCCATTACAGCAGTACCAGTCTGTAAAAGTCAAGAGAACCTCATTGCTGAAAGTATTCAAGAAGTAATTATTTAAGAGGTGGAGCTAGAGCTCATAAAAATAGTTGTCTATATTACTTCTAAAGCCAAATCTCCATTTTAATATAAATTTTAACACTCAGTGGTCCAAGGGTTCATGGAAAATTACCTAACTTGTAATTGTAGTAAATACATTTTTGCATCTGTATTTTTTCCTGCTTTTCCACTCCAGTGAGACATGAGTAAGCCCAAACATTACTAAAACTTCATCTGCAAAGGCTCTGAAGGAGACCAAATACAAAAGGCAGATTTTAAGCACAATAAAAAGACTACACTTTGTAATTAATGTATTTGCCTGTTACCTGGTATTGCCTTTGCCCACTTCACTGCAGCTACTACTTGCCGGCCTCCCAACATGTTGAGTGTTGACAGTATCCTCCAGCTGGAGTCTGGCAGCGTGCTGTCGTAGCCCGAGTACAGCACCTCTGGCTCAATCACCTCCAGCAGGGAAACCAGGGTCGGGGTCAGCTGCGGCAGGGATGCAGGAACGATGCTCTTGTTTCCAGGAGTTTCAGAAACATCCCGTGTTCCTGTTACGTTAGTCTGCTGAATTCCTTTTATCTTCTTCTTTGTTTTTCGAGCTGGGAAAGTTTTGGTAAGTCACAGGTTAGATAATGGAAAGTGACCGCACAGCAATAAAAATGTAACAAAGGAAATGCTGCTGACGTTTTCCTGCAGTTGTAGATCAGGCAACTGAAAATTTTAAAGCATTTTTTTCATAAAACTGCAAATAATGTCACACTAATTCTAATCATGCTTCCTGTGAAAATCAGTTTAGTTTACGTTTTAGTGAAAGTCACATTCATGTTAATGTTTCAAAATGTTAGATAACGCCTACAGGTATGTTACAAGGCCTGATCCTACGATTTCTATTACATGCAATTACATTTCAGTGAAACTCCATGTGACAGCATGACACCTGTTCCTAAATATTTTCAGAACTGTGCACTTTGTAAGTTCCTTAAGATACTAAGTATACAAACAGTGCAGAAGAAAGGGACACCCACCCCCAGTATTTAACGGGTAATAAATTCCTCAGTCTCTTGAGCCAGGGAAAATATTTTTTGGAAAATACTGCCAGAGGAGATTTTTCTCTTGCCAACCCTCTTGCATATAAATAATTGCTGTGTAATTAAACCGTAAAACTCATTTGCCAAATAAATAAAACATCACACAGAGATGTTAACTGTAAACTAAAAAAAGTTGGAGCAACAATTTTATGAGCATATTGTCAATAGTGGAGTCTTCTACTTGGCTTTCAGCTCTCCTGGATGCAGTCTGCTACACCGAGCGCACTATTTAACAGAGACCAAAATGAAACCCAGTTCTTTTCCTGTGTCTCAACTAATTTAATTGTTTTCTGTTCTGCAACTTCAGAGATAAATCACTAGCACATAAAAGCATCATGTAATATGGTTTCACACACTGAGTTTCTATTGACCTATTCAGAATCTCTAATCATCAGAAATGCGCCAACTGTAGCTTAACAACATAGAAAATTCCCCTCCTGACCCCGTTTCTCCCACTGGCTGGGATAGAGACTTTAGAAACTAACTGCTAAAGATAAGAAACCCTCTGTGGACCTTGTACAAATTGCACTTTCCCAAAGGCTTATACACAGGCCACATCTGCCAAGACTGTCATGGGGGAACAGCAACAGTTATTTCCTTGGGGCAAAGAGCTTCTTGTTGTTCTCATCTGTTTTGAAATGGCTGCTCCAAAATCCTTTCAACATTCTGGCATTTTCTGCCCCATTATCCTTGTTCTCAAAAGCAAACAAACTGCTCTGACTTAAATTTACATGCACATGCCTTCAGCTTAATGCAGACACTTGGTATAGAGCATTTCCAGTCCAGAAAGTCTGGTATAATTATAATCAAAAGAAACAGATCTGATAAGACAAAGTATTATGCAAGAATTTTTATTAGGCTATGCTACTAGACCCGACTTAGATATATAGTCGTAACTGACAAAAAAAGGTTGAGATGATGTATTTCTTCACAATTTATTTTCAAATAGAAAAATACCACAAATTTAAAAACAGCTCCTCAGGGCAAGTCACAGAAGATAAACCATGCAGATAACTCGGCAGGGAAAAGAAGATAAACCACGCAGATAAATTCTGCATGGAAATAAGAGCATCCAAGATTTTCTGTGAACAGCTCCCCCCCCCCCCCCCCAAAAAAAAAAACAAACAAAACAAAAACCCAACCAACCAAAACAACCCCACCCAAAAAACCCCAACAAATGAACAACCAAACCAAACGCGTGCCCCTGCAGTCTGGCATCCAGGGAGCTGCAAAGGCTTCCCATCCCGCGGTGGGGCAGATGGCCCACTCACTGTCCGGGGGGGGCGCAGCACCCCAGCCACTGCTCAGGGCCACACGCTGCCAGACAGACACGAGACCGTCCACCTCACTTCTAAAATAGGATTTATCATGGCAAAACCCATGGGAATTACAGAGGAGGGCAATGAATACTGTTAGAAAGAGGAAGAGATCCTTCAAAAAACTGAAAAAAATTCAAAATGAAGATGGCAGAAAAAACCTCATAAATTGCCAACAGTTTGAATATAAAATACAGTATGAAAGGCCAAAAATGTTATGAGATGACTTTTTACAGGCATAAACCCGAACAATAAATCTTTTCTTCAAACACATCAGACAGAGAAAGGGTGCCAAGGAAAGCCTAGGGTCAATTAACGATGACAGTGGAAACGAGAATTCAAGGAAATAAAGGCTGTAATAGAAAATACCATTATTCTACTGCATAAATCTCTGTTAGTTTGATAGTTATACATTTTTCCTGTTGCTACACTCAAAAAAAATCCCATGCAATAGAAACAAGAAAGTTCCAGAAAAGGGTGATAAGCAGGGCTGAAGGTGTGAATGAAGATAAACCTGCCTACAAAAGAAAGTTATCAAGTAATATCTTTCTCTTGTAGAAGGAGCCACTTTTGTCTCAGCACAAGCACAGGCAAGAATCAGAATACTGCATGGTAGACTTTATGTGTGCATTTATTTGTTTAAAAATAAGTTAATCTCCTACCCAATATCTAACAGTGAAATTCACTAAAGGTATCAGAAACCTAGAGATATTCAAAATGTGACTGGACAGATTCATGGAAGAAGCCTATCAGCAAGGAAGGCTAAGTGAAAGGGGCCTTCAGATTGACATGGCAGGATATTGTGATATCTTGCTATCCATTAACTGCTTTGCTTATAACCACTATTTATGCACTGAGGATACATCTGATGACTTTTCCTACGAGTTCTGTACGACCAATTCACCATCTGTTCAGAACTGTCCAATAAATCGTTGTTTTCATGGTTGTTTTTCACTGTTTCACACTACCTTGGGTTCTTCCATTTTTGCATTGCCGAGTTTCTAGATCTCCTTCCCCTTCAGAGACACAAAAACCCTCCCCCCCCGTTTTCCCAACAACTTATGTTATAATATCCATCCTCCAAAAAGTCACTATTCTCTAGGATCTTCTGTGCCAAAATTCGAGCAAACAAACCATCAATGGAAGGGCTCCAAACTACATGTGGAAAAGTGGCAAGTGTCAGACGTCGTTCAATTTTAATTTTCTTTGGTGCAGAAAGGCAACTCAAATAACATGTCCTAGAGCCTGAGGTACCTGTATTGGTGTCTACTTTAAAAAGTATCCACATAAATTGATGCCAGAATGGAAAGGCATACTATTAGGGTAATATACATAATAAAGTGCTTTATTCATATAGATAAATATATGACTATGATACATGTTTTCTGAAAACAATTATGGACAGAAAAAGTAGAAAAAAAATGTCTTCCTCTTCAAAATGAAAATTGTGGGGTTTAGGCTTTACTGTTACCTCTACTTGCTACTGGCTACACCAGCCCCATTGATCTTGAACACCAAGAGTGGGCAAGTGGCCCACCCTGCTATTATCTCTCAAGTGCAGGGTTCAGCCCACTGGGAACATCTAAAAGCTGAATCTAGCTACTGGGAGACATTCACTGACAACCTCATGTACTTTATGGGTTTATGTTAGACACTACTATTGTAGTCTTTGGCTGTTAAGAGATGTACCACCATATCCTGCACACAGAACACTGGCAACATCCCTTCCTCCCTGCAAATCTGTACCCTCAAGTACGGGATGTACTCGTAAGCGTGTCATACAAGGGGTAACATTTCAGACAGTCAGCTTTTTTCCCTTTGCTCTGAAGGAAGGGGCATGGAGAGCCACCTGCGGGGCAGAGAAACTGGTGATTCATCCTCCTGAGAGAGGATGGAAGCAGAAGAGAAAGGATGTGCTGACATAGACTCCAGTATGTGTATCATCTACCTAACTTGGTTAACTACTTACATTTTACCAAAGGATATTATTGCTGACTGAAATGAAACTCTGCTCGCATTTGTGTCTGACATATATTTTTGACATCTTGATCTGACAATTTTGATTATACAAGTATCACCATGATAACTACACTAGTAAGTACTGTGTTAATCTCTACATCTCAAGGAAGAAATATCAAGCATAAAACATAGCTGACACTAATAAAAATGTTTTATGCCATTTTACAACTGCTGCTAAATCTCCAGTTGATGTGGTCTTCAGTTTCTCATAAGCCATCCAGGACTTCGCAGAGAACAAATAAGTACTGGTACATTTAAATTTAACCTATCTTTTCTAGAGAGATCCTGACAGGCATTTAAGAAGAATCCACAGCATGAACAAAAATACATTCCTTTTCAGTTTGAAGATGTACGCCTGACTCCAACTTCCTATCATTGTCTCTGGGCTTTCCCTCTCATCTGTGGTTTCAGTGTCAGGTCACCCTCCTGGGTTAGAATGGGCAGGCATCACACTTCCCTACAAGTGTTCTCCTAGAGCTCTGCCATCTCAGATTCAGGAAAAAAAGCCACAAGATATATATGCTGACAGGAATAAAAAATAACCCTGTTTTGTGTGTATGACTCACTTCTGCTGAATATACTGAGAGACAGAGCAACTGAATATGGACAGAAAAGTGTAGGAAAAATTTTAGTGTAAAAAACCCGAACTTGCTTTTCATTAAAATGCTCATATACACCATAAAATGCGGTACTTACTTCTATTATATTAAAGTGGTGCTCAAATAATTGTATCAGGTTCATAGGCAGCCACACCTTTATTGTCTAGGACTCAAAAATAAAAAGGAGATTTGAACATTTTAAGTTACCTTCAAGGTTCATGCCAGCTTGAAGACATTTCCGATAACGGCATGCTGGACAGTTTTTCCTCCGAATTTTGTCAATAATGCAGTCGTTTCTCCCAGCGCAGAGATAGTTGTGCTGCCCTGTATTCACAAAAACATATAGAATAACTGTATACTCTACAGAGTAGCAGATGAAGTCATTCTTTCAGTAACGTTAAGGATCCAAGGACTATATAACACCTTTGCTTACTGCACTTCATCTCTTGCAAAAATAAGATCAGTATCCACATGTTTTCATAGAACTATACACAAAACATATTTCTCATGTTTAGACACCAAAGCCAATTAATTTAGGTAAAAATTCTATTTTCTATTTGTAAACATCAGGCAAATTCTATTTTAAAAACTATTTTTCTCTTATATTTATTAAAGCTATCTTCTACAGCACATTTCCAATTTTCCTAGTTTTGTAAGAGATGTAAGTAACATCCATAAAGCCATTTATAAAGTATACTTGCAACATTTCTACAGATACACAGGCACAGCTTCTTATCATTTTGAAAGTCGTGAAACCTCCTCCTTGTTTAACACAAAGCCTGAACTGGGCAAACCAAGTTCCCTGACATTTTTATGGATTTACAGATTTGGAGCAAAACTGACCCTAGAAACATGGCAACTTGAACCACATGAATTAAAATAACTTTATTTCTTAGCTGTTAAGTGCAAGGCAACAGAAGAGTAGTGTCTATTCTTAATTATTTGAATTATATGAATACATATATCAATATAACTTATTTAGAGAAAGGTATTACTAAAAGTTATACCCTTCTCCCAGACAAGGATCAAACAACGTATTTCTTTAGAGGGCAGAAAGCTGCAAGCTAGGCTTTTCCACTGTTTTCAAAGTTCTGGTAGTATAATGTTGCGAGAAACAAACATTTTCCGAATACTGACTTATTAACAATGGAGTCCAACAATCTTCTCACAGAAAAAGAGCTTGGTTAAGGAATTTGTTTCATGTCAGCTGTGAAAATTACAGGTATGCAGAGTCCATTACTGTGGCTTTATTCAAACTTCACCAGTGAAGCGTTTCAAGTTGATATTCTGAGGAAGCCTTGAAGGTTTTTCTGAATGAACCTCCTCTGCCTTTTTCATCTGAAGAAGAGGAAGCCTTACTGTCCCTTGTATACTCCTGGTTTTTAACGTAACTCGGAAAATAAATCCATGATTCATGATTCTGTGTGCCATTAGCATACTAGTATGTATAGAACAAATATACATGCATGCACACATGAAACACAAACTGATGAATATATGTCATCATTGCAATAGAACAGAGCCTACAATTTCTTGTCTCACAAAGATGTTCAATGAGCCCATGGTTTCACAGTCTGTACATATGCTTCAGGTGTAGATTTTCCTGAGCTGTTCCATTTTTCCCCCCCCCCCAACAGCCTCATCTCAGTGAAGTTATCGTTTGGCTTCTTATATTTACTGTTTACCTATTATTGCTTTTTTTTAGGTGAAACCTGCATTATTTCTCTGTATTACGTTATATTAAAGACTCCTTGTCACATCAACATTCTGTGGAAGAATGAAGGGAAGTTGATGTCACCTTCTGCTTCACCTCTGACTGCTGCCCAGAGGACGTGCCAGTTGTACAGAGGCATGCATTTCAGTTCTTTGCTGCTCAAAACCCAATGATACTTCACAAACAATACATTGGTAAAAACTGGTAGTGAGCAAACAGAAATGTTTCCAAGGGGATTTACGGCAGACGGGCACTTTACAGAGGTTGGACACTCTTCAACATTGCATCGCAGCTCAAGTCGGCGCCTGGGGCTCTGAAGCACTGAGACTGAACCAAGTCTTTGCTCATTTGAGCACACCAGCATATAGAAAGATTAGAAATTGCAGACAAAGGATGCTGGAAGATGAAATTAAAAATGCTGAAGAACAATCTGGATCACAGCAGGAGGCAGAGGTGAAGTGGGGGGAAGGTGTGAGGATCTGAAGCAGGGTGAGGAGGTGGAGGTGGGAGAGTGGCGAAGAAGGAGGTTGGCAGCAGGGTGGAGGTAACACACTAGAGATGAATGGGGTTGGTTCTCCAAATGGAGAAACTGAACCTCAAGGGCTCTGAAGCACCAAAAATTTCTTCACCGAGGGGGTTGTCAAGAGCTCTAACAGGCTGCTGAGGGAAGCGGTGGAGTTGTCATCCCTGGAGGGATTTAACAGACATGTAGATGCAGTGCTTAGGGACACGGTACAGTGGTGGGCTTGGCAGCGCTGGGTTAACAGTTGGACTCTGTGATCTTAAAGGTCATTTCCAACCTAAATGATTCTATTCTAGAAGATGGCTTTGGCCACCCAGGGTTCTCAAAGAAAAGCAGATTTATGTCAAGAACTGTGTTTAAATATACAGTTGCTTTCCCACTTTCATGCTTCCTCCTCTCCTCTAGTTCTGCTCTTTGCTGAAGGAAACACGCTTTATATTGATTTTTTAGATACTGATACTTTCAGTTTCTGTGACTATTTGTATCACAGTACACATGCGTGTAGACAAAGGTACAAAAAAAAGGTTTCAGGCTGGAAAACCAATGTGCAAAGTCAGCTCAATCTGCATACTAACAGGTGCCTGGCAGCTATTAATAAGAAGGATATTGCAGAAACAGTCTTTTTACATATGCTCCTAGTAAGAAAAATGCCTAAAAGAGAAATATCAAATTATTTGTTCCTTGAAGTGAATACTAGAACTAACAGATTCTGGAAGAGCTTCTGAAAACATCCACAATACCTCATGAAAAGGATTGAGGTTGGGATAATTTATAGAACAATAAAAATGAAAAGAGAGGTAAACCTTGGGGAAGATACTGCAATTTTTCAGCTACAAGCCTGCTTACATTTTTAACATTAATACAGCTGATGTAGGATGTGGCAAGTTGTATCAGTGATCTAAAGGAATTACTGGGTTGATTTCTTCATGTATCAAAACTTTCGTGATTTGTTTAAGCTTGAGGACAGGCAAAACCATTGCTATGATGTATCTGCAGCTGCCATATAATAATAATTCTGAGGGGCATCCAGTGACCTTTTTTTAATCAAAGGCACAGATGATTATTTGCTTCACATAAAGAGCCTGGCTCTAAATGGGACCATAACTCCACGCAGGACCAGCTGGGAGTCACACAAAGCCCAAGCAACTCAGTGCTTTGCACTTGAGCTCATGTTGCCTCGTTATACTTCAGAAACAGCTTCAGCTTCCCGCAGAGCTGACATCCTTTCCCCTTGCGACTAGCAAAAACTGCGGCAAGAACTTGACTTTTCCGATCTCCCTGACAAGCTCTGCATTTCCAGGGAGCTCCCTACTGCATCCAGTGTTCTGGGAATTGGGAGAAAGTGCTTCTTCTGAAAAGACTGAATGGTGGCTGTTAAAGCAGCCTTCCCTCTTCTCCAGTGAAACCCAGCTTGCAAAAACGTTAGCAGAAAATGATAGTCTGATTCACTTCAAAATACCCAGTAAAAGCTGCATAAAGAACGTAGGAGACAGGAAACCCTGTAAGGATGTAACTAAAAACGATGTAATTTTAGAATAGAGGAATCTCTACCCTTTCAGAGACACTGAGAATATACTCTAACTTTTCCACATCTCTCTGCAAAGGGTCAGACATTGAGGTACATCCTAGTTCACGATAAAATGACTACTTATGTAGCCCCAAAATCACAGATTACTTATTCTGCTATACACTCCACAGATTCACATTTAGCGTTCCATCATCTCTATTTTCCAGAATTATTTTCTTCCTGTGATTATAGAGAAGAATCTCTACAGTGCAAAACCACACACGTTCCCGTTACCTAGTTACCCTTGCAAATAACACATGGGCATGCATGTAATTTAACCAATAATGCTTATAGGAAAAACTGTAAAATGATCATAACCTGCAGGCAACAGATTTATCAAGTTTCATGTACAGCTTTATACGCCAAACAGCTAATTAAACTTAAAAATCACAAACTCCACAAATCTAATGCACAAATATCTGTATATAAATAGGACAAATAAACAGAAACAACAATGAATGAAAAGAAAAGAAACAAAAAGCCAAGACAACAATACATCCTTTTACACTGTGAGTGAATGGGAGCATTTTATAAATGTAAATGGAATCTATGCTTCAGATAATACACCATTATCAATGTTATTTACTATGAAAAGATCAGTGATATAATGGAAGGGATTTTCCAGTAGGATTCTAGCAAAACCATGGGTTCCAGTAAGATCAAATAGACTACTGGATTTGAATATGGATGATATGTGGATTTTGTATTTTTAAATCTTACCTTCCACAGCTCTTTTGAAGAACACTTTGCAGCTGCCACAAGTAAGAACACCGTAATGACACCCAGAGGCCTCATCAGAGCAAACAAGACAAAGCTTGGGAGGTGGTCCCGTAGTTGCTGAGGTTGTGGATGGAGAAGAGCTTACATCTGATCTCATTCCAGGGCTAAAAGAAAAAAAAAAGTGCAGCATAAAAATACTTTTATTTGAGATCTATGGGATACTGGCAAACATAATATTCATAACATTTGTAACTGCAAGAAACTGATTGCAAGAAATGGTTCACTAGACTAAAACAGTTAATTAATTTTGTAAACAGTAAGTAAGTAGAGCCGTATGGATTCTGAAGTCAAGTTTCTTGCACAATTATCCTAGCCTTTAAAACTGACTCTTAAAACACACTCTTATTCTGCATTGTTTTCATTACTGCCACATTTCCTACACTCTGCATTGAGTCCTACAAGAGCTTCATTTCCAGTATCACTACAGTTTTTTCTACTGAGATACTACCATGTATGAAGCTGTGCAAACTAAGTCATATATTGATACATATTCACAGTAATAAATGATCATTTCAGCCCAGCATTTTAGGAAAAGAATATATATTCTAAATTTTTAGGATATGGTTCTCCTATGTAAACATACAGGCCACCTACAAATAAAGGGTTAGTTCTTTAACAAAAAAAAATAAAATTGTTAGAACAATAAACAATTTATTGTAATCACCTTCCAGCTGCTTCTAACCATAAGGGATGAACCAACAGTGGTTGTGCCGAAGTGCAGAGGGTAATCTTATTCAGCACCTTTAAACTGTACAGCCCTTACCTGACGGACTACCTGCTGAAGGCTGCCTCGGCACCTCCTGTCGCATGGCCCATTTTGTTGAGTTCACTTTCACAAAGTTTAAAACTTTTCAAATGCAATTTATATACTGTATGCTTAACTTAAAAGTCATATTCACAGAAAATTCTGTCCAACTGGGTTCCAGACACTTTCCAGATGAAGCTAGAGAATACCACTTTTTTTAAAAGACTTTGGTGCCTTTACTCCTAAACCCTCCAGAAGATCCACGTTCCCTGGGGTGGGCTTAACCTTTGTAAGTGGGCTAGCTTTTCCTTTCCTAAAGAAAGTCTGATCAGATTTGGTCACACATTTTAAAAAAAAACCCAAACCAAGAAAAACAAAAAAAACCCCAAACCACAGTCCTCAAACATTCACAAGAACCTTAAAATTCCAGCCCAAATTAAAGCACTTCAGCACCTGAGAGGCTTTACTTTAGAACAGGTCACCTCCATATGGCCCATCCCCATGAAGCAATTGAAAAATGGCCCGTCTGGCGACTCAGAGGGCTTTTGCTGTTGTGTTTGCTCTTACTGAGAGTTCGATAAGAAAAGCAGCCAAGGAGCAAGAGTCCTACCACTCAAATACAGAGAGATAAAAGTCAAACCAGAATAAACGTGTCAATGAAGTTCACACTTCGACAAATATGGAACCAGAAGTCAGAGAAAAGCAAAAATTACTTGTATTTGGGGGGAAAAAAACGCAAGACAGTACAGGCACACAAAGGCCCAAGGTACATGTAGCGCCCCCCCCCCCCCCCCCCCCCGAAAACAGGATCTGATATGAGCTAGGGGAGAAGGTGACCTGTATCTAAAATAGAGCAGAGAGCTGAGCAGAAAAATAAAAAAAACAGACAAGAACATAGCAACAGCTCAAACATGCTGGAATAGCTGAGGGAAGGTGAAGAGAAGATGACTACCAGAACAAGGGTGGTGGGAAGGCTTCAACAGGAAAGGCTGGAAGCGGGAATGAAGTAGAATGAGTCAACCTTGAGGAAGAAGGGAAGAAAAAAGCCAACCCAGGAAAGAACGTTTCTTTGCAGAAATTGGAAAAGAACTGAAATCCATCACATTGCTCCTTTGTGTTCAGAAAATATTGGTGAAGTGCTGCAACACTTCTACTCTATGACTCTACCAAGTGGCTGACAGCTATCATTAGCTAGTCTGTCAGCTAAAGTGGCAGTTACCAATAGACTGTAATCCTGTTTATGATCCATGTGATGGCTTCTGTATGTTTTCTAATTAAATGATCTTCCTTTAAAGAGCAGAAAGCTATAATAAAATACTAAGGTTGCACAATGCAGCACTCAATATCCAAGTAATGGCAGAATGTAATTCAACTCAGTTACTTTATGTCATGCCCTTAAGAACATACATCCTTAATTACACATTCATCCTAATTTCTACAAAGCACGTCTGTGTCCCTCGGTGCAGCAGTGCTCTAGGAACAAATACCGTAAAGCTGGAAGCTGGCCTTTGCATGGCCCCATCTCCTCTGATGAGGAAATCAGCTGATGGAAGCCAATGGCTATGGGTCTGAAGGAAAAGAAACCTTACAGTTAAGGAAGCTGAGGATTCGTATCTACTTCTGCCTTTTACCACAAAGCTGAGCATGATGGTGTTTGCTTAATACAAACCAGGCTTTTCAGAAATCCTGCCTTCTCAACACACAGCTTGAGATGCAGCACATGCTTTGAAGAAAAGCACGCTACAACCCCAAGCCAACGTCTGCTTGGAGTTGAGGGATGCCCAGCGCCTCTGGCTGAAGACACCCTTCCCCTGCCACACAATGGGAGCTGCTGCAGATGTTCAACACCGACCATGCAAGCATTGCACATTTTGGGTGCTCTGCCTCTTCCAGCAGATCTCAGCTTTACTCTGTATGCAGAGGCAAGGCCTCCATTCCCTCTGGCAGCCCTTGGAGGTGCAGAGCACACCCCCAGGGCTGCCAGAGCGCCCCACCGGGCACCCCAGCCTGCTGTGCGATGCACGTTGCCGCGGGCACGGGGCTACAGCACCCACGGCTCCTTGGGAGCTCCACTCAGAGTTCGATGGAATCCAGGGACGAGAGGGCATTCTCAGGCTTGAGAAACTGTACTTGGTTCTTTGCTCCCTCACAGCTTTCCTGTCTAATTAAGACAAATAATTTTGACTACAAAGCTTTGCTTCCTTTCAGGCAATACATATATTACTTTCTTCCATTGTTTGTTGCAGCATTCCCCCGTTGCCCCCAGCTTACTGATTCATTTGGAAAAAGGAATTAAAATTTTAGTGTCACATGCAATAAAAAATTTTAAAAAAATACAAAATCAACACCTCACAACCAAACAACCCCCCCGTTAAAACCAGTAATCTCTGGCCAGTCAAAAGCAACTGTAAGTTGCCTCATTTTCTCCAAAGTTTTAGGTGCAGTAGCTCCTTTTCTTGTACTAAAAATCTCAGTTTAAACATTGAAATACAGGCCGGGAGCCTATGATTTTAAATAAGGAATATATAAATTGAGCATACCATTAAAAAGATTAGAGCCAGAAAAAGATGGAAACATCTTTCTATGCATAGTTTTGAAGACAGCCAATTTAGATACAAAAATTAAATTATTTATACCTTATCACTTTCTGACAAAAGCATTTTTAAGGAAGCATTCATTAACTGTCATAGAAACTATGGCAGTGCCAAACATATTCTACTGAAACTTTTCAATCACCTTTAACTTTTAAACAGGGCTCATTTTCTGTACCAGTGCCATAGAAAGTGAAATATGAGAAAGAAAACAGACGATATGACTTACAAAACTAAAAATAAATTATTACATCGATTGATAAAGCAGCAGTCAGCAATCTAATCTGGGCTTCTAGCGTATCTTTTCAGGCCTGGCTATATCAGATAAGGCCAGTATTTACTAACTGTATGGAGAGCTGCCAGACACTGACAGTCCCCTGGTTGTGTACAACACAATTTTGCCTCCCTGAAACATTGAGAACAGGAGGGATTGTAGCACATAGGGACTCCTGCAAGAGCTACAACAACCTAGCTGGAGGTTTAATAAAAATATTTTACCTATAAAGTTACACATAGTAAGACAAACAACCACTTCCTAAGGAAGAGGTAAGGGAGGGAAATTACACTCTGAGATAATATAATAATAAAAAAGTTACCCTTCAGTTATTTGCAGAAATGTTTTTAAACTCAACAAAAACCTGATCAGCTATGATACTTACCTAAATAAAAGTCAAGAAGCATAGATGAGAGAAGAAAAAAATTCCAAATTTTAAGGGTTCTGAATTTGTAAAACTTTAATTAAATTCTATTTTGGGAGACAAGGTGTTATTTGTTTAAGGGTGCTAAGCTCAATTCTAGTTTGCATATAAATAGTTTCTGAAAGTACATGAATTTTTTCTGTTTCAAAGACACATTTATTGTTCCCAGTCAAGGAAATGTATGGGGGCAAAATGGAAAGACTTAAAAGAAGATGCAGCCACAGTAATGTTCTGTATAGAAGCCAATTTGTTTAACCAAAGCCATTTCTGTGTTAATCATTTACCAGAGACTTTCAAACCAGGCTCAAGGTTCAAACTTGAAAGTCGGGTATGGTGACTATGGTGGTGGGAAGCTTTCCTTTCTTGGGGTCCCCGTCCACTGTGGGTCACGTCACCCTTCTGCCGAGGCTGGCAGCCAGGGCCCAGGGGGACGCTCACCGGGGAGGGGTGGGTGAGGCTATTACAGCTGGGATATCAGATACAGATGGCCATCAAACTCACAGCTCTCCAGACAGCTATAAACATCTGAGCAGAAAGATGTGGCAGAGAAAGTTACTCGCTCCTCTGAAGAAACCTTCCTCCAGTGTAGTTGTTCAGTACTGAAGAAAACATTTGCTTTTTCCTTTCTTCTTTCTTTGCTGTGAAGAGCATAAAACCTCCCCAACACAGAACTCCCACATGCTGAACCTAGTAACACTATAATATTATTTTAAAAATATACTACTTTCCAGTTACTTTACATTATTAAATGAGAAAAACTTCTAGTGTGATAATGAAGAGAGGAACACTGTCAGTAACTACAACTACTAGTCACTTACAGTCTACAACTTGCAACTCTACCAGCACGTGAAAGCTTAGAACAATCAGCCTTGATCACATTTTGTCTGAACAGTGGCCAGCCCTAACACAGTTCTCTTGAAGGGTAAATTCTTTTAAAACACATGAATTTAATTAGCACCAATAGCAAGTAACACACGTGCAGTGAGAACTCTGTTAGCAGTTTAAAAGCTAACTGCATTTAAGGAAAACAGCTGCAAGCTGCACAACAGGAGAGACAGCATCTCAGGAAACCTGTGGGGCTGCCAGACAAAGCAGCAGCTGTCAGTTTAGTAATTTTCACCTTTAAAAAAAAAAGGGGGGGAGGGGGATCTACCCTGAAGAAAAGTTCAGGGTAAACACATAATACAAGTTGGTTTTTTTCATATGTACAGATAGCTATGGTATTCCCTGGTGCTACTGCAAATTACAGAAACAGAACACTTGCAACTGGCTCCTGAAAACCTGCAAGAAAATGCTATTCATGTCCAACTGCCAACTCCAAGGAAAGAACTGGATGCAGTACATCTAGGGTGGGAAGGAACAGCTCAGAATTTCACCTCATTTATTATGACTAGTCTTTTAATAAGACTATTCATTTTGCTCCGACTTCAAATCTAATGCTTCAAACATATGAGTTGCATTCACTCGTGATATGCCCAGACCACAAAATACTGCACACTGTAAGTCCTGGTCCTCCAGTATGTCTCATTAGTATTGAACTAACATAGTCTTAAAAGTGAGTTAGTTGTGATACTACTTAGATAATAGTAAAGAAACGATTTTTAATGTCACTGCCATCTGGGCCTCATTCTGATCTTCTAGCAATGAGAACAATGTAAACACTCAGCTGCGTACACTAACTGATTGCATTTTTACAGTTGCTTACTTCTTTATTAACTGGAGAAACTGCTAGGTATGTTTATACCCTCTTAAACACGAAAATAGTTTTCAGTTCAGGCAGGAAAAAAAATTAAAACAAGCCTATTGACACTATACTTGTCATTACAATATTAAAATAAAATTTAAAAAAAGCCAATTGAAAATAACTTCAAATATGCATTTTGCTGAGAACCTAAACCACTGGTTATGATGGTCTCTTCTGTCTCTGTAAGGCACTTGCTTATGCTTGAAGAGACTGAAGGCTGCTCAGAACTGAGGTTTTCCTGCCGGGCTGCCTGCAGCCCCGGGCAGGCGCACACGCGCAGCCCCTGGTCTGGCCGGCTGCCACCCAGGCTGCGCACCGCTCGGCTGCTGTCAGCGGCACTCAGCACACGCCGGTCTTGCCAAAGTCAAAGGTGTCTCGGGGGGCGCACTCAAACATTCCTGCTGACTGCACAAAACACCCACAAAACGAACAAAGCAGCCCTCCAAATAACTCCTATACAGAACCTACCTATTCTGAAGTTTCCTTTCCTGTTTTGTATTTAAAACAGAGAACTGAATTGCTTTAGGAAACGTGCTGTTCTTGATTATAAGCATGTCCCCAGTGAAGAAATAATAAATTAAAAAATCTACTACGGATTACATTATTTAGCCAAAGCCAGCAAGTCAAAGCACCCAGTATTACTGTACTCAGAGGGGCTATAAGCCCCCTCGAGAGCCAAGATGATTAACACCATTTCCTTTACCACACACTCAGATAAATACTCTACCATGACTTGATAAACCAGGAAACCAGGTTTTGAACTAATGGTCTAGTTTTCTGCACATGCCTATAACACAATCAAGATAACACCAACACGAGGAAAGTGTCACCTAGAAAGGCCACGGCCTAATTTGCTTCATTGCTGGATCCAGAGTGCGTGGCAGAGTAACACATTTTAGTATCAGATTAGCAGGTACCATCGTGCCTTCTCCTGGCACTGTCTCCACATCAGGATACATACTATCGCTAATTTACAATGGAGTACTAGCATTCTAATTCACTGAAAAAATTAAGGGAAAATTAAAATTTGAAATTCCTAAAGCAGCAAAGTCTCATAATTAGTCTCTCTATCTGGAGAACACCACACATTTTACCATCCCTTCAATACAACTAAAGCAGACTGTGGGATTCATTGTTTTGTGGTCACCTCAAACACCATAAATGTTTTTGCTTGTGTTTCCAACAGCTTAGGTACATTATAATAAGGACATTGATCAAAGTATCTGGACTGAGTGCAGAACAAATAAGTTACTTCACACCAATAAAAGGATTTACATACATCCGTTATAAAGTATTTTCTGTATAAAAATACATTTAGTATTGGCAAACAAAATAAATTGGGATGATCAACTTTCTGAAGTATTGCTGTACTGAGCCAGTCAAACCATGTGCTGGTGAGGTTCTGATCCCTGTACAGTCCCAAGGTCTTAAGAAGAACCTGAATTGGAAACCTAAGCCCTATTCTCCATAAGTATATGAAGAAATAATATTCAATAATAACCCCAGTATACACAAGGTTTCAATGTACAGGAAACACTGGCCCTTCCCTGGCTGCTCCAGGTGCAGCCCTCCAGCCCCGAGCTCCACTGGGAAGCGGGCAGCATGGCAGGTGGCTGGCAGGGAAGGGGCACACCCCCCCACCCCCACCCCCCACCCTCCCCCCGCCGACACAGGAGCGTTGTACACCCCCCATGCGCTCGCTGGCAGTCTGCCCCTCTGGAGCAGTAAGTACTTGTTTAGCAGAGCTTCAATGGCAAACACATGCTGTTGAGAACAGGCTTCCTGGGGAGCTCGCGCTTCACTCCCGTTAAGCAGAGGCAGGAGGGACTATCATTTGAAGCACTGTTGTTTCATTTCTCATAAATTATACTCTATTAAGTAAAAATAAACCCTGAGAGCTCAGGCAAATACCAGTAGCATGTTAACAGAATAGTAATTTGCAATAGTGCAAGGGAAGTAAAAGCCACCATCTTAAATAGCACAGGTTCCCTATGGGCATCGGGCCCTTTCACCTCTCTCTCAAAGCCTGCACCATGTTTATCCCCAAACCTGGGGACGAGTGTCCTACTACAGGTGCCTCAGCACTTGCTTTAATAACATGCCAGCGCCTGGCAGGCTCAGAGGAGCCTCCAGCAGCTCCAGAGCCACAGCCCCCAAAGACACCCCTTCTCCCCGCTCTGAAATGGCGTCTGCTACCATTTTAGAGCTCACACAGGAGTGAGAAAGAAGCACTAATGCAAGTGAGCGATGCAACTTTTTTTTCCCCTTTTGGATACTCTCCAGAACGTAAAGGTTTCAAGGGCACAGGCAAGGCTTTCTTGGAATGGATAAATGGTAATTGATGTTGCAGCTGCAACCTTAGCTAGGGCTCTTGGGACTTCAAATGTACTACAGCCCTAAAGTATTTATGACCAGAATATGATAATTAAATTATATGTTCTAAACCTTTACATTTATTACAGTGCTCCAGTAAAGCAGCCAAAAAGTCATACCTTCAAGGGTAGGACTTAATTTCTGTATGAATCAGTTTATGTATATTTTCCAAAGAGAGGGGTGGGTGGGGGGGTGTGGGTTGGAGTTTTTTGGATTTTTTTTTTTTTTAATTTTACTGTGCATCCTTGCTTCCTTAAATAGAGATAGCAAAAAAAACCCCAACCACCAACAAAACCACCAACAAAAGCCAAAAAGACAGAAGCCAGTACTTTTATACCTCAATAGAAAAAAAAAATCATCCTGGGCCATCCTAATTCTTTATGCTTTGCTGGATAAGAAAATATGCATTTCATCTACATATATTTACAGACAGGTTGTGGATTATCTGAAAACTTGACTTTCAAGAACTCAAGTCTTGCAGATACATCCCACTTTACATGCATACGTACGCACTCTGCATTTACAAACCAAGTAGCAAGAAGGTGTTTCTGCAAGGACAGACACTAATTAGAAAGGCTGCAAGACTAAGATGAACTCAAAGCTCAAAAATCTAATGAGAGTTAGATTGATAATTTTATTTTATTTTATTTTTTTCATTTTAAGCACAACACATGAAACATTCCTAGGCCATTCAACCTCTGAATGCAGCAAGCACTGCTTCCAATCCCAGCAGCCACAGAGGTATGTTTTACCTGTGTGACACCTTCTTGGAAGCAGTTTCTTAGTTTCCTGAACCTTTCAAAATAATCAACAGCCAATGCACCCATCAAAAATCTATTATCTTACCATAGGTCCTTTAACATATTAATTTCATTTGCTAGCACACTGAATTCAACAAGACAGCAGAATTTCTGCACAGAGATATTCTGTTGTTACTAGAACAGACCCATGAGCTTACATCAGTCTCAGAATTTCAGCTTACCCTATACAGTCAGCATATATCAGAAAAGTATTTCACTCCTTAGCACAGCACCCTTAACGCTGTACCAGAGGAACTGAACTTACAATATTAAACACGATTTGTTCCATTAATGACCTCAGTGTGAGCTATGTACATTACTCTGGTTGTCTTAATGTGAATGCTTGTGTCAATCACAGGACAGCAGCTGCAGGCTGCCAACATGATGTTGGTAGGAAAGAAGGCAAGAGACATCTGGAAAGCTCACTCTAACGTACATGGAAAAATATTAATGGTACTGTAGAAATGCAGTAAAAGATTAAACTAAACTGCAATGGTCACAGAACAGGTGTTTTAAAAGCTGCAGGATAATCCTTGCATAGTCAAATTGAGTCATAAAACTATAAATAAATTTAGACTGGTAATTAGAAAGTTAATTTCTGCTATTCTGAATAAAAATAAAAGATCAAGACTCTTCTGCTGCCACTGTAACCCTCTAACAGTCATCTGGACATTGATTTTTATGAATGCGTACATACAGACTTGAATTCAACACAGTTTCTGCTTTTATCAGCACTGCATCATTATATTCTGCTTTGCCGAAAAAAGTAACGGTTAAAAGAAATATAAATCAATAAACACAGATAAGAAAGCAGAAATAAAACCTTAGCTCTGAGGAGGAAGAGGAGGAAGAAGAAGAGAGAAAGATGGAAACAGGGCAAGAGAAGCAGAATGGAATGTTTCTTCCTTAATTCTTTCCACAGACCTTCAAGGAAGCTCCGTTTAAAAGTGGAACTGATACTAAAAGTCAAGATGGTAAATTCTTCAGTGCACAAACTCCATTTCTTTGTCGGTCAGTATGATGCCTTGCACTATGTATTTCACCCCTGGCATAGGCTTTCCACACTTTTTGTCAATGAAAATAATACTTTCACATGCAGAGTATTTTATTATGGAATATTAACCAAGTGTTGCATTCTGGGCTCTGCTTCAGTGGAAATATATAGAGAAGAGGGATGGGGATGTGTGCCAATTTTAGGTTTTGGCCTCAGACCATTAGATGCGGAGCCAGGATGACTTGGTTGACTGTTAAGTCATAGGTTGGTTCAATTGACATTATTTTACATTTGACTAGTTATTGTTCTTCAAACTTTGAACAGGAGTCCAGAAGCTAAAAGAACTCCAGTGAACCAAAAAG
This sequence comes from Falco peregrinus, assembly GCF_023634155.1. NCBI lineage: Eukaryota > Metazoa > Chordata > Aves > Falconiformes > Falconidae > Falco > Falco peregrinus. The sequence goes on along the minus strand of NC_073728.1, from coordinate 65,625,363 downwards.
GGGCCAAAGCAGAGTTTAAATGAGATTCTTAAGCAAGAAAAACACTCTCCTTCAATGACATCTACTTCAGCAGAGACAGCTAAAAAACCAAAACCTACCTCATAGTTTAAAAAGTCTGTTACATTATCAAATACCTGTAAAACACAATATTAACTTCAAAATTAAAGTTGAAATTGAAGTTCTGAGATATCCTCCTCCTCTCCCCATTCCTGTAAAGGTGGGAAGGAGAAGCAAACCTTTTCCCCTCCAAAATAAATAAAACAATGAATGAGTACTGTATTTTTAACGTATGTAACAGTAATATATTCCTGAAATGTCAGATTGTCAATGTGCATGCCGTTAACTCACCAACCAATACGCAATCTAAAACTGAAAATGAAAAAAATCAAAACCCAAAAGTTACTGTTTTCAATACTGAAGGTAGACTTCTATTCTGGGTAAGAGAAGTCCATAAATACTATTGTTTTACAAGCATGAAAACCAAACAAAAACATAAAAACATCCTATCTTGGGTACTTTCCTGGAAAACAAAAATACTTCTGATGATTCTGAGATCTTAGTCACTGAGGAGGATGACTGCAAGATGTTCTTCTCAGTGTTAAAGGCCAGAACTGAGGTTTGGCACCAACTTAGTATAAAGAATTGTGTAAGGTGCTACCTCTGATGCATGTGGATTATGTTCCCCCCTTAGTCATGAGCAATAACTTCACTTGAAAGGGTAAATACTCTTTTTTACCACTTTTGAGAGAGAACAGTAATTATTGCAGGAAATAAAAGAAGCAAATTCAAAATTCTGGGTGACTTAAAAATCAGAAAGGTGCTGAAGGATGAAACACCGTGATGGCATGCTACTAAGTTCCACGAGTGAAAGGCAAAGACTTCCCACTCTGAACACTACCCAAAGGTTTTCTTTCATGCTTTACATTTAATTTTTGATACATTTATCCTTCATATCCAGACCTTTGTGTGTACACAACAGCTTAAAACCTAGCAAACCTGTCTAAAAGGTATCACAAAAAGTCTTACAAACCCTTTTAATGTGCCCTTAAAAACACAATTTCATGTCAGCTGGCATCTGACACATTCAATGCAAAGAACATACACGAAACCACTCTTCCCCACACATGAATAGGAAAAGAAGCATGCAATATGCTTGTTTATTGACACAAAATCAGTCATCTAGACTTGAGCAGTATTTTCAGGACAAGCAACAAGTAGTACCATAGACCTGTAAGATGTGTATAGATATTGTATGTAATCTTCATGGCACTTTTAAGTCAACTTTAGTGAATTACCTAGTAGAGTGCAATCATTACTTTTTTTCAACACTGTAAAGCTGTTACAGCTAAAATTTCTGCTATAGCATGCATATGCAGTAGGTTATTATCTGCTTTTATTTCCACTTGGCATCCATGTCACACACAAGACTATCATGATGTTTCATCACATCCCTCCTCTTGTATACTGCCAGACTTTACAAGCATTTCTTGGTTTTTTTTCCTTCCATGATACTTTTAGGTCTTGCCTTCTTTCTCTCTCCTGGATTTCTCATATTATTTTATCCACTTTCCTCTGTCCTCTTCCTCTACCCCTCCCCAACAGATGAAGGAAGCTCTATTCCTTCCTTGCTGAACCTCACAGTTTCCTAACCACATTGTTCATCTCTGCCTCTTTGTATATTTTCTCTTCCTGAGCAGCACTGGGAACCCCTCCCAGATTAAACTCCATCTGTAAACTTCATTAACAGGCTGTTTACCTCTCTCACACGATTATCACGAAGGTGACTAGTCCTAGGTGATAATCCTAGAGTCTGCACACAACCTAACCCCACACCATCTCTTTTCTCTGAGAGCATCTTGGGTAGCTTAAGGACTGCTCTGCACATTGTGCAGTTATTCCAAGTTTGAAACAGTGGGAACTCCCAACATTTTTTCAGAGAAGTATTAAAAACTTTCCTGGTAGGAAACTATGTTTTCTTTTCCTGAATTTCAGTGTTCATTACAACTAGATGCACTCTTTTAAAGGTCCTGATAGTCATTACAAATCTTTTACAACCCATCAGTATCTATCATTATCTTTCAATATCTTTCACTAGCAATTTGGTCACTCAGATTTGCTAGCAGAATAGGTCATGATATCTCAAATACAAAAACATTAATGACTGTCATCATTAAAATATTTCCTTAATGTAGCATATACACTGCATCCAAGTTTTTAAGTCACTCCTGTTTAGTTTACAAAGCCTGTTCTAGTGACAGAGCTGCTGTAGCATTCCTTATGGAAAAATGGAAAGCTATTCACTACTGAACCATGTTATAAGACAGAATTCACTGTACGATGATTGCAGAAGATGCTAGAGGTCATTCTACTCATGACCTGAAGAAAACAGGTCTTTAATTCAACTTGTAAAGATCATATATTAGCCACTAGGTCCTTAGTTCCTTACCGAAGCATAATTATAAATGTTAGTCATAAAACACGTATTTTCATCGTTTCTCGTATTTTTCATGAAAGCGGACAATATAAAAGTACTGCTTTCTGAGCTGCAGCTAGGAAGGGGTTCAAAGCACAGAAGGTGCTATAAGAACCTGGGAAGAGCACACAGAAGACTAAAATCTGGCAAAGCCAAAGACACAGGATAGGGAGGAAAAAAAAGGTTTATCAGTAAATTCCTTTAAACATTTATGTGCCTGTCAGATGAACAGTCAATCAATCCATCCTACCTTTTAAAGATATTTACATAAAGCAAAGGTGGGGGAGGGGGGGAGATTAATTTCCATCAGACATTATCAAGAAGACCACACTGCAGTACAACTTTCATTTACCTGACTCCTAGCTTAATATTCAACTTTTTAAGTAGCAAGTACTACAGAAACAAAACAAACCAGCACTCAAACTCCCATGGTGCAGACCCCACAGAAGTGCAGAGACTCACACGTGCAGGAACAAGCTTCTTACTCCAAATGACTTACTGCTATAGCTTTAGACAGCTGAGCACACCTCCTAAGACAAAGCCAATGGAGACACAAACATCTCCTGCTCCGATGGACACTCCGGCAGTAGGCAGTGCTCTCCAAGTACACACTGATGCCCTGTGCCTAGGTATGCTAAAGAGATGCATCAAGACCCTTGTGCAATGATCAAGAGAGTACCTGTACCTCTTGCTGCTCCTCAGCTTCAGTTGTCTGAGTCTGGCTTTGGTTTGCAAGTCCATAACATAAACATACAGACTTTAACAGAAAAGGAATGCTGATTCAGAAAGTCTTAATTTTTCAAATAAAAAGCAAATTATACTGCTTTTCTTTTATATAAAGACAACATTCTGGGTTTAAATAAGCATTTCTTGTATTGCAGTAACAGTAACTTGTACTGTTACCACATCTTCAAGCAAGATGATCAAATGGTTCAGCAAACTTCAATGCTGCATGAGATTCTTTCTCATATGAAAGCTTTTTTACCCTTATAAAGCTTTCCTCAGATTCATGGAGCTTCAGATAAATTAATTCTACAATAAAACATATTTATGAAACAGGAAAGTGGTTAACCTTTGCTTATTTTTAACAGAGGTGGAGACCAAAGCAGCACATAAGTTTCTAGACATGTCAACAAAAACAGGGTTCCAAAACTAAAGGGCAGCCAGGATCAGCCTGGTTCCTCCCTCCAGAGCACCGCGCACTCTCAATCCAGATTCTGGGTAGCCCCTGATAACAGGTAATTACCACAGGACTATTGTTAAAGTGAAGTAAGTAACTGTATGATCAAAGACTTGCATTATTTCCAGTTTATACTAAAAATTATTGGACTATATTGTCTTTGAAGTAACGACCAAGCCCAACATTTCTGTTATGTCACTTACATGTTTCATCGGAGAAACATTAAACAAAGGTCAAATTGACAAACAAGAAAGTTTGGTAACAGGAACAAACTGAACATTGATTGCACACTTAACTCTTTGTTTCAATAAGCTCACCCTAAAGCCTGTGGCTAAACCAATGTTTAAAAAAGGATTAACTTTGCATCAGTTAATGATTGCACATGCAGTACCATGTCATTATACAACGACGTGTAAATTGTGAATCTTTGCTATGCTAGCTAGCCCCTCCAGGAGAAAAGGAGCCTTTGTTTTTAATGGAGTCATCTCTTAGAACACACAGTGTTTTCAGTTTTCACCTTGCCTAGGGAAGTTTCCTCAATCTAATATACTCATGACATCATAATAATGAGATCTAGCTGAGAGAGACAAATGAGATTTCAGAAGTTAAAGTAATATCAGAATCACACAGAATGGATACAGTCTTAATGCTTCACATCAACATATAAAGCACCGACACAGAAAATGAAAAATAAAACCAAGACCTAACACATCCCAAGAATAAAAATTTTTAAAAAAAAATAAATTAAAATTAGGGTCAGACATATGGTCCAAATTAATTTCACCTAACTTCAGGAATCAAAGGAGGTACTAATTTTGAAAACATCGCTACAATGAACACTTACCTAGTCAATACAGAGGCACACTTAACAGAAAAGAATAATTCAAGTGTCTCTCCCCTTGACCACCTAATGTAGAAAACTGAACTCTGGATAATTATGCTCTTAGAGACTTCAGCACACCAAAATTTAGATGAGATTAACCAAGGCCTGAATATAAATTATACTCAAATTTATATGAAGAAATTGCTTTCTTAAGCTTCGTATTTTCTTATTTCTGATGCTGAATGCATAATTATTATATATAGTTTTTCCTACCCATTATATAGATTTTCCTGTTAACCCCTGTTCTGTTGTTCAAGACATAAGAATTTATTCTCCAAGGTGTTGAGCTACTATCACTTCCTAGTGGCTTCTAAAGCTATAGATGCCGAGGACTCCCTAGTTCCAGAAGATAAGAAAAGCAAGCACCATGAGAAATGTAATAACTGTCTCTAACTGATAACACTGAAACAACAAAACCACCAACTCCCATTACTTATGCTACTTCTCTATATTTTGGAAGCTGTGGTGTTTCAAAAAGTTTGGATCAGTCACAACTTCAACCATTAAACCACTGCAACAATCATTAAAGAAATAACAAATAGAGCCAAAGGTCCGCAGTTTTTCATCTTGGTTGTAAATGGCTTGAGTGAGGCCAAGAACTGGAGATAAGCAGGCCAGCCTTTTCAAGGAGGGAATGATAAGCGTTTCCCTGTATTGCTTATTCTTGCAATTTTCATCACAACTCTTGCACCATCTGGCACTTTTCCTTTAGTTCTGCTTAAGGGCTTACAATTATGAGAATCTCTTTTCTCAGAAAAATCTATACTGAGCTGAAAATGTAGGCACTGAAGGGTTAAAAACAGCAAAGCAGCATGTCCACTTGAGTATTTTTCAGCATCTCATGATTAACTTGAGCCTCAAACCATGGCACTGGTAGTGTTTTTAGGCTTTAAAAGAAAAACCTGAAATATTTTAAGGATTTCAATAAAGGAGGAAACACATTCCATGGCTCACTGCTAACACCATACAAGAAATTCCAGCTCCAGACTGACGGAGCATGCTGGTAATGGACCGCAAGCAGTTAAAAACCAGACTTGAGGCATGTACGTGTGGCTGTGTACGTGTGCACACACCCTAGATATACGTGCAGGTATTTTCCAAACTCTGTGTTATGGGAATATAATGCATGCAGATGCTTGAAGCCCTACAGAGACTCCACGCTGCAGAGCCTGGCAGAGGGCTAATTATGGCCTTAACTGCATCCAGTAATGTGTGTGTGTTCATCTTTAGCTTTCTTCCCCTAACACCTCTAAGGAACTGGAATAAACTGATCTTTACTGCTCTCCCAGTGCAGCACCAGCAGCTTCCCTACCCTAGCCGACAGTCACCTGAGAGCACTTTGAAGTCAGAAAGAATGGAATTCATTCCTTTCAGACTGGCTTTTTCTGTTCAGTGTTCTTTAATAAAGTCACCAAGCAAAAAGCATAGTTTTATAAATATTACAGGGACCGTCATTTACAGAAACCAAGGCCTTGAAAAGACCAGAGAAACCACTTGGTAAAATCTTAACTTGATCATGGAGACGGGAAATAGATTGGATACGCCTTAAACTGTTAAAATGGAAAATTAATAATAAAGAAATCCATTCAAGATACTTGGAAACAGTTTCTACTAAGTATTATTGCTTTCAAAAGCAGCCCTTAAATTCAGTCCTGAATTACAGTATGAAAAGAAAGTTTTCTCACACAAGTTTAAAGGTGACCTTCCTCATACCTGTCTTGCATAAAATAAGCATTTTACTTCGCTTTTAATTGAGGTAACTGGAAAAGGCAGCTCCTATAGGGAGTTCTTCACTTTTCTGAAAATCTCCACTATTTTGATTTTTCAAGATACAGAATGTTGGGTCTCTTCCTTATACTTTCTACAAACTTGCACGAGACTCAGAAAACACATTCCATTTGTTAGTATCCAGAAATTCACTTCCTCACCATTGTCACCGCAAACAAGCACAACCGCCTGTGTTTGTAGTCAGCTCTGGTACTCCAAGGCAAAACCTACCCAGGAGTTGCCAGAAGTGCAAGTGCTATTACCAAGCAGCATTACTTGGATGAAGATAGTCTTTTTTTTTTTTTTTTTTTTTTTTCAAACAGACACACATCTACGCAGATCACAGAAAACAGATAAAATTAAGAAGGAAATAGGGTTCTATAGAATAAGTAAGTAAATTAACCACAAGAATACTTGCATTGCTGTTTCAATTTATGGCCAAGGCATCCTCTGATTTCCTTTTGACCTCAAACTAAAGGCCAAGAAGAGTGATTATATCTTAAGACTGCTGTTTAAGAAACAGTTACTGTAAAATCCCCTGTAAAAGCAGGTTCACTTTAACATCCAAACAGACATGACTCCTTGGTATACATAACGTTGGCTGAGAGGATGCCATCAAAGTGACCTGCCCATACATTTATCTCACACTGAAGAATCCATGAGCCAGAATGAATAATACACACATTGTGTTGGTGCCTTTGAAAATATTCTCTGTGCAAAGGAGGAAGTCACAACCATAAGCCTCAATCCACGTGCTGAAGCTCTCCTAGCATAAAATATTTTGTTTTCGAATATGTGAACATATTTTGAGGGGTGGGGGGAGAAGAAGAGGACATGGAAAAGGAAGCAAGTTTCCTGGCATACCTTTAGCATAATTACACAGGCAAAAAGATCAATTACAGGCATTCATTCAGCCCAATCATTCTCCAGCTCACAGCACAGAGACATTTAACTTAACATTCCAGAAATTAGATCACGCAAATATTGGAAGAAATCTGGCCACACAAGTGCAAAACACCAGGTTATTCTGGCCTGATGTGACCTGGTACCTAGAGTGCTTCATTTAATGTTTTGAGCCATCTTCCCCTACCTCATAGTTCAAAAAATATTATTGTGAAAGGTGATTTTGAAAGTAGAGTAAGCTCTCGGTTTCAGGTACATGGAAAGCAAGCAGTCAGGCATCAACCCCAAGTTGCTGTGCACAAACAATGAATGTCTCAATTAGAGAAAGTTAGTGTAAAACTGCTCCCCAATTAATAAAAAAAAAAAAAAAAAAAGGAAAAAAAAGGAAAAAAGAAAGATTAATTTCAAGACCAGCCACTTCTCAGTGCAGCATCTGCAAGACCATTTCTTGAAGGCTTCTAAGCAAAGCTCAAAAGCTTCATTCCAAAATGTGTAAGACCCAATATCTGAGTAGCTCTACTATTTTCCCTGATTTTAATATTTAGGCCAGGAAAGCTATTTAACTAAAGGAAAAATAGTTTTATTTTTTGTATTTGAAAGGAAAGGAAATGACCAAGTAAAAAGGCATTCTTCTGAGCCTGAATGCAAGTCACAAGTTGCAGGATAGCTGGAAGCCAGCTGGCATGCAGCCCATTTACAGTAAGTTGTTTACTTGTTGTCTAACCACTAATAACTATTGAGAGTGGATCCCTGAATCAAAAAAAAAACCACCTGTGTTTTCTGTTCAGAGAGGAAGGAAGAACAAAGCAGACTATAAAAATATTCACCGCTGATGCTGTGACTTCCAAATCAGTACAGCTTTTTTTTTTTTATATATAAAAAGGATTAGAAAAATGTAACGTAAAATTAAAGCCCCTATGTATCAGACAAGGCAAAAACATTATTTAGATATGAGCAGGAACTGTATTATCAAAGAGAAACAACACTGGTATGTACATGTCCTCCATTTAAAACCCTAGCTTTCAGGGCTCTGTGCTCCTCGAGCAAGTACAAAGCGTGTGACAGAACTGAGGAAGACACACATCACAGACGTTTAATTCCTTCTAAGAGTTCTCAGTTATTTAAGACTAAGTTTAACCTTGTGATTCAAGAGAAAAAAACCCTGCTGATGTGTGCTTGTAAATATTCCAAACGCTGAAAGGCAAGTAAACCTGCCCATAGATACAAGGCTTTCACAGGAGTTTTACCGAGCGTGAAGTTTCAGCATTGCCCAGGCACCGGCTTTGCTGGGCAGTGCGTGCCGTGCTGCCGATGAGAGCTGAGGCCCTCGGATGGCTGCAGGAACTGTGGGAAGCTCCGCTGACCCACCCAAACAGGGACGGGGGCACTCCAGGGGTCTTCCAAGCAGCTCCTTCCCCCTTCAGCTAGTGTAAGGCAGACAGGTTTGGGGCCTGAGCCACTACTCTGGGGTAGCGGCTGCTGCTCAAACATGCCCCAAGGCCTCTCTTGGGAAGACCAGCCATGAATGTGTCCTGGGGACAGGCTGCCTGCCAGCCAGACCATGGCGACTGGCACCAGACTGCTATAAGCCAGCAACCCCACCCTGGCATTCCAGCCAAACACAAAGCTACTGTGTAAAAACATATCAGGTTCAAAAAAATATTACTCATGTATAAATATTCTGTTAATAAGCCTAAAAGTCATCACAGATGTAAAAAGATAGTGACAAGATATTTGATCCTGATTCTGTTACTCGCAGAGCAGCAGGTGCTGCTGTATTGAATTTGCATCTGTACTTGATGTCATTCAGCATGCCCTAATCCCACTCCCGCAACTACCGCCAGAGGCCATGTCTTGGTGCAGAGGTGGTAAGCAGCTGACAGGTGATACCCACTTAGATCTCCTCTTGCTTTAGATGGACAGTTACAAATATTTTAGTTTGCTGAAGAAAAAATGAAGAAAAACCAAAAGATTATTCTAAACCACATTTGTAACGAGACACACTAACCTTGTCCCACATGCTGGGACTCACCAATGGACTTCAAACCCATGACTCAAAATGTTTGCCTTACATTTGCATGTCTACACTGAGACAAAACTGGCATATTACTTCTCTAAATAATATTAAGTATCAAATATCACCCCTCTACATGTAACTTCTATTTAAATACAAGTTTCATTCTGAAAATTTCAAAATATACTTGCATATAGTTTCAGTAATTGCTGGCTGGTGATATAACAGAAACAAGCATTACTAGGATGGGAACAAAGTAGTTTTCATTGGCCAGGTGCCCACCAAGCCGCTTTATCACTCCCCTCCTCAGCAAGACGGGGAGGAAAGAAAGTAAGATGGAAAAAAACCTTGCAGATAAGATAAAGGCAGTTTAATAAAGCAAAAGGCCACACATGGAGGCAAAAGAAAATTAAAGATTTATTTTCTGCTTCCCATCAACAGGTGATGTCCAGCCACTTCCTGGGAAGTAGGGTTTCAGTATGCATAGCGGTTGCTCTGGAAGACAAATGTCACAATAACAAATGTGTCCCCCCAACCTGTCATTTCTCTTGGCTTTTATTGTTAAGCAGATGTCATACGATACAGAATATCCCTTTGGCCAGCTTGGGTCAGCTGTCCTGGCTACATTCCCTCCCAAGATCTTGCCCACCCCAGGCTGCTGGTGAGGGGGGATGCTGGAAAGAAAGCCTTGATGCTGGGAGCACTGCTCAGCAGCAGCTGGAACACTGGTGTGTTATCCACACCTTTCTAGGTACCAGTGCAAAAGCACAGCACTGTGAGGCTGCTGTGGGGAAAATTAACTCCATCTCAGCCAGACCCAATACACCTTTTTGCCCTCCTCTTCCTCCTCCAGTTCATTATATTTTGTCTTTATTTTAAAATACTGGCTGATACATACCTGGCTCATACCTCCTAACAATGTTTTGTTCCATGTTATCCGTGCTTCTTCCAACAGGCAAATTCAGAGTAAGAAAAATACATGTCCCGTACCAAACACACACTGCTTAGTTTTCAAAGTGAAAGAAAGGATTTATTAGAAATACTTTTATCTAGCTTTCACAAGTACATGAGAGGAGATACAATTAATCTCAATTTTCATTTGTCTTTCTCAGCAGTACCATGAGGATGAAAAATACAGAACTTTAGTTAGCTTTTAAATGTGGCTGAACTAATCAACAGTAGAGGTCTGACATACCGCCATCCGTTATGGATCAGCAATATCCTTTTGCATGTATACATACAAATTTTTACATTTTTCTGCACCTTTGTTTATTCATATAAACTATTTTTTGTGTCAACAGCTTCCAGAAGGATTAAAACCCCCCAAACCACTGAACTAAATAAAGCATCCCTCCATCTGCAAAAGGTACATAGTGTATACATTGAGAGTGATCTCGTCTCATTGTGCCACCAATAATAGAAAAAGGAAGTACAGGCTTGACTAACTCAAGGCATCCAGAATAAAAGGTGAATGTGTCAATGTTAATGAGCGTTGCAGAATTATAATCAAATATTTGATTCAGATTTTTGAGACGCAGGATGGTAACAATTACAGAACTCCCCACCAAATGTCAACAGTTTGGCAAGTGTAATGCTACAGAAGTGTTAGTAGAAGCTAATGATAACACAGACACCTGCAGAAAGAGGAAAGTAATAAAGTTCTCCAGTTTACAACATCTCACTGAGAAATGTAAACAGAAAATAATGGAGACAAACTAACATGAACACCTGCTGCTGGAGAATTCAAAAGTTATTCAGATGCACAGACTAAGAGACAGTGCTGTGAAAAGAAGGATCTCAAGTAGTCCAGGGCACTATGAAAGGTAGAACAGCTCCTCCTCAAGAAACTGCTGTACAAAGTGCAGTTACACAGTTTGTTTTCAAGATTCAATCAACAAGGACATGACTGTTCAAAGACTAACTTAAACAAAAAAAATACTCCTTTTTAAGTTATTGGAAAATATTACTTGACTGGGATCCAGAACTAAGAGCAAGACAGCAAAGCAACGCACGCAGGTGCGACGCAATATTCAGCGAGGGCGGTGCCACTAGTTGCTCCCAGCCTGGTCTCATTTATGGGCATGAAAAAAGTTCTTCAAAATACAAGCTGGAGAAGGTAATTATTCTCATTTTAACAGCAGTGTCTAGTCATCAGCTTGTCTGTGTTACTCTTAACTTTTCACATGTTGTGTAAGGGTAAGTCCAAGCAATTAATACTTTGCAGTATCTGCACGAAGACTCTTTCTGCTTAGAAAGAATCAGAAAAAACCCTCAGGGAAGAAATACACAAAGGATTCCTAACAGCATTCCCTACTTATGCATCAAGCACAACTTTACTCACTAAAATTAACGGGAAAACTGTTACAGATTAATAATCATGGAAAAGAACAGAAGTAACACAAGGTACTGCAGACAAGAACTTATGAAAAGGGATTCGGCTGGTCCTTTCCGATCAGTGTTAGGAAAGGACGACTGTTGGGATCCCATGGCAAGAGGGTGCATGCGACCTGCCCCACAGCACTGACTCTGCACTTTCAGACCCAAACCAAACCGTTTTCCAAACACACACAACCGAACAACTGAAATGAGTACAAGCTCTTTCCCAATAGCCAATTTACTCACCTTGTAAAAATCCCCAGATTTAATGCGTCTTTAAAACTAGACGCTTAGAAGTACCGGCAAGCGTTGCTAACCAAGGAACAACAAATACAATCATGTTCCCAAGAAAAAAATGGTTATAAATTTAAGAGCACTGAGTTCCATCCTTTGCTGTTAGAAAATGAATATAAATAAATTATTGGAATAGCTAAAACATTTTCAATTTCTATTTTTTCTTGAACGACAATATATGCTGTATTTGTAGAAAATACTTCTACATATTACATTTAGATTTGTAAAAATCTGTACTAATGCTATTAAATTTATAATTATTCCATTACTATAAACAAATTGCAGTTAAGTTGGAGAGAAAGCAGCCATGTAAGTGAAAAGATTTTCCAGTTTTGCAAAACTGGGGGGGGGGCTGACTGCTTTTGACATGTGTCTGTGACAGCAGCACAGGAGTCAAAACAATGTTCATCACTGCTACAGCAATCTGAAGTGTGTGTGTGTGACCCGACAGGGACAGCTAGGGAAAATAACTGATGATAATATAAAGATAGGTTACTCTGTCATACATAATAGCAGATTTTAATTGCTTAGAGGTCTTTGGAGCTACGACTACTGTATGAAACAAGCGAAAGATAGCTTTCCAGCATGTAGGAATTTCCCTAAGCAGCAGTTTGAACTGCCCGCTTCCTACAATTACTTTGATTTATCTGCAATTTTGAAGACAAAACGAAGCATCCAATTTAACACACTGGGCAGGGGGAATACACACGCATGTGAATATACATTAACAATGAGGAAAAAAAGTTGTGCAGGAAGACATCACTATGGCCACCACAGATTTCACTAATTCTTAACACTATCATACATGACATTCTCTTTGCTGCCACCTTCCCCCTCCATTTTGTCTGTTTAGCTTGTTGACATGCAGGGACAATTTCTTAAGCACTGGAGACAAACACCTGACATAAGTGTTCTGATAGTAAATTAAAAACACATCCAACCCCCCTCAAGAGCAGGCAACATGGAATGAATGAGTACCACCTTGAAGATGCAAGCACACCAAGGCTCACAGAACATAAGCCAGAGGGCATTCTCTTTATTCTTCTTGGTCATAAAACTCCTCGTTTACCTTTTCGGCTGCTGTTGCACACAGAGCTAACAATTTCACAAAACTATCACTGATAACCCAGACTCTCTTCCCAAGGCCCATCTGCCAGCTCTGAGATCCATACTGTACAAGCAACATATAGATAATATTCCCTAGACACATAACTGCACATTTTCTACATGGAGGGTGCCCTGTTAGCTTGGGCTTGTCTGTGTGCTCACTGCGCTCTCAGAGAGCTTTCTAGCCTGACACTCAACCACTCAAAATAGCTTTGTATCAGCTAACCCAGAAACCTCTCTGCACATTCCCTTTTCAGGCCCCGTCTCAGCACTGACCCACAAGGAACCAGGCAGTTGACTTCTCATCCCGAAGAGCAACTACTAAATCCCACCCTTCGCTTCCTATTCTATAACCAGCTCTCAAGCCCACAAAAGAGCCACTCTTCCAGTTCCGTGAAAACTCAGGGGGTTTTGTTGGTTCCCTTCTTTCTAAATGGCCTCTGGCAAGGAAGCAAGTCAAAGCTCAAAAGAAAAAAAATAATCAATATATTCAGGTCAATTGGACTTCAATGGTCCACAGGCTCACTGACAAGCTCACAGAAACACAGGCTATCAGACGAGGTGGTGTTTTCCATCCAGGAGCAAGGACAGCTCTTTCCCAAGAGATTTGCGTGCTTGGTGATCTTACAGCTTTACAACCTAATACCCTGCTGGGGCAGAAGTCAAGCTAACTGACCCACACTGCCCCAGGTCCCACGGAGCCATGGTTTTCAAAGGACAAACATCGGTAGCCCCATCACACGTGGCTGGTTTATCAGAGAGGCCACCTTTGCTGGCTGGCAGGTCCTTCAGGGCTTCTGGGCAAATGCCACCCAGGCCCTGTAGCCCATTAACACTGCACTGCTCTGCCTGGCCGAAGCCCTTGCACCCATGTCCCTTGGCCCAGCGGGGTTCCTCCAGGAGCCCCTGCAGCCCACGCCGCTGGGGCAGAGAACGTGTCCCATGGCCCTGTCAGGCCCCAGACGTCCCTCACTTGCCCACCGCCCCATGTCCTTCTGCTGGTTCCCACCCCAGCCCCTGCCAGCAGGCTGCTCTGCAAGCCACCAGACTGGGCACCTTCTGCAAGGCACTTCACCAACTCATTTTCTTGATCTCTGTAATCTCCTATTTATATTTGAACTTACATCTTTATGGCATTTTTGTTCACCACAACTGGGGAAGCTTTTCCCTGTTTTAATATGCTTTTTTCCTTTTCCTCCTCCCCCACCAATTGAGCTACTTGGAGCTATCAGTGTATCAAAGCAATACAATTCTGGCACACAGTACTGTTAGGTGTTCTGAGCTGTTTACAGGGGTTCCTTGGTGTTGGTGCTACATTTTTTAAGTTTTGTCTTTAAGCCAACTGCCTAATTTACATGTACTTCCCCCTTTTACAATTGCCTACACACTGGAGTGACTTGGCTTGCTTTCTCCATCAACACTGCCTAACTCAGCAGTCTTGTGATGGCTACTGCAAAGCAGCTCTCCCACCAGGGCCCTCTCTAGCCAGCTCACAGCATCACTGGAAATTACATCTGGAAGCCCACCTTCCCTTGCTGCGTTACACATGGAATCTCAGGATATATCAAGCAAGTTGCACCAAACACAGCCATGCTGGTTCCAGCAAGGACAGTCTGATGTCGCTGGTGACAAAACACTGGGATAAGACAGCTGTACCTGCACCACACACAGAAACTGCCCAGAAATACAACACAATGGATGTATCTGTGGACCCCTCCGTGGTCTTTGAAGGCCGTTAGCTTCCCAGTCCTATGAATATCCTGACATAGTTTACCACTTAGTTATGGAGTTTCTTACAACATTATAGAGAATTACCTTTGATAGAACACCGGATTTTAAACACAATCTGGAGAAATCTACTTTACAATTAGCACCCAATCAACAGGTATCATTTAGTAAGCAAGTTACATGTGTCTAGAAGGAATACGCCAAAGTCACAAATAGTTGTTATGTGGTACCCAACTGCCTTTAAAGTGTTCCAAAACCCCTCAGAGTCTACAGACCTTTTGAATACACGACCAAACCAGATCAAAAAATCTGCAGAAGAACATCTGTCCTGTGACAGTGGCTTCTATCAGGGTGGGGGGGACACACCACCATGCTCAGATTGCATCTTCAAAGTAATTTTTTCAACTTCCAATGCACAGACAAGGAGTTATGCCATCTTCACAAAAGCAGAACCATTACAAATAGCTTTGAGTAGGATAAACACCAGTCAACAAAAGACTTTGTTGCATTCATTTCCCTTTTAAAATACAGAACCTAGAAAGAGACTCCCTGGTCCAAAAAAAAGAGCCCACATTCATCCTTATATGCCAAAAGAATACGCACACCCCCTCAAGACACCAACAGTAGCAGTTGCGGAAATAAATATCTCTGCGATTGCTGAAATAAACTTTTGGGTATTTCTGACAAAAATTGGAATTGCAGTTTTGCCATCTATTTCCATAAAGTTTTAGGGCTTCCCTTGTTAGGTTATGTGTTCCATTTCATTTTTAAATTACAATGGCAGTTTTAAGATGTCCACGTCTTGAAACGCTGCATACAAGAAAACAGAGGTT
Source organism: Falco peregrinus (assembly GCF_023634155.1). Lineage (NCBI taxonomy): Eukaryota > Metazoa > Chordata > Aves > Falconiformes > Falconidae > Falco > Falco peregrinus. Next base: position 65,609,805 of record NC_073728.1, on the reverse strand, counting down.
GGTAGCACTTATGAATGCTTGGAAAGATTCAAAGAGCTAAACGTTGCATTTCCTTTAAAGCTCTTCCTCAGTTTAGAGGCTGGGGTCAGCCAGGAATAGAAACATAAGTCACTTCCTCCCTCCCCAATGGTATGCTGTGCAACTTACCCATATAGTTTTGATCTACAAGATGGAACAAACTGAGTCACAGAACCAAATGGACTATCAGCGGTATTCCAACCTTCTGATTGTTATTTAATACCAGATGTTCCAAACCCTGAACGTGTTAAGAGTCTTTAAAGAAGAATCTTTAAAGTAATAAAATAGGCCCAAGCTCATTTGTCAAACCAGTTGCTCTGGTTGGAAAGTAGCTGTCAAATATCTAGTGTGACTAAGAATGTAACCTTGCAGGCTTCCTAATATTAACTGCTCACTTAAATAAAAAAAAATAAAAGAATGCTCTGCTACTCAAAATAAAGAACTCGGCATTCAGATTTTTACAACACTTACATATTATCCAAGGAGTTTTAGCAATAACTTTCATTTTTATTAAATTACGCACATAACTTGTAAATAACCTGGCATTTCATTTGAACAGTCTTCTTCAACTATGGAAAGCTACAAAACTTGTTGGGTTGGTTTTGTTAAAAATGAAGGTGTCAGAATAGCTTCCTCATCAGTTTAGAAAATGGCAGATACGTGGGACTTAGTAGAAATGTATGTTCAGGAAGGACAGAATTCATAAAACTATGAGAAAATGAAACCAAAGGACTTTACACCAGACCAGGACTCAAGATTTTTTAAAAAAATATTTCCCACTGAAATCAGTGTGGCCAAATGGCCTTTTTAAAGCCTGGGCTGGGTTGTAACACAGTAGAACAGGTTAGGGAAAATGCTTTTCTTGAAATATGCATCTAAGTAGTAGCTCTTTTTTCTACACGTGACACCTAGAAAAACTGTATTTGCGATACAGGATCTCTTTCGTTCTTTGTGATACTTCAAATAGTAAGAGAGCACATAATTTAACGTTCATTTTTCTTTTAAAACCTTGAGCTTTTATCAGTATCATTTGGTCAAAGCAAGTAACAGAAAAAGCATTACAAGTCTCCCCTTTTCTGCAAAAAGGTATTACATAATTTATAGAATCAATAGGCAAGATAGAGATACTATCATTCTTTACAAATTCAATTTTAATCTATGTTTGTTTGGAAATCCGAGTAAGGCACATGCTTTATTTATTTTCAAGTAAGTATAACTTATGACCTTTCACTTTTTCTTTCTTTGTATTTTATTCCATTTTAAACTACTCTTTTTACAGCAAGTATCTCTTCAATAATTTATCATATTCGTAAGACAATCCTACTGAGCTAAATGAAAACACAGTAATTTCTTTTGCTGAAATTAAAGAGTTAAGAAAGAGTGCTGCAACCCTTCAGCCTCATCATAGCTGTTTTCCTCTAGAATCTACCAGAGATGATATGGAATCAATGAAAACAGCATACTAATAATGGCTGACTAATATCTTTTTGGACTTTCCTTATCAAGATCTTAAAACATTTTAAAAGTTAAAATTTGGTAAGAGAACAGTTTCTTGCACTCATGAGAAAGCTGTTACCCAGAGATGAATCTGTTTTTAATGTACTCGAGAGTAAAAAAACCAACCACCTGGTTTCTTTAGGTTAAATGATCCCCCAGCTTTCAGATACAACTGAGGACAGTCTTTAACCCCATCTCTTATCACTGAAAACTTCTCCATTTTCTGCTTTATGAGCACATGCCCTCACCCCCCAGCCCCACTTCCCCACCACCACTGTGAGCTCTGGGTCCCCGAGGCCTGAGGCAGGGGTGTGCATCATGTACCACACAGGGCTGTGACCATCGGCCTCTCCACACCGGTAAAAGGCTATATAAACATGTAAGACCATATATCTTTAAAAAGAAAGTCCAAATAGTATATGTCTGTTCTTCCCACTCTTAGTTTCATTATGTAATTCAACTACCCTCCATACTTGATTTGCATTTGCCTTATAAAAGGACAGCATACCTACACCAGAAATTTCTCAATTTGCAGTTTGGTTCAGCCCTGCAGTTGGATTTGAGCTGTGCTCAAATGCAAGCCCCTCGCTGGTGAGCATTGCCTGTAACACCTCCTCACACGAGACTCACCAGCAACATGTCAGCAAGTGCCAACCTCTACAAGGCTGCTCCACAAGGCCACCATACTAAGGTCTGTAGTAATTTTAAGAGCCTATGGGCACCTATACTGGACAGAAGATTCCTATTTGGTGCAAGATCTGCCTCATCACCTGTCAACACAAAGACATCAGTAGGGTTTGTAAATCGCATTTATTACAAAAGTGCAATGACAGAACAGGCTGGATTCAAGGATCCCTGAAGGCCCCTTCAATCCCATCGCTTGTGTTTCTGCGACCACTTACAAACAGCAGGTATATTCCTCCCCCCTTCCTCCTCTAGTTATTAGCTTACGTACTCGGGTCCTTGCCTGAGGAACCAGCATCCTGCCCAAAGGAGAGGACTCCTTCACATGCCCCCAGCCCCCTCTTTGCTCACAACCTGTGTTAATCCATTTCATCCAACTCACCTGTTAATTTAAATTGTCTTAAGTGAAGTTTTTCCCACTGACTAAAGACCAATTGATAAGGGATTCTAGCATTCAGAAAGAATCTGAATTGGTCATTTCATATACAGTCTGCTGCTATTTCAATAAACATTTATTATCTCACTAAAATTAAACTGTGATGTGGAATTCCATACTCCTTCACTTATCTCCAGCATGCAAAAGCTTTTCTGGATACCACATTCAAGATCTCTAATTTTTAAAGCCTTTTTAAATGCCCATTCTCAGATAAGACTGTTTTTCTTAACTTTTGGCTAATATTCCGATCTACTCCACATGTAAGAGAACCAAGATGCAGAGTTCTTTAAAAAAAATAAAATAATTAATTATATCTACAAGCACATCACCCTCATATTAGGACAACACAATTAGTTTTGGAGCAATTAATAAGTAACAGAAGATTAACAAAAATTCATCAAGCAAAACAAACCATCAAGGGCAGCAAAAGTAACCCATGAAAAAAATGAGAGAGAAAAGAACAGCTAGGTAACATGCAAACTGAAATCTGGACATTAAACCATAAAGTCTGCAAGTAGGCATTTGGGTTTTTAAGTTAACATGCATGGACTGCAATCTTGCATAGCAAATCCACATGTGCGCATGCAGCACATGCATGCTTTCAGCACCGATTTATTCAAAACCTTTAGCTGGCGGCTTCAGTAAGTTATTGCTTCAGAAAGGTAACAGAAAACTCTTACAAAGGGACAAAAATAATCAAGAAGAAAAAAATACACGGGTACACAGTGATACATAGTCATGCCTATGGAGTAGATGTGTTGATTTAAAATATTACCAATTTATATAATCTCATCAAATGAAGAGCTACGGAAAAACTATACATTTTATTTACAATAGCACATTATAACTGTATTTATACACACCTGATTTTTAAGTGGTATGAGAGACCACACAATCCTTTCCTGACAAAGTACCGATTTGACAGTCAACCTCTTTCAAAGCCATACCATGCATCCTTGTCTCTCCGTGTCAGTGAATGAATCAGTAGTTAAAAACTGCTTAGAAGAGCAGCACAGAATCAGGCTCCAACACTGACAACTAAAATCCAGAGGCACACCAGGTTCAGTTTACCAGCCACCCCAAGTGTGACTCCTGGTGTTATGGAGATGCTCTGCCATGAAGCAGTTGTCATCTGCAGCGCCTGATGTGTTCTGCCAGCACTATCCTCGCAGAGGTCCCCTTCCACACAAAGTCATACCAGACCCTATTACCACATCATTACATATGATCACACGCACACACCAGGCGAGCAGGTCTCCAAGCAATGACAACAAAAATAAACCGCATCAGCTGCTCTTTTCTGTCACAGATACCAGACTCAGCTCAGGAGAGACCAGCACACAGCACAGTAGCCCTTCTGCACCTTGTCAATAAAAATAACAAAAAACCCCAGAACCTCACACTTGTGCTCTCAAAAGCAGGTGATCATGGCATGGGAAGGCACGGCTTAGCTACATACCACCCAGGGTTCAGAGAACTCATGGATGTCCTGAAGTCAAAAGCCAGGCCAGGTGCTCGCATACCCCAAGCAGCAGTGTCCTTTCTGAACATCCAGCCGGGAAGCAAGAGCACAGACAAAGCCCTCTCCCATCATAAACAATTCACACAGCCGGAAAGGAGCTGTACCGTGGCTAGAGGACTCTCATCCAAGGCAAAAACCTCATTTTCTAAACATTTCACAAGATTTCCAACCATAGATGTCCAGTTTTCACACATACCTCACTCCACCAGAGACAGGCAGCCAAGCTACTGCCTGCTTGTGAACAGAGAGGTCATCCACCTTCAAACCCCTCTTCTCAATGAGTACTAAGCAGGTAGGCATTCAAATATTCAGAGACAGGAACACACACATAAAAAACCACCACCCCACACCCCAAGTTTCTAAAACAAGACCGAAGTCCCTAACGCAGTCAGCAGCCCACCCCAACAGATCTTTCAGATAAGGACAATTATAGGACTTTTCCCAATCTTCTGGAGAGGCAGATCATCAAGTATCAGATCTCAGATCCTCCAAAACAAAGCCAAGCAACAAAGCAAACCAAGCCATAAAGCTGTAATATCACTTCCATTATTTCCTTATTTGAATAAACTACTTACTTCCCCGATACTCCATTGTTTGCTCTTACCTGACGGTACAGCGAGTTTCCCCGATAGCATTTTGAGGCAAACTACTCATTTGTGTCCCAAATTCTTTTTTAAAAGAAAACTAGCACCCTTAGCAGTATTTACTTACTAAAAACTTAAGTTATGCAAATGAAAGCAACCAGAAATACGAAGTATCTTGGTAAAGCAACAGAAGAGTAAGTTGTGCCCTGCTGCTCCTAAGTTTCATATTAAATCTTGTGTGACCATGACGCATAAATAGGATCAGATCATGATCTCCAGCTGTTTTCTGACACACAGTAACTGTACAAACCTATTACAAACAGTTTGAAGAATGCATTACTGTAAAATATAATATGGAACTCAGTTTCTTAACTAAATTACAGTAGCAGTGAAATTAATTCAATTATTATTATTTTGGAAATCCTTCCCCAACAGCAGTTTTGCCTTTGCAATCTCTGGAAAATTGAGATATTTGATTAAGAAGTAGAAGCTGTGTATAATATTGCATCTCCACAACAAAATATTATCAGCTTGTTGGATGTTAATTTTCAAAGTACATCAGAATTCTAATTTTCTAGCAAGGCTCAACACAGACCGAGAGCTCCACAGATACAGCTCGAATATGGAATTTTAATGATAGGCAACCGATACAGACTATATTAAGAATGCAGTTGGCTGGTACAGAAATGTGTTCCACAGAAGATGTCAAGAAGACTTCTGAAGAGCATGATTTCCTCCAGAAATCCACACAATTGTACTGATTATTGACTCAAGGAACCATTATTATAAAACTCTACATGATATCCTGGGTAAGTAACACTGCATCCTGGAATCTAAAGTTAAGTCTCACATGACAACAGCAAGAAAAACTGACATCATCTACATTACAAAATTGAACTCCAGTTGCCAGCCAGCATTATGTCCCTGCTACTGCCAAAACGCACCTCTGGGACATGTGAAGCTGCCATGTGATAAATTCAGCGGTGCAGGCCCACGTAAGTAGAAAAGATGTCTTTTGTCACAGTATATAGTTATATTTCCAGCAATACAGTGCATAGCTTGCACACAAGGAGACGTTGTTTCAGCCAGGAAAAGAATTTTGGTAGAAAACATCACAGTCAAGGTTAGCATAAGCTGAGTCAGGTAAGCATGTAGAAGGTAGGTGCACAACACTATACCTTCTTTGTAGTGAGGATGAGGTAAGAAGGAAAACTCCAGGAGAGGCAGAGTAATTGCGCTAAATTGTGTTCCCAACCCAACACACTACTTCTGGAAGCACAATTACTCACCCCTCCAGTAAGTACCATAATTCAGGATGCTGGACTCGCCATGCACGAGGGACAACCCACACCTTCTTGTACTCCTGCGGAATGGCAGCTAAAGTTGCACATCCGCAGTCTTTCAGCTTCCTTTTAAGTAAGCCCACAACACTGAAGTACTCCAACAAGTGATGAAGTACACCCTGTACAGGCAGCCCTCTGCTTAGATTCCTTTGCAGGTGACCTGCAAAGCTATACTCACAATTTTTCTCACCCTCACATATGGGCAAAGTAACTGTAATTTTGCATTTAATTTTTTTTCCCCACAGATATTTAGAATTAGTTGATGTGAAGTCAAGTGCCAAGACAATGAGCTGAAATAAGTGTGTGTGTGTGTGATCTATTCCAGCTGTAATGGTTCACTTCTGTGCCACGGTGATGACGCCATCCACTGACAGTATCTGCCTAGTATTTCCAGAACCCAGCATTATGAACAAGATTAACTCCTGGTCTAAGAGTGTCTTGGTTATTTAGGCAAAGGCTCTGTAATAAATGGATATTAGACTATAGTGAATCAGCCAGAAAACCGCTGTAATGAGAACACAAATAATCTGTACATACAACAATGCAATACATTAATACTTCAGTAAATAAGATTAAAATTTGTGTAATACTACCAGGCTCTGGAAAACAAACACTACAAAACTAAAGATGGCTTAACACAAGCAGCTCCCAGGCTCTGTTGCACAGCGTACTGTACAGTTAAACATTTTTCCCAGAAACTACCTTGTTGCACACACACTTGTTCCTGTGTTTCTAAGAACAGTTAGAAGTTGATCATTTTATGAATGCATTTTAAAGTTCATTTCTGTATGCCAGAGGTGACACCCTTTCAGTTCTTCTAATGACACAAAATCAAGACAACTTGTAACTACAGCTCTACAACGTTTTTCCTATTGCTTGTAACTTGGACTGAGCACATGATTTTATTGGTATGTTTTTTATCTCAAGAACAATGACATTGGAACCATTCACAGAATGTGTATGTTATTCCGTACCAGCACATCGGCAGCAGGATATTGGCTTAGGCCAGGGGTCCTCAAACTTTTTAAACAGGGGGCCGGCGCACGGATGAAGTGGCAGGCAGCCATCTGCGGCTGCTTGGTTTCCCCCCCCAGTCCCTGGCGGGGGGAGCAAGGGGGTCTGTAAATACTGGGGGCCAGACTGAGGACCCTGGGGGGCCGTAACCAGCCCGCGGGCCGTAGTTTGAGGACCCCTGGCTTAGGCAGTCTTCATCTACCCCAGAAAATGAATGGAGATATAATTGTGTCTTGCAATATTCCACAAGCCAGGGTTTTGTGAAGAGAGAAGTTACTACCGAGAAATACAAGTTCATTTTCTCCCAGGCAAATTTCTGAGTGCTGAGTACTTGCTCTCCTCTTGTAAGAGGAGACACTGATCATAACATCCAGTGGTGCGAGAACAGATGTTTCTCAGGCCAGTGGTAAAAATCTTTAATAAAATGTCCTAAGAAAAGGACTCCAGATCACACTCTGCACTAAAATGTCAACACTGAACCCCTTGTTTGCTCCAAGAAGCATTCCAAAGAGACCCAGAAGCCACAGACTACTGAAAAAAATATTTTAAAATAAATCTATTAGCTTCTTTTTATGACCAGCTTACAGTAAGAGGATAATGAGTTAAGAGTTTGGTGTCTTGACTGAATATTGTAGAGCAATAAAGAAAATACAAAGCAGCACAGCTAAAATTTTTGCAACCAACTCATTAGAGGACTCAAAGCAGTCAGTAGAGCATCCGTTCCACTGAACTACATCTTACAGACAAGGCAGTAAAGAGCTGTGAAGATAACGTGTACTTGAGCCTGAAGACACATTGGCATGAGCACTGGCTTTCCCATCATACTTAAGACTAACTGTGGAGTTATGATCGCTAGAACAACAGTATCTGCCTTGGAAACTCGACTAGGTTAAGCACACTCGTCAGTGAACAGCACTCATGGACAGAGATGCTGAATCCACCAGTGTGGAAATAAGAGAAACAACGTATGTAATTTTGCAAAGCATTAGAAGCCTGAACCGTCAAGCTTTGGCACAAGCATTACATCCAAGACAGCAGTGACAGGTTCTTCCTCTATGATCTTCACTACTTGAAGATAGGCAACATTAAAAAAAAAAAAGTTTAAAAAAAATGAAACAAAGTAGAGGAAGCCCCCAGAGGCCCACCTCCTAGGTGCAGCTACAAAAAGGGACCTAGGATAAGAGAAGGACTTTTAACCTTTTAAAAAGTAGAAATAATTCCGGTTTGCAGTTACCTATATGCATAGAACAGCTACAGCTTGTTCATCTCCAGAATGAGCAGTAATAGTCAAGGTAAGAAGGGACATTTGCATCTCCAGGACAATTTGCTCTCACTGTACAAAAGTAATCTTTAAACACGGTAAATATATGATGTAGGAGTTGTGTAATACATATGTTTCACATTTACAAGAAGATCCCGTCAGTAGGGCTGGTTCAACTACAGTTTTGCTTTCACTGGTAGCAGAAGAGTACAACAGGGTTTGACCACTATTTAAGATGGATAAAAAAATGCAATGGGCAACAAAAATCAGCTTGTGTTTCAGAAGCTAGAACCAAGTTTAAAACAGAGACTGTTGTAGGGGGAAACAAATTAGCAGAAATTAAAAATTTGGTTTGGATTAAAAAAACCAAACAAACTTACTCGGCCGTCAGCTAGCTGAATGGATCAGCTAAAAACTGGAAAAAAATGGATTACATCTTACATGATCTATCATTTACCTAGCTACCTCTTCATCTTGCCTTATAGCACATTCTGCAGGACATTCCCGATTCAGCCCTTTCTGCAAAAACAATTAGATTTTTTTGTCATGTATTTCCAAGACTCAAAACCCAAGTACAGTATTACATGAAGCTGACAAATCACAACAAAGACTACTGAAACACTGAGCACTCAAAATAACAAGTCTGGTTTTTATATCAAGATAGAATTATTTAAAAAGACATATTTATGTATGTACCATACATTACATACTGCTGAGTCAGACAACATCTGAAGTACTATGTCCAACCATGCCAAGCTGCTGGCCTTGGCCAAATGCCAAGCTGAAACAATGCAGTAAGACAAACAGACAACTGACCTTTACCATTTCTAGTAAACGATGACTTTTTTTCCCCCTTCCTTCTAGTAAAACATCCAAGTCCAAGAAGAATCCCAGTTAAAGAGAATGGCAGAAAGGTAACTTGTCCTGGAAAGAAGGCTTTGGACTGCGACTGACCAGCAAAACTTTTTCTCCCTTCCAGATTCTCCGCTTCTCTCTGCTCTTGCCCTTTCTTAAACTTCCTTAATGATCCTTATCCCCCATAAGTACTAGGAATGGTTTCAAATGTAGTAAGAGAAGCTGTAACACTGCCAATGGGGCCCAGTTTTTGTAAATTCTGGCTGTAGGCTAGAAAAAGCAGCACACAGAAACCCCTGCGTCGCTGTGTTGTTTCTCATCATCCTTTGTTCCCCCCACAAGCCACATCTCCAGGAAGTCAGAGGAATAAAAAAAGTTGAGCAATGGATTTAATGTATATACCACACAAGAGTCCTACGACTGTGTATTGCTAAAATAATTTCCCTGAAATTTATCAGTTTTCACTGGCATTTCTGTAGTAAATCACAAATACTATCCCATCAGAAAAAGACACCATCAAACCTTCTAATTCTCCAGCAAAGCATTTACCAAACAATTTCAGGCTGTTCTACTACTTTCCCAGGTGCTGTCTCACTTCTATTATAGAAAATCTAAGGCGAATTGTCTCAGCCTACTTTTTCCCTCCCTCTTCTATCCACCTTCTCCTTAGTTTGCTTCACTGTGATAGCTCAGCAGGTCCCTCAGATGGGAGACCTCGCCAAAGCAACCCTGGAACAAAGCTGTCCTGCTGTCACAGGGTTTCACTGCTGTTCAGAAAGATACTGAGTGCTAGCTGCTGAACACCGAGCTGCAGCTCCAAGTTTGCACATCACCACAAGCACTAGCAGACACTTCCACAACCCTGAGATACAGACAGCAATTTATTGACTCTTGCCAATTCACTCGCATCAAACAAATTTCTGAAGTTTGTATTCTGCTTCAGAATACCTCCTGCTGTTCATAGGAAAACTGATTAGTTTTCTCAGTCCTGATTATCACTTGTCCCATTAGCAACAGCATGCTGTGCTATACTTAGAAGCAAAATAACTCAAAAATTGCATGACATCAATTCAAGACTGCGTGTCTATGAAGAGACATTACATGCTTTCCATTAAAAGTCAGATTAAATACTACCTGAACACAGGACAGAACTGCAGCTTTTCTTCCCACATATTTAGTATATAATTAATAAGTTATGAATAGTCAAATAGTTCTACCAACAGCAGTATTTCCTACTGGAAACCGAAGTTTAGCAATTCTAAATTCCCAAGATCCCATTCTAAATTCCCAAGATCCCAGCCTTCACCGCACACAAATAGTACCTAAAAGAAAAAAACAAAACAAACCAACCAACCAAAAGACCACAGGTACCTGGCAAGATAGTCCTTCTTTTGTTTCTAAAACAAACGCCAATTTTCTTAAGTCGTGTGTAACATAAACAAATCCACAATACATCACCTTAAACTAACCTAGTTTAGACCAAATATTTCTGTCAGGGTTCCGGAAGAAAGAGAATTCCTGCTTTAAACCCAGGGTTCATCAGCATCTCAAACATTGTAAAAAAAAAAAAAAAAAAAAAGATGGAGTTGCCTCTATTTTATTAAAAACAATATATAATAAACCCAAGCAATGTTATTTTTAGAATTGGACTTCACAGTTTTAGCATACAAAAATCCTTGGGAACTAAGGACAGCTTTCATAAAGGCCACAAATAATGAATTTTTCTGCAAAACTCAACTAGAAGCCACCCCCAAATTCTTTACATGATCCTTAAATTGAGAAAAAAACCCCAACCATCCATTATCTTAAGGCAAAAGAAAGCAACAAAACAGATTACAACCTTGCAGGAAGCAAGAACAGCTATGCTTGCAGCAGTGTTGTTAATACTGCCCAGTGATGGAGGCAGACTTTTGCCTACAGTGCTGAGGATGCTCCCTTGCCTACAGCAGAGCTTTGCTGAGGGCCGCTGCCAGCTCTCCCCAGCACGCACGCCTACCGCTGCCTGCTCAGTTCCAACACAAACACACCAAGCACGCTCCTCAGAATTGCTTCATAAAGGCGACGATAACATCTAGCACTGTTGTCCTTTATACTCTAGGATCAGATGTATTCTGTACACATTAGGAGCTTGAGTGGGTTTTTCATCACAACATTATGAGAAACAAAGTATATAAAATTGGTGTTTATGAAATTCTCCAAAAATTGTACAAATATCTATGTGTAAACAGTTCACCTATGAATGTGCATGGTTCTACCCAAACAATTCTGTAAATCAAAAACAATGCATGAACTTTACAGAAACATTCTCATAAGTGAGGTTTCCATTATCAACAAGGAATCTGCTTACTTAAACAGCCACTGAAATTCACCTCCCAAACCCAATAATGGTACTTCTTGCTTTGATACAGATTTTATAACAACTGCCATTAAGGACAGAGTGAGAACAAAATAAAATAAAAAACCAACACCAAAATAACCCCATGAAATAAACTAAAAACACCACAGAAGTTGGACTGATTACGCAAAAGGTAAGTGCAAAGGATTTCTACTTTGTCAAAATAAGTGGTAAGATACATTCAATATTCATATACTGAAGTGGAATTTATCCACGAATTTAGATTTTCCTTTCTGGATTCCTTACATTACAAATTGCTTTACACTCTTAAAAAAAAAAAAAAAAAAGATATCTTCACTACAAAAATGAAAAACTATGAAAGAAATCTAGAATGAAAGCAAGTTAAAAGTTGCCCTCCTGAAACAACGGAGAAATCCTCACACACCTCATTCCAACTGTGGGAAAACACGAGCATATAACGTGTGGGGAGAGCTCCAAGACTGGCGGCTGACACTCTGGGGATGAATTGTCAGTGGGGTGATAAAAAAAGAAACTTAAAACAGATACTTCATAAAAAGCCTACAATTTCTGCTTTTACATATATGGACTTAAAGAGCCATTTTCTAACTGAGACTCCACAGAAACACAGCAAACACCTCTTCCTCCATTGAGAGCAAACACTCTGCCTGTGCAAGTACATGATAAAGAAAGAACAGCTAAGGAAAACATACAACTGGGTGTTCATACTGAAATGAGAACTCGTGCCCAGCTGCGAGAGATGTCCACAGCTACCCATTGAGATAGATGCCACTCCATACTTACCCCTGAACAGCAGAGGAAAAGTGTTTTACTTGAGTATCTGCAGCATTGAATTACTTGGAGAAAACACTACTTGACTGCAAGTAACTACACTAAGTCACTTAGACACATACTAACCAGCTCCCCTAAAATACCCTGCTCTCAAAAAACAGCTATTAGCAAGCCCTCCTGTAGTTCTATTTAAGAGTTAAATTCCAGGTATGTTTAAAATCTTACTGCAAATATTCTTATGTCTTTAAATGCAGTTATTAAACAAACCGCTGAGTATTTCCTACTAGGAATCTTCTTGTCCATGTAAGGTAAATGCAATACCAAGCAAAGCTAGAACTCTAGTTCAGCTTAGATGTAATTCTAGAGATTTACCGAGCAACTAAGTTATTTTTGTGCATAACATTTAAGTAACACTAAGAAGAAAAAAAACCCCACAGTGACCGATTCTCTAACCCTCCAGAACAAGTAGTTTTCGTATACAGTTAAATACTTCCCTCTATACTGCCTTCCTTCTATCCTGCCTTGTATATGAATCCTTCTACCACATACTCAAATTTCATTGTAGGTTGTATCTTAGAATTTTTATTTTTATGTGTTTCTTTTTTTAAAACATGTCAGCTCCCCTTCTCTTTTCTTCCCTTTAATACCAATAGTTGAGTACATGGTTAAAGCTCCTATTGTACTACAGAATAAACAAACACCAGCCATGTCTGATCAGACAGCCATACGTAACAAATGAAACAGGGATGACTGACTTCGAAAGGAAAAAACCCAAACCCACTAACAAACACAAAACAACAAACCCAAACTAGCATGCATGCAGCTGTGCTAAACATTCTTGTAGTATTTTAATAAAGAGCATGAAAAACTAATTACCTTGAATAGCCATTAGAGAAAGCAGGTCTGCCAGAAAGGTTGAGTGTTCCCAAAGGAGCTAAGGTCTCATCCCCTGATCCCTGGCACCTATTCCAATTTTCTGAACTCGCAGGAAGAGATGGAATGATATTAAAAATTGGTTTCTGATCCTGCTGCTGAGAGAGCGATGCAGTATTTAAATCATAGTGATATATCTGTCCCCCAGAGGTACTGACACCATGGATAGATATGGCAGAGACTTTAGTACCCAGCAAGTTAGACCCAGAGAAGTTTGCCTGACAATAAATTGGGCCCATGTTTTCTTGCTTTATGCCAGGAGTACAGAGTTCAATGAAGTCTTCCTTTTCTGTTTTCACTTGAGGCATTGGCATTTTGGAACTGGGCAAAAGGTCACCATGGTCATTAATTTTAGGTTTAGTGTCACATAAAACAGGAGGCTTGCAGTCTTCACTGAGATTTCCTTCCAGGAGAAATGCATCATCTGCAGATATAGGGGACAGCAAGCCACCATCATCTAGCAATGGGTCAAGTCTCCATGGGCTCCCATTGGGCTCTTTGCCAGGAGACACCGGCGGCAATTCTAAATCCTGGAGAATATCCAGGGTGCTTTGGTCTTCAGAGAATAACTTCAAGTTGCCACCGTTGGAGCCAACCTGGCTTTGGACTGCAGCTCCTGAATCTAAAGGTATGTTGCGGCCAGCCATGCCCGGGAAATCCGGCTCAAGCGGCACCTCAGAAGATATTGCTCCCTTTGTGTCCTCAGCCAGGCTTGAGGACTTATTCAAGCTCGCAATACTTTCTTCCAGGAGCCTGAAGTCTGTTTCTCCAGAAGAGATGCCAATTTGGCCCTGCTGGGAAAATCCAAGGTCATTTCCCATCACTTTTGCATCTGTTTCACCCATGTAAAGTCCCATCGAGAGCGATACTGCCTTGGAAAGGTCTGGCTGAGGCACATTTTTTACTAATCCTTTTGAAAAGTCAGCTGAAGCAGCTTGCTGATTGGAATCTGACTGAGAAGAAGCGGGGAGAGGAGATGTAGACACAGGGGCTTGTACAGTAGCTCCACCCCTGAAGGGTGGATGAAAGTCCATCACGATCCCTCCTTTGGTACTGATGAGCGCATTTTTCCTTGTTTCGTCTTGATCCGACGAGTTAAGCAATTCTTTGGAATCCATTACTTGAACATTAGCTATAAAAAGATCACAAGCATTCAAAGTTAGCACAGCAAGGGTATTTTAGTAACAGCTTACACACAACCACCAACAACAAAAAAAGTCTAAATCATTAGCCTAGTGAACCTGGTTTAGCTGCTCTGAGAACAAAAGCACAGCAAATTAAACTGCGAACTGGCAAGAGCCACATCTTTCTCAAACCCACTGGTGTTGTTTCTGGGGTTTTGTTTGTTGGTGGTTTTTTATTATTATTATTACTATTAGTTATTTCTCACTGGTAACAAGGAAGTATATTTTTAAAGCTTTTCTAAGCCTGGATGAAGTGGTATGTCTGCCTGCATGCAATTCAAAATCAGACGACAGCATATGACATCTTTCTGAACACACTCTCTCTCTGTTACTGAACCTAGCAAGTAAGGAAGTGTAGGAATTGTTATAGTACCCAATTTACAGATTTTGCAAGCTAATGTTCCCTGGTATTTAATTACACTTTGAGCAGGGCAGGGGAGAAAGACATTTCTCGTCTTTCCCGAGTCAGTTCCCTCTCTCCCTCCAGGTCCAGATGTAACACCCACAACATGTACCGAAGGCTCCAGAGGCAGCTCTCTAATGCAGCACCTACTGGCTGGACCAAATTCTGTTACTGTCCAGGAGCAACACAATCCCCCTACTACACAACACAAGGTTTGAGATTTTTGCATTGGTCTGGCTTACAACGCAACTCGTGAGTCTTCAAATAAATCTCAGACTTATAAACAAAAGCTAACTAAAAATAAAATAAAAAAAGAATTTTTATTAGCGTCAAACACTTTTACCAGCTCATGGCTGTTCTTCAAACACACCTAACATGAATCTCCTAAGTTTGATCAGTTTGTATCTGCTACATTTATTTTCAGCACAGACCATAAATATTTGGAGAACAACTGTAAAGTCTTTGGCAAACTTTCTATAACATTTGTCTACAGCCAAACAGTCAGAGCAACCCGCTAGCGGTGACCAGCTCATGCTCCCCTTGGTCTGTAAGAGCAGGCGATGCCCATGTTATTAGGCCATGGCATTATTAGTTAAGCAGTGACCCCAGAGTGTCCACAAGTCTATAGTCATCTTAATTACAAACCCGCCGGCTCTGTCGCCCATTTTCTCCAGACTGCCGACCAACACTGCTGCTTTCTCTATGCCAAAGTTAAGGCTGTGATCAACAGAAAGTCCTCACGTATAAAAATTTTAAGGTGGCCCCAGCGAGCTCCAGTCTGAGCAAAAGCGTCCCGAGCAGCAGCTCCTCGACGGGAAAACCCTTCCTGGGCCTTCGACGGCACCTGGCAGGGCTGCCCGCCGCCTGACCCCAGCGTCCCACCGGGGGCCGCGCTCCGCCCGGCCGGCCCCACCGCGCGGGGGGCCAGGCGCAGCGGGCAGCACGGGAGCACCGCGGGGCTGCGTAAGGTGCGCGCCACATCAGCGACTGGGAGGAAAAAAATACTGTAACTGTCAACCTGCAGTTATGACTTTTTTTTTTTTTTTTTTACGTGAAGGGGAGGAAAAATGTAGTTATTCCACTTGACAATTTCCCCAACAGAATAAAGCGGCGAACCATCCAGCGCAGGAAACGTGTCAAAAGAATCAGATGCGAGTCTGCCCGAAGGGGCAAAAAGCTGCGAATACCGAAAACCGCCGAATTACACTAAATTCTCCTTTGCAAAGTACAGTTTTCAGAGAAATGTGTCGGGACCTGTTGAGCCGTCGCCGCGGCACACCCACTTCTGCAAAATAAGACCAGCCCACGGCCGCGCGGCGGCACCCCGCGCTGCTCCCCCTCCCCGCCCCTGACGCCCCGGCCCCCGGCCCCGCGCCGCTCCCCGGACCGCCCGCCGCCGCCGCCGCCCTGGGCCCCCACCGCGGGGGAGGCCGCGCTCCGCCGTGCCCCCTCCCGTCCCACCCCGGGACCCTTCCGGGGGCGGCTCGGTATGTCCCCCACCCGTGCTCGGGGCATTCCTGCGCGGTGGCACCGCCGCCCCGCCCCCCCCTCCCGCCAACTTCCCGGGACGAAGCCACGGCTTAGACCCCGGCCCCCTTACCTCGTCCGGGGGGTGGCGCTGGGGCTCCTTCAGCCGCCAACTGCCATCGCGGCGGGGGGGCGGCAGCCAGCGGGAAGGGGCGAGGGAGCGGGCGGGAGGAAGTCGACAGTCGCCCCTCCGGGGGCCGCGGCGGCGGCCAGCACCGCTCCGCCGCTCCTCCTCCTCCCGCCGGATCGAGACCCTGACCTAGTCCCCGCCCCGCCCGTCGCCGCCACCACCACCACCGCGGCGCCCCCTGCGTTAATTAGTACTAATTGCCTCCGCGGACTTTGTCCCCCCACCCCCGCCCCGCTCCTGCCTTCTCTCCGCGCCTCCCCGCCCCGTCCCTCCGCAGGGCAGCTCCGCGCTCGGCAGTGCTCTGCCCCCGCCACAAAATGGAGGACGGCGGCGACTGCCTCCTCCCCCTCCCTCCCTCCCTCCCTCCGCCTCCCCGACGTGGAGAGGGAGTGGAGACTGGCGGCAAGGAGAGGGGCGGCAGCAGCAGCGCGCCCGCTCCCGCTGCACGGCTCGGCTCGGCACTGCGCGGCCCGCTGGCGCTGGCCGCCCCTCGCTCGGGACCGCGGGGCAGTGCCCGCCGGGCCCAAGCGAGGGGAAACGGTGCAACCTGTTGGCTAAGGTGGGCAACTGCAGCCTGCGCCGAGGGGCCGCCCGCCGCCCCGCCTGCCCCGCGGCTCTCGCCCCTTCCCGGACGGCCCGCGCGCGCCCCCTCCCACCCACCCCAACAGTGGGTCCGCCGAGGGGTGGCGGGCGCCACGTCCGGGGTGGTCGCGCTGGGAAAGCTGCGGGGCCGCCCCGCTTCTTTCCTTTTTCACTTCCTCCGCTTCCTCCCGAAAGGGCGAAGCGCCCCGGGCGGCAGCTCTGAAGCGGGAGGGCCACCCTTCCCCGGGCGACTTCCCCCGCGCCTCAGCAGCCCGCCCCGCGGTCTCGCCGCTTCCCTCCGCGCGGTGGCGGCTGGGCAGCGCGGCCCGGCCCCGGGGGCAGCGGCGAGCTCCCCCCCCATGGGTCCCGCCGTGGCAGCCCGCTTCCCCGCGGAGGGCTGGGACGGGGGTGCCGCGCTGGAAAGAGGCTGGACGCCGTGGGGAGGTCACCTCGGAGCTTGCTGGACAGCTCTAGGGGCGGCTGGGAGCTGGGCGGGCGGCCTGGGGAAAACCCGTGGAGAGGGACCCCGCGTCCCCTCAGCGGCCAAGGGGGCTGGGGTGGCGCGCCTGTCTCGTGGCAAGCACGGGCAGTACAGATGTTTTCATTGAGAAATACGAGTAAACCCCACAAAGGGTGCTAGCGTTTCACTGAGAAGTTAACAGATCCGGGTGTTTCTTGAGTTTAAAAGCAGCCGGGGAGCGTGCTGTCCGACGCCGGGCCCAGGCCGCAGCGGCGGGCGCGGGGCGCCAGGCTCGGCGCCCCTCAGCTGCGCGGGCCAGGGCAGGCCACGGGCGGCGGCACGGGAGCGGGCCGGGAGTTAAACCCACGAGGTAAAACAGCAAAGCAGCAAACCCTGCAGAACGAGCGGTTCTCCTGGTCTTGGCAGCTGATAGAGGTTCTGACGCTGGCAAAGAGAGAGGCTGTCCCTTCACGGAGGTGTCCCTCGTTCGGGTTTGGGACACTTAACATGAACTTGGAGATAACTCTATCAGTTGTACTGGGGCTGTGTCAACAAGCAGCATCTAGAAACGGTACATGCTACCAGTTACATCAATGAAAGATGTTTTTGTCTTTCCAGCTGTTCAAATGCAGATTTGGGGGTTCTCCTACAAGGAAAGGAAGAGCCAAGTAAAAGCATAGATTTTAAGGCACGAATAATCTGCCCTCATTTTTGTTAAATTGTAGGTTTTTCACATGCCACGCTGACTTGGGAAGATACTGTTTTACTTTAGAAATGCAAAATAAATGCATGCAATATTAGCTTAATATTCTCTTACATGTTGCAGATTATGAAAAATGGTTCTAAAAATTCTAGATTCTCCTCTGCAGTCTCCCTTAATCTAATGCATATTTGAAAGATGTGTTTAAAATAGCACTCAAAACTGTCTTCTGGTGCTTTTTGGATGATGCAATGAATTTACAGCTAACAGGAAACACTTCTTCCCATACAAGGGAAATAGAATAGCAGAAGTCAGACTATTCACAAATACTGTGAAATCTTTGTTGCCGGATACGGGAACATTGCAGAGGTCCTCGGTATTCAATAAAGGCAAGAATATCTCTCGAAGCATGAAATTCTAATCTGCTTCTGGCAGCGTACCTGGAAAATTGACTTCACTTTATTGCTCTGTGAGTATTCCACCACAGAAATCGTCTTGCATTTGGGGACCCCTCCTGCCACTGAAATCTGGTCAACTGAAATAACAGGGTATATATGGCCTGCAGAGGGGAGCTGAAACACTGCTGAATGTTGGCTTTGCTTAACTTTCTGTAGCTGGAAGGAACTTTTATGACAAAGCTGTTTAGTTCTAAGAGATTTAGATGTGAACATCTGTTTATAAATGCAACTCAGCTGCTTAATTGCACGGTAATGGGTAGAACATTCCTTCTCTAATGAATAATTCCATATCTTAATATCATCTTTTATCCCAAAGGACCTGATCTTAGACTGGTATACACAGTTTATTCACCAGCATCAGCCAGGGACACTGTACAACACTGCAAAACAGCGAGCAGAGGACATCTTACAGGTTTTTTGTGCTGGGAATACTGAGACAGGCTGGAGTGCAGTATGTGCACAGTATGTGAACTCAGATCTGGCCAGGGCAGAATGATTCTTATTTGTACGCTCCTGAAAGATGTTTTTCACTTGTTGCTAAGCTCAGCAGCATGCGTTGCAAGGTCATTGTTGGTAAAACTCACCATTTGTTGGTAAACTGAACAACAGCAGTCACGTTCAAATATGAAGCTAGATTTGCTCATTGTCTTCAGGCTGCTACAATACATATGAATTCTGTCTCTTAGATTTGTTCCCTTTTGAATGTTTTGGGTAGAATTGAGCAGATGAAAGACTTTGGATATTTTCTGCTTCTGCTCTGTACAGCTGGGAAAAGAATATTACCGATTCTCACTTCTTTTAGCTACAAGCGCTACTGAAACAGAACAAGCGCAAAGCCTGCAGAGGCATGCATGGCAGTGGCAGAATTATCCCTCTGCGATAACTTCACCACGTGCTACTCACTTGGCTTTGGACAAATCTTTCTGGCCTCATGCGGGTTTTCCTGTGTGACCAAACAACCCAAACATACCACCTCCCTTTGTTCTCCTTCAAACACAAATGTTTCCTAGGGCACTTGTATATTGTAAAAACAAATTTAATGTAAAACTTGGTAAGCTTGCATGTTTTGGCTGACATTTTACAATGACATGCTACCCTGTCCCTGTATGTAACAACTTTGAATGCATTATGTGATGATGGTTGGAGTTAAACAAAACCTATCTTTGCTACTTTGTAAAAATGTATGAAATAAGTTAGGCTTTAAAAGACTTGTGATTTTTTTTCCTGTTTGAACTAAATTTTTAGAAGGTGATGAAGTTGACTGGCTGAAAATCTGCTGCTTGCATTGTGCTGACGATTATTTTGTTCCCTAAAAATCTATGATTTTTTTAAACAGCTGACATTGACGACTCTTCTTGGAACATAATCAACCTTCAAAATATTTTAATTGCCAAGTTTGAGTTTTCTACTTCTTGAGTTCAACCTGTTTTATTTTATATTCATATTTTAAATACATAAATGCTTACAGTCAAATGAAAATTGAGGCGTTGTCGGGTTTTAGAAGTGAGTGTGCTGTTGTGACAATGTGTCATCAAAATCTTCTGTTATTAAATATCCTGACCCTAGTATGAAGATATCTTGACCCAGATCAGAAAGCGTACCTCATCCCCCAGAGTACAGCTGGTAGTAGCACAGCTACTCTGGCTTTTACCACGGGAACCTCGGTAGTCCCCAGAAGAAAAAGAAAATTCTTACTGCAGCCTCCAAATATGTGGTTCATTTCATTCTGTCTCAGTCCAGCACAGGATTGCCTCATCCTGCTGAAAGTGTCAACACACGTAATAATTTTTTGTTTGGGGTAACAGGTTTTATGGCTTTGACTCCTGTTTGATACAAATCTTAACAAGACCACGTCTTCCACAAAATGTCAGCATTGTTCAATTATTTTCTACTGACCTGAGCAGAATGGTAATCTGGTAAAATCTGTACCTTCTTTCTTACAAGTTAGAAGTGAAGGTTTGGGGTTGGTTTTTTTTCCAAAATTCCACTAGTTCTCTTCTGCTAAATACACAAGTTATGCACTATAATCATAAAAATACTGTGGCTGTTTTGCAGATGGATAGTTAATTAACTAGACTTCAAATACAAGAGTTTTCGTCCATCTCAGAATGTCTAAATGGCATACATTAATATTCTGTGTAAAGAATGAAATGTATTTGGACAATAGAGGGAAGAATTATTTCTGCAAGCTAAGAAATTTTAATTTGAGGAAGAACTAATAAATATCCTGAAAAAATAGGATCAAGGGAAGGGCTGAAATACAGTTTCAGCAACTGCATTGTATTGACAATGAAAATTTTGGCTGTCGATCAGTGCCTAATTTTGAAAGAGAATTTCAGCAATTAGGACTGCAGTATCCAGCTTACTCAGTAGTTCCGTGGAGCCACAGGAAGAGTGGTATGAATTGTCATGCAACAGATTTAAAAGATATATAAATGACTGCACATTCCTACACCACAACATACTAATATTGCAAAGATAAGGAGCCTCAACCTTAACACTAAATGTAGACATTAAAATATATATCTAAGAGGAGAACATTATTAAATCATTAAAATGTAATTATATGACTCTCATAGAGGAGATCAGGCAATTAATGGAAAATGAGAACCGACTTCAGATTTGTGTACAGCGTTCCAAGCTGGATATCAGAAAGAAACATCTGAAGCACTGAAGGGAACTCTCATGGCTGCCAGATGCAGACATAGATCTGTTTGTCTGGGGGTTAGCATGGATGATACAGAGGACCCGAAGATGGGCAGATCATGCCACATGTGGCTGAAGTGAGTGTGCATAATGCAATCCACAGGAAGCATCTAGGTATAAAAGTGGTCTGGAGTCACTCTGGGAAAAAATGAACCCCTTCTAGACACAAGCAAACAACTTTAAAATGATCATACGCAAATACGTTTACAATATGGGGAAATTTCTTTGGTTACGAACTGCTGACAGGCCCAGTAAGAACAGAAAACTGACACATGGGTCCCTGTTGGCAAACATATATAGGCCACTGTGGATCTGTACTAAATCTTTTTTAGTGCTAGAAGCAGGCTAGGAAAAAAAAAAAAGATTGAAGCTTTTCCAGATGAAGTGATGTGCTCATGAAGCAGAACAGCAACAACTTTATCTGTAACCTTCAAGGAATTAGCGTATGAAATGGTGCTGGCAATTAACGGAGATTGGGTTCAATTGGTTGGATCTACTTTACCATGGCAGGACAGAGAAGTTTGCAGGCTAAGGGTTTGATTTACCAGTATTTCACTGAAAGTACTGAAATGGACACAAATGGTGCTTTTGATCTCTGAAGCAATTTATAAAGATAAGCTAAAGGGAAAAACCCCAGATGCCGAAAAACAAGAGCTACATAGCAAAGACAATGGCGAATGGAAAGAATTCAGTCAAACCAAAGATGTGGTAGCACTAGTCACTAAAAGTCACGTCAATTAAAATCATACTAAATAAATATTTGCAGAGATATCAGAAATTGGAAGATGAGTGTTCGGAATTATACAGAACAAAGAATTTGCACTTTTGGAATAAATAGTATATGGGGTCCACAAATAACAAATCGTAAAGTCCTTAAGCCTGCTTGGAAGTACTTCCAAAAATACAAGCTGCATTGCCTTTTCCTGTGAAATGCGAATTCTGAAGCTGTGCATCAAAGACAGCTCATGTAAAGCTACAGTTTTATAGGAAGAACTCTTCCTCCTTTTGCAATCTGTTGTCTCTACAAAAAGGCAGCAACATGCCCAGTGTCTAATGTCCTCCATAAACATAAATCTTCTAAGGCTTTGGTTGTCTTGTAAGGAGGTCAGTTTTGTTTCCTATCAGCTTGTAAGTAATTCTGTTTAATTCTTGAATATACATCAAAGTTATTCAGCCAGTGAATGCACTCTGTCAATAGTTTTCCAGCTAAGCCAGAATGGAAAAGCAATGTTCCCCAGCTGCTGTTTCTACAGACACAGGAGCATGCTTCGTTATGAGTATGCAATGAGCAGCATCCTCAGGACTGCAAATTCATTTGTCAAAGGGGACTCCTGGGTCCAAGCACAATCTCAGTATGCTTTTGCTATTAACTATAGTGGGTCATAGACTGAGGCACAGAGGTCTGTGCCATGCCATCCTGCATCCTCTTTAGGTTAATAACTCTTGGTATGTTTTTCTACTTTCTTCCTGTTTTTTTCCTGTCTTTATTTCCTGCGCTAGTCCTTTGTCTGTTGTGACGTATTTTGTACTTTGATTTCCCATCAGCTCCTTCACTTTACATGAACCACTGTCGTAGTTCTTCCACCACGCCATTCACCTTCCTGGATCCTTTCTCTTTATATCTATTGATCTGCTTCATCTTGAATCCCTTTATTTATTCCCCTTCTCTCCTAGAGTTTTCATTCTCTACATAACACTTGGAGAACAGAATATGTCCGCACTGGACATACTCTTATTCCCTCTCCCAGAGATGGAGTCTGACACATCCTTCCCCAAGAGCACAGCCATCTTCCACCCCTGCTGCCTTTAACAGAGATGTCCTGGGGCACTGAGCACTGCCAGCTTCCCAAGGCATGCATTAGCTTACACGAGCTGTGACTAGGTTGAGGCTAGCAAACATGTTAACCTGCTAATTAGGAAGAGTGAACAGTGAAAGACTGCATGGGCATTGCTAATTGCAGTCTAGCAGTATTAAGAATTCAGTGCGGAGAAGTGCCAGTCTGTAACCAGAGTAGATGATGCCTGTTGGCCCTCCTCAGGCTCATGCCTGAGTAGAGCAAAATCCTGCAAGAGTAGAGAGGGAAACTTTTTGTGTAACAATACAATGAAATAGAATTCATGGCAAATGCCTGAACAAAACACAACTCCAAGCTTCATCATAGACTGGCAAAAACTGAAGCCTGTATCCAATTTATAAACCCCTACATGGGGTTAAATCTCTTTCTGGCATAACGTGATAGCAACTCCTAGTTCCATCAGCAGAGTTTGGCCCTTGGTGTTTATTGAAGCCATAAGAACAATTGTGAGTGATGAATCCACCCGTCTCTGGGTCTATATTGACAAAACATTGAGGGCTGCTTTCTTCTGCAGCTGTTTTGTGTAAAAAAGAAATCACAACTGCAAGTGGAAATTAATCTGAGGAGGTTATGTTCCTATTGAGCTTTTCTGAGTGTTACGATGTAGATCTGTAACAAACGGCTGGAATTCTAAAATGCTGTAACAGACAATGGAAATGCACTGTTCAGAAATGGGGGGAGAATTAGTTGGGTTAATTGAGGAGGAGCACTTTGAGACAGGCATGGGGGTGAAGTCATATGTAAGTACACACAAATAACTTTGTTGTTTTTAAGTTTTGCAGAAACATCTGGCAACAACATGCAAGGAAGAGGAAACTTTTGTTTTATGCATCAAGACCTCTCTATGAAGAAAAGAAAACTTTAGCTAATTACAGGATGCCTGCAAGAAAAGAACCACCTTAGATTTCACCGGTATTTTTTCCTGCAACACAATGCCTAATAAAAATCAGTAGCCAGTGACACACAGATTCTGATGCAGTCTGGGCTATGTGGCATTATCAATACATCTCCTCCACCAGCCAGGGAGGTTGTACAGCCTCCTCATGTTCTAGATGCCAGACTGCTGCTTGGTGTGGCGGGGAGCAGGGTCTGTGCACAGGGGTTTGCATCTCACTATGTGCTCAGGATCCCACACATCAAGAATACTGACCCAAGCAGCCAGGAAGGCAGGGCCAGGAGCATTGCCCCACTGCTGCTGGAGGTGCAGGGCAGTCGGTACCTTGCTCCACAATGCTGGTGCATGTCTAGTACCTGCATGCGGCAAAGAAATCAATGTGGGAACTCTCTGTGCTGCTGCAGAGTCTTCTTGGCTCAGCTTTTGTTTGGTACAGGTAAAATTACCTAGGTAGGTAAATCTTACTGCGGGATGAAGGTCTGACATTGCTGACAAGTTTTTGTGAGAGGTCCATGAATTGCCATATGTTAAGAGCTAGTTAAATGGAAATGATAAAAAATAGGATTTGATGTTCCTTTGTTTCCTCTGGGGTGCTTTGGTGGTAATGGTGCTCTAAAGGGGCAAGTTCACACACAATTCCAAGGCAGCCACAGCACCAAGATGCTGGGAATCTGAGTGAGCAGAGGTGTGCATTACCGTGTCGTTCTGACATGGCAGATACATTTCAGGAGCGCACAGCACAGTAGACTTACACTTACTTTGTTTTAAAGCAAGGCATACTGTCCCATGTTAGTGATTTCAAATCACGTTCTATAAATTTAGAGCTTTTCAGCAATAAAACAGAATTATATGCAACTGCGTTCACTAATGAAAAGAAATTCAGTATGTGACACTGCAAGTTTTAAGCTCGGACTCATGAGTAAAATATATAAGTAAAGCTATAAGCAAAAGAAATGTTACCACTAAAATGTGTTTTATGAAATGTCATATACCTTTTAAAAATCTGTCTTTACTGCGAGAGATATGACACCTCTTTAAATTGAAAACATAACTCCGAACTCTGCCACATTTAGTACCACAGATGGGTCTTAATTTGGAGTTTAAGCCAAACCCAGGAGCCAAGGGAAGAAGTTTTTTTGAATTGCAGTAGGGGCTACATATGATCTTTTCTTAAATATTACACACTTAAATGGAAGAATTCATGGGGAGTTAAACAAGGAGATGGGACATGAAAATTAAAATGCTTTTTCTTGAAACAAGAAAAGAACACAGTATAAATGAATTTGATGCAAGGTCTCGATCATTTAAGTTCTTATGGAAAAAGTGGTTTGAGGCTATTGTCCTTATGTTTTGTGTTCCATCTTACTCCCTGTGCTTTATTGTTACAGTATTTAAATGAATATAACTTCTAAAGGACTTTGGTTTTAAACAGGCTTCTTTTAGTTGGGAGGTCTAATAAAAAACCTGAAGACTTAGAAAAGCATTTAATTGGTGAGATTATAGTTAGATTCATAGAAACATTTAGGCTGGCATTAGTCTGAAATGGGTCATCGCAAATTAGCCATCACAAAAATGGGTGCTCAAATTGCAATGCCAACAAGAAAGACAAATGAAAAGATAATCACACATTGTCTCATATTTATCAGGAAGATAAGTCTAAAGCCAACCAAAACATTATGGTAATGCAAAGCCCGTTAAAACAGGTGTTGATCTTGCCACATGAGAGTTTCTGCCTTGCCCGGAGTACTGTAGACCCTGGCTTGTAAGGGGATCCTAAACACTTCAGCATAGTAAACGAACGACTCTTACCAGAAACAGTTTCACTTAAAATACTTTAAAGGTAGTGCCTCTCCTACTTTTTGTACAGAAATAACTTGAAACCTTTTTGGCTCATCTTTTTCCTCCTCCAAATGTGTGTGGCTGTGACAGTGACAAGGGCTGGGTGATGATCGTTTTGGCTCGCAGCTTGTGGCTGATGATGAGTTGCACATCTGCGCCTCGGTTCACCCTGGGCATCTGTTTTATTTTAAGTTTTATCAAAGAATGTGGGAACAATGGCACCCTTGCAGGCATGCTCTCACCTCTGTGGGTATTATGTCATGCAATATGTCACAAAGTTCACAAGGCAGACATACAGTAGAAGGGAGCCTGGTATTTCCAACACCAGAAACACGGAATCACACAGGAATGTGGTAGCTAAACTGGATCAGACCAAGTGTCTGCCGAGGCTCAAAGCCTCTCCCTGAAAGCAGCCTGCAGCAGATGCCCATGGAAAGTGTGCAAGGTCAGTAGATGCTACTGATGGCGTGAGCTGGCACTGATGCCCCAGGCAGCAGTCCTCACCCAGCCGCTGTCCCTTCCCAGCAGGTTAAACACTTACTTTCACCCAAGCAGCCGCACGAATGCAAAAGGAAAGTAAGGAGCGGGAACAAGCACACAAAACTAGCAGGCAGCTGGGCCATTTCTTCATGTTGGCAAAGCTCAAGGGCTGTCGCACACCGTCACTTCTGGG
Organism: Falco peregrinus; assembly: GCF_023634155.1. Lineage (NCBI taxonomy): Eukaryota > Metazoa > Chordata > Aves > Falconiformes > Falconidae > Falco > Falco peregrinus. Next base: position 65,583,100 of record NC_073728.1, on the reverse strand, counting down.
GCTGCATCTCCCAGCCCTCTGCAGCCTGGAGATGCAGCATTGGGTTTCTTGAACTGATATGGTTGGGGGTAGTAATCACTGATGGGTTTTTCTTTCTTCAATTTCTCTTTTTAAAAGTTTTTATACTTTCGTGTCTACTATATCTTGCAGCAGCAAGTTCCACAGTTTAATTACAAACTGGGTGAAAAAAAATAAAGGCTTCCTTTTGTTTGCTTTAAGCTGCAAACAATAATTTCATGCTACTAACTCTTGTTTGTCTGTTAGAAAGAGCAGATAACTGTTCCCTATCCTCCTGATAGATCTGTTTTAGAGGTCTCTTATCTTACAGACTCCCACTGCCACCCCTTTTCTCCTCTGAGGCTTCCCTTCTTTTCAGACTCTCAGAAGCTGTAAAGAACAGCTTTAATTATATTTCTTGGGCTTTTCTATACCTTTTTTATTTCTAGAATATACTTGCTGAGATGGGCGACCAGAAGTACATACAATGCACAAGACATGGTAACACAATGCTGTTCTCTGTTTTGTTCTCTCTTCCTTCCCTCATAATTCCTAACATTCCAGTTGATTTTTCTGACAGCCAGCACTGAGTTTATGTTTCCATAGAACCACATGTCTACAGTAACCCTTTCCTTGGTGGTAATACCTAATTTACAGCTTGTCATTGCCCACATCCATATATTTTTCTTTGTGTATTTTGCTTTTCCTTGTGTGTATTACATTTTACTGGCAGTAAAGTCAGCCTGGCATTTTATGACCTGGTCACTCAGTATGATGCGATACTTCTGCAACTCCTTACAGTTAGATTTTGGTTTTATTACTTCTAATGATTTATTTTCAGCAGCCAATTTTGTCACCTCCTGCCACCTCCTCTCCTTTTCCAAGTTATTTATGAATATTTGGAGTGGCACAGTTCTCTTGGGACTCTGCTTAAATAATCTCCTTTTGCTGTGAAATGATCTATTTCTTCCTACCTTTCGCTTCCATATTTTAACCAGTTTTTGACCCTTTAAAGAATCTTCTCACTTTCCCTGGATAGCTCAATTTGTCTTACATGAACACTGTCTTGAAGTAGCAAGAAATAGAACACAGAGTAATGAACCTGACCTTTTATTTAAAAAAGAAGCAAAGACGGATGATAGGTCCAGTTCTGCTGCATGGAGTATCAGTATGAAGCTGGAGTAGCTTCGAGGAAATCATCAGATTCGTGCCGAGATGAATAAGAGCCCGACTTACCCCTGCAGACAAATAACAGCAATTCTCAGCTCCTGGCTAATTAGGAAGAATCAGATGTTTTGCCCAAGCACAAACTGGCTTGCAGGATTTAAATTCCCGATTTTGCAAACTTCTATGCAGGAGTGCATTAGCAAGGGTAATGGCATTAGAAACACTAATAAAGCTGTAGATTTTGTCTCTCCTGGATCAACGCAAAACTTTATTTAAAAAAAAAAGCTTCTCCTACAAAACAAGTTTTCTCAGTTTTTTTAGGCATGGTGTGAAATGACTCCTTAATTTGCAGGTCACAGCCAGGCACACTCTTCTGTCACAACAGAAGAGGCTATGTGATGGTCCTGCAAGCACAACGATTTATGGGGCTTACTGCAGACAAGGAGAAGTCAAAGTTTATTACTCGCTATGAATTATTACAGACTTTTGCCCAGAGCTGTGAGGCTGCAGGTGCTTCCCACTTGCGCTCAGCACAGCGTGCACAGCTTCCAGCCGGCTGAGACATGTCAGAGCCTGGCAGCTCCGGCTCCCTGCACCTCCTTTATTTCGGAAAGCTGCTACATCTCTTGGAGCTGAAGCCCATGAGGTGCTTTGAACAATCAAATATTAAACCTTGCTACATCATTTGTCTACAAGAGATGATCTGATGCCAACCAAACATTAACATCACTTGGGTTTTGCGGTGCATTAGTGAGCAGCCCTGCAACATCACCTGCATCCATGGCACAGTCTCTTTGAAGTATTCTGAGTGCTTACAGGGTGTGTGTTTGGCTCGTCTGGGAAAGCCAAGGGAAATGTTAACTGCCTTATGGTTCTGATCATGGCCGTTTGGGAAGTGACAGATTTCTGGAGTGTGAAGTAAAACAAACCAGAGAGCAAATAACAACACGGAAAAAAAACCCAAAACCCCAGAAAATCAAAATGGATATGATCGACCATGTTTCCAAATGAGAGCTTCCAGAGAACTGCAGGACAGTAGGATCAAAGTATGACATAACTATCAGACTATTTTCTTGAACCTGAACATACTTGGCCCCTACAGCACACTTTTATTAGACTCAGACTGTGCATATGGTGTGTGTAGGAGGAGTCCTGTCTTTGCCTGCAGCTGTGTGAGCCTTGCAGGGTTTAACAGTGATTTTGTGCAGGTGGTCGCAGGGCCAGCTGGGTAGCACTAATTCTGCTGCAGGGTACAGTGTGCCTTGCCGCCTTTCTCCCTGAGACCAGGTCACTGGAGAGAAGTTGGTGCCATACAAGATGAAATGCTACAGGGAAGTGGAAAAGGGAAAGAGAAAATGAACAGTTTGAGAGGGTGCTACTGTGTAAATGCATGGGACTGAGAAATACTAAATCCCATCTCTCCCAAAGCATTCATTTTGGAAATGCAGAGAAGGGGGTGGGAAGAGCAGGCAGCTGAGCGTGCTGCTGAGAGGGTACCACTGCCCAGAAACCCATGGGGCAGTCCCAGGAGTACCAGCGGGGCAACCACAGTGAGCGTGTCTGCCTTGATAGAAAAACGTATGAACAGCTAACATGATCCAGGAAGGAATCTGGTGAGAAATGTACCCACTGTCTTCTCACTTCAGATTTACACTTCAGATTCACAACTTGGGAATTGCTGTGTTGGTTGCAACTCTTTGTTACAGAATTTAAAAATGGGAGGAATACGTTGAACAATTAAGGCTGAAGGCAGAGAGGCTTGATGCCTCGGCTCTCCCTTTGATAAACCTGCTTCACAGGTTGCTTCACAAGACTAATACAGATCTACAATAGTTTATAATTGTGAAGCTCTTTGTGATCCACAGAAGGTAGAGACTAGGTAAATATTTATTAACAAAACAATAAATACTGTTTATAATTGTGAAGCTCTTTATGATCCACAGAAGGGAGAGGCTAGAGAAATATTTAGTAATAAAACAGTAAATACTAATGTTAGAATAACTTTCAGTCACCATCAAAGAAGAAGAAAAGAGCAGATTATGAACAGTAATTTATATATAGACTTCTGTAGAAACTGCAGGAATCAGTAGAGGTTAATATATTGCCCCAAAAGGCTCTTTTGTGCTTATACAAAAGGTCAGTATTTGACTTCTTCCATTACTGCATAACAAGGCACAAGACTTGAAACAATTGCAAAAGGAAAAAAGAAAAGGCATTACAGTATGGTCTCCTTGCCAAAATGCTGTTACACCCATAGCCCTCAAATAGCTGAGCTAAAAAGACAAGAAAATTACAGGCTGGATGACAGCAAATGCCATCCTTGCTCCTATCAGCCTGACTCAGAGCGGACTCGGGCTCAGGGGCTTTCTGCCTCTGCTGCAGTCGTGCCGCCGGCTCCTCTGGGACAGCCCTTCATAAAATGCTAAATCAACTAATGCAGCAGCTTTTAGTGGCTTTATTAAGATATTTCTACAAAGTGATACTGTGAGAGCATCTATCCCTCTCATCACCCAGAACAAAAGTGAACAAGCTACCCTGCTGTGCCTCCGTATGGGGGACGCGCAGTGTCGGTGCAGGGAGCTGCTCTTGGCAGCGGGGTTCTCTCTAGGATGCTGGGCTGCATGAGAAGGCATCTCCCCAGGGGGACCGTTGGCTATTTTTATTGAGAGACCTTTCTAAATAACTGACAAAGAAAACAGGAAACCACAGCGCTGTGGAGTGGAGCCCGGTGCGTTCCCATGCATCTGCTCTTTCTAGATTCTGTCGTATTGCTGTGGTGACTCCGAGGCAATGGAAACTAGCAGGGATACTTGCGAGGAGATCAAGTAAATGTATTAAACTGCCTTATCTTTTTACCTGTACTGCCACTGGCCAAGTGGGGTGTTCCCTCAAAATTCATGACACTCATACAGGCCAGTCTTCAAGAGTTAACACCTCAAATAACGTTCCCAGTAAGTCATAAAGAAGTAGCCTTATTAGAGAAAGAGCTGTAGTAGACACACAGCAAATTGGCTGGGCAAGGGACAGAAATGATGGGCTATATTAACTGGCAAAGCAATTTGCTGTCAGTGTCTTCACAGAGCATTGTATACCCTTGGCATTTTATAAACAGTTAATAATAACTGGTCAGGAGAACAGTAACACAAATCAATGTACAAATTCAATTAGGAAGAGAAAATAAAAATATTATGTGAATTACCAAGCTAACCTGATACTTTTTAGCCTTGAGTTCAGACTTTGTTTGGTTTAGATGAGAAGTTCTAATCAGATTTAAAGGAGGTTTAAAAAAAAATAAATAATAGTAACTGATGTGAATGAGATAGATAATAATTTTCATACTGGATTATACGACCAAGGCTGTAGGTAGGGGGAGGGCGTTTAATGAAAATAATTTGGCTAGTGTGCTTGCAGCTCTTCTGATAAAGATTAACACTTTACAGCTTTCTCTCATTTAGCAAGGTGAAGAGTGATCAATCCCCAATTGATCTGAAGACAGATATAAAAATTGACAACCTCAATTTCCTACTGCTTTCCTCAAAATTTAATCAGTATCTGAATGATGTGATTTCATTCTGTTGAAGGACAAAATACGTTCTCTAGAGGGAAGCAATATCAGGGTTATCCTTCAGTATGAGAGGATGCTAAATCTTCAAACCAGTACATGATGCTTAGATGGCCAGTAAAGCAACTCATTGCCATGTAAAAGGCAAAAGAAAGTGGGAAAATATGGGCCAGATCTTTAGACAGGGTTAATCATTGCATTTTCCTGATGCCGAGCTGTACACATCAAGCATATGAAGTTTTCAGCTCAGAGGCTCAGGGAGTGCACACACATGGTATCAGGACCTGCTCTCTGCAACCAAAGCTTTCTCAATGAAAATATCTGTTATTGTTCCAGAAAAGAAAGATTGAAGAAATCATATATAAAACCATGTACAGTAGAGTGCTCGAAGCCTTGAGGGGATCTGGGAACTGTCACTTCAGAAGGGAGGCCCAGAGATAACTGAATCTCTGAAAGTATTAAATTCTGCATGTGGAGGAAGAGAATTTGTGGACTGTTGCATTTTACTAATAAACACAACTCACAGAGGGCCTATTTGGGCTTACTGGTGAGACACCATCATGCATTTCCTGGCATTCCTCTCCTGTCCAAAAGGAGGAAAAAGTGTTAGTGAAAAAGTCTTCATCAGCCCATGAAATAGCTGAGGAATCATGATGAAAGAGACTGGTGAAATGCAGAGAACGACAGCATCATTTCTGAGCGTCTATGGAGTCCTTAGCAAGCAGTGTCAGATTATTATGGTTTCAGTAATTATCTTGGTACAGGGCTGCTACTTCTTATCCCCTCTTGAAAACGCTTCTCATGATACATGCATGAGTAAAAGCCTCGGAGCCCTCTGTGACTCCGATGACTTCATGTAGAGAAATGCAGCCTTGCACATGAGGGAGTAAGACCAACCCTTCATCTTCAGGCTACGTCCTGTTATTTTACCAACTGCATTTTTCAGATGTCCTATAGTTTTTTGAATGCTCAAAAAATACAGAAGAACTTTTGGTAAATAATTCACATCATCTCATTAGAACATGACCAGGCTAATAGACTGAGGGGTAAGTGATTTCAACCTTCTCTTTCCCTATTATTTCACATTTACTTAGTTGCGTTTAGGATCTTTAAGCATTGGAGTGAAGAGAGAATACAGAGATATATACATTGTTTGTTTTTCCAGTGCCAGATGGATGGATTAAATTTTCAGATTCCTTAAACCACCAACACCGAAAAGTTAAAAAAAAAAAAAAAAAGAAGAAGAAAAGGGTAGCTTTATTTTTTAAAAGATCTGTCATGGTTTTTATAAACTGGATAGAATTTTTTTGGCATTTATTAAAAAAATGGTGTCACATGACCTGTACATTCTATCACTGGCATCTGATGATGTTACATTAGTGAGAAGTAAGGTACAAAAATAGAGGTGAATATAGTGCTTCTTTTTTTCCTACCACTTAATTTTAAGCAGAGGGACAACTCTATCCAGGACCTTTGGATTTTTTAAAGAAGCCCCTTTACATTCACTTCATTAATATTTTGGAGGAACAGAGGATACAAGTCATGATATTAATGTTATTGGGTGGCACACTTCAGGATGCACTTGCTTTATTGGCAGCCCCTTTGGCGAACACACTCCCAATCCATTCTACAGGAACAATGCTGCAAGGAGAGCAGCTCCCAGGCTGTGAGCTGGGAAGGGGCTGGAGGCACAGTGCGCTGCCAGGCCTGCGGCTGTGGCGTCCTGGGGGGGTCTTTTCTCCTGTAGGTATTTCCCCTTGGCTGTCCCTCCTGCCCTCACCTGCACACAGCAGCATTACAGCTGTGGTGAACGGCATCCCCTCCCATCTTTGCCAGTACAGGCTGCTGTGCCCTCGTGGCTGTGCTGGAGCTGATAGAGCCACCACGGGCACTGCTCAGGGGATAAAAACGAAGCTGGAATGTGTTCAGTGATGAGGAGAATAAATTTTATTATGTACCCGACTAAAGCAAAGCTGCTTTCCAAATGAAACACCTTGCACTCATTCCAGGCTGCCACTTACTTTAACCAGTGCTGTTTGACAAGCGCAACTGGAGCAGAGGACGGAGCTACGCTACGTACGAAAATCCCTGAGCAGGATAGCATCTAGGACAGCCAGAGAGGCAGTGGTTTCCCAGCCAGGACAAGGATAAAAGATCAAATCTGTTACTCCTAAGAGCGTTGCTTAAATAAAAGGACCAGTTCAGTTTAAGAGCTGACTGTCAATAGGAATGGATATTTAGAAGAATGCTAAAATTATCTCAGTTAAAGGGATAATTTACAAAGGATACAGTGAAGAATTAGGGCTATGCAATTCATTGGCTACAGAGCCACTTGTGACCATCCAAAACAGTCACCAAAAGAAAAGGCAATGCAATTAATTTCTGTGTTGGGGTGTGTACGTGTGTGTGTATTACACACAGATAATAAGTACATATCTATATATAAACCCATGTAATTTTAAGTTGGGTTGTTTTTTGTTTTGTTTTGTTGGTTGCTTTTTTTCCAGTGGCAGAAGACTTCACACAGGCATTTTGGCATCTGCTGTGGTAAACTTCCTTCAAAATTACAGGTATTGGCCCACCTCACTCACAATTACTCTAACTCTCATTTCTAGGCATTGGGTCTCCTTGCACCTTTGGTTTCAAGACAGAAGGCTGTCAATTTAATAATCTGATGGTAAATCCATGTACCGCTCCAAGGGCTACACATTTCATTATGAATAATGGAGATCTAATTACTTGGAATGAATAGTGTGAGTTCTAGAATAAGTTTGATGCATTTAAAGCAGTGGCTGATGTATTAAATCTGCTCCTGCTCTGGAAGGCCTGGAAAGCATTTGTGCCTTACTGGTTGCTACATCCTAATGTGGAATCCTGGCAGAATGGGCCAGCTGCAGTCCCCCAGCTCTCACAGTGCTACTTCAACTAGGCATGGCTACCCAGAACAGCAGCACATTTGTGGAGCAGTGGTATGTACTGTTAATAAAAGTTTCCCTTGTTTCTTGCTATTTGTTAGGAAATAGAGATAACCAGGTAGAAGCCAGATGGATAACTTAAACATCAAGAAGTCACGTTAGAGAAAATGAGTACTGATAAAAGCCAATGTAAAACCCCAGTTTTCAATCCAGCTTTGAAGAACCAGACTACTACAGTCTTTCCAGACTGAACGTGAATACATTTTTTGTTCTTTCTCTTGCTGTTAAGCCACAACATCAGTTTTCCATTCTGCCTCTAATCTTAACTCACAAGGACTTAAACAAAAAGGGTTTTTATGCCCTGGGTAATTTTTTGCAAAAGACTGTCTGAGAAAAATCTAACAAGATAGAGCAAACCCTATCAGCTCCCCCTGGCTCACATCTGTCTTTTTTTGAGTTTTGTTTCCTTGAAGGAAATAGACTCATTCTGCTTAAAGACCTTTTATTCCTCCTGGGTGTACATGCCACAGAAAGGTAATTAATATGTAATCATGGAGTAATTAAATATGTACTTTTATGTTTTGCATTTATGAATCATGCCTGAACTCCCAGGTCAATGGGCATCTTTATCCACTAGTGCTGTCATATTTTCTGTATTCTTATCATAGTAATTTGCTTTATTTTATATACTTTTAAAGTACTATGCTATGTGTTTCTGACAGTTAGGCAATAGTGCTTACTGATCAGTGCAACCTTTCCAACAGAAGAAGCAGAAAAAGAGGGACCAAAGACAAGGACGTGTCTTCTTGGGTTGGTACCTGGTGATCACGCAGCCCAAGCATTGCCTTAACCTCCTTCAAAAACACTTGCTTAACAAGCAGAATCCCTTATTAAATATTAAATCAGATGGTGACAGACAGTAAGCTACCTCATTCTATTTCCTTCTTTTTTAAGCATAATTTTGTTCTTCCTAAGCACAAGAACACTTGGAGTAAATTTTCTTTTACTCTGCCTAGAGGGTGTAAAGCCAGACCTTTAAATAAAGTGCCTAGCTGGAAAACACAGAGCCTTGCAGGCTGCATGTAAGCAGGGTTTCAGCAGGAAAAAAAAAAAAAGAAACAAGAAACTTCATTGTCTTTCTGTCTAAATTGCATAGCTCACAAACCTTTATACAATAGTGCCCAGGTTTTTTTGGCTTTGGTTTTGTTTCGGTGTTTGTTTGGTTTTTTTTGTTTGGTGTTTGTTTGTGTTTTGTTTTGTTTTTGTTTTAAATATGGATCTTGCAGGTTTTAAATATGGATCTTGCAGCTGCACAGCAGTAAGTAAAACACTTCCCACCCTGCCTGGGGTGTCAGTAGCACACCTGGGCTGTCAACAGACCCACCTGTCCAGGACTTGGCCCTGTGCTGCCCAGGGCTCCCCATGCCCCCTGCACACTGATGGAGTAGGGGTGGCCATGCTCACAGCCGAGGGGGGACCCTCTGCCCACCATGCCAACACCCAGCCCCAGGAAGAAGGCTCCGTCCAGCCACTGAAAGGCCTTGGGAAGCAGAAAAAAACTGCATGGAAAGCTTATTTCAAAATGTGAATGCTTTATTCACAAATATGCTTTGCAACCTGTAGTGTGTTTTAAAAAGAAGTTCTCACTAACAGTCTACTAAAAGACTTGTGTGAATCACCAAACTATCACAACAATCTGGAATAATTGGCAGTTTTCCACTCGAAAAACCTTTTATACTTTCCTTGTGTCTGCTGGGTCTGAAAAGAGCTGGTTTTGTACAACATCCAGAATTCCAGGAAAATGTGCGGTTCCCATCACACAGCCCTTTCTCTGTTTCCAGAAACAGTCTGCTGCTAACATGATAAGAGCCTTTTTAATAATCCTGCTGGGTCGTCACTTTTGCCTTCTAACTGGGTAATGTCTGTAACAGCTGAGACATTCACTCTTCCCCTTATAATTAAGCTACTTAATGAGGTTAAATGCTTCCTTTTAACCTCACAGACCTCGACCAGTTCCCCTCCAAATCACCCACATCCTTCAAATCTCCACTCACTGAGCAGCAACGCCGTGCTTGCACGCAGGGGAGGGTTAAAGCTATGGACCTAGCCCTGCTGCCTCCATGGTTTCCATTCCCGATTTCACCAGACACCGTTCCTGACCACAGACGCCTGCTCAAGCCCAGTGCTGCCTCCATCCCTGCAGGTAGCCCTGCCCTCGTGTCGGGCCAGCATCCTCAGCAAAACTCATGGCATAACTCAGAAAAAGGAAAAAAGGCTTAGAAGGGTCAAATTCAGTTTTGAAGTATCTGCCTCCCAGAACAGGATAGAGACAAGGGCAAAGGCATTACCTCCTTCTATGAACAAATCATAGACCATGCGGCTAATTACATAGGGATTAATATTCTTAAAGGGCATGGTTTAAAACTGCACACAGTTTGGAAGAAGCAGTGATCTAGTAAGCAACTTATATTAGCTTGCTGGCCTGGGTCCTTCAGCCGGCGCAGACAACCAGCCTCATCACCTCCCCGTCATGCCCACTGTTCCTCACTGCCCGTGTCCCTGACCAGACACATGCCTCCATCCCCACTGGGCACCAATGCATCCTCCTGCAGGTCACAGGCACCGAGCCCCTGCCACTGAGGTGCGGCGGGGACCCGAGCCCCCAACCCAGCAGTCGTGGACTCCTCTGGGTTCAGCTTCCCCCCCCATTGCCCATCCCCAGCTTCGTCATGCTGTGCCTGCGCCCTCCAGCCCCCCTGCCCCAGGATCTCTGCACTCACCTGGCGCCTTCCGAGGGCGAAAACATTTCTCACTGTAGAACAAGGCAACTTTTGATGAACCAGCTTGTCCTTGTAAGTGGAAAACATGTTGAATGTGTAAACACTTGATTTGTTACTGTTGTTCTTGGGGCAGAGAGTTTTGTAAATAGTCCTCTTTCCTGGCCAGCCCAGCGAACCACAAGAGGGTCCTCACCTACAGCCGGTTTGCTCCATGGGAATGGCAGAACAACAAGGATGTTTCCACTGTCAGGATAAACTACTGCCCTGTGGAAGTCAAGAGGAGCTTCAGCACTCGATGTTTTCAAAGCAAACATATATAATTTGAAAACATTCTGTACCGAATGTGGTGCTAAATTCTCTGTGAAGTGGGATTATTTGAGTCTTCTCTAGACAAAATCTCCTGCCTTAAAAAAAGACAAGAAAGTGTTTTACGTCCTCTTATTTTCCTTTCTCCTTTTACTATTTTTACTTTTTACTATTTAATCCACTTCCTACTAGATAGAACATCATTAATTAAGATAAAGTTAAGGTTTAGTTAGCACTGTGTCTGACACGGGCTGCACTAATTACACTGCTTTGCCTGAAGTTGCAGGCGTGCGCGTGGAAAGCAGCCGAGTCTTGGCTCTGTCTGGGCTGAGTGCAAAGCACTCGGAGGAGACATGGCAAGGCATGAGCATCACAAAGAAGACTCAAGGGTTAAGAAGGGACCATGATCTGGGTTTTTCAGATTCCAGACTTTTTCCTCTGCCTAGAGAAAACACGCACTCCTGAGCACATAGTTTTGCAGGATCAGGCCCTTTTCAGTGGGGGTTAGGTCAAGCAAAGGAAGCAGAACTGAAACTCCTCTTCCCCCAGCACAGCTGTCAGGGCAGCATTTCTCTGCAGAAGCCAGCAGGACGTGATGCCTGGTGCCGTACTTCCAGGACCAACCACAAAGCCAGTTGTTATAACCTGGCATGGATGCCTTTGGCTGAAAATCACATTACAGAGGAGTCTGCTGGACATTCAGTAGCAGTGTGGGGTGCCAGAGCTAGTGCTCTCAAAGTGGAGCTTGGTCATTTAATGAGGATGACAAACGAGGACCACCCTTCCAGTCCTACAAGACTGTTAGACCAGAGATGGACACGCCATGGGCATAGGTTGCCAGAGGAACCTGAGTTCTTTCCTCAGTCCATTCACAGCATGGCAGTGGACCAGACCCCGCGCAGCAGGACCCACGAGCAAAGGACAGTGGCAGACATGCGCAAGCAGCGGGGGCTGCAGAGCACCCCTGCAACAGAGCAGCGGCAGGAATTAAAGGCAGCACATGGCTGCACAAGGTTGGCGGCCATGGCGCGAATGGTGGTGCCACGCAGTGCTTCCTGGCACCCAGGCATTTACTGAGCAGCAAAAAGAGTTAACACAGTGAAAGTATGCAAAGGTCACGGGGAAGGAACAGTCGGAATCCAGAAATTTCATTTATGGGAGTTTAAATAGTTGCTGAATGACATTGTGGACTATTAAGTTATTTGCCTAAGTGACCTTTTAGAAAATGTGTAAACTACTTTGGGAAGGAGCAACTGAAAAAGCAGACTAAGCGATGCACACACACACACATCTGTACGTTCATACACATCTGTACGTTCATACACATCTATACGTTCATACACATCAGGTGACCACAGCTAATGACAGATGTAGGCAATGCACCCATCTCAGTGACCCAGCGGGCAGAGGGGACCTGACCAACCCACCCCAGCGCTGCCATGGGAAGAGGCCTCTCCCACGCTGGCAGCTCTGTCCCGGCACCTCGAGCATGCCGGCTCCTCTTCTGCCATTTCTTATTTCCCCCCCACAGTACATGAAAAATATCCCCTGCAGGCCATTTGTCAGGAGTCATATCTTGACATGAAATGTTGGTGTTTTGAGAAAAATCAATATTTCCAGAAGAAAAATAAAAGTATTTTCTTGTCCTGTTTTATTTATCAAAAATTTCTTCATTTTACCAATTATAGACTGAAATTCAGGCCAACTTAAGGCCCAGTTGTGTTTTTTCTCCTTCTGGAGGCAGGTCTCAGACTACCCTGCCACTAAGATCAGGCCTAAAGCATTTTACTTTCAATAATACTGTGAACAGTTCTGCCATGGGATTTCATTAGTTACACATCAGCAAGGTTACAATAAAAAAAGGAAGCACAGTGGCAGAATCAGAAATTAAGTTTCATTTACGGTTAGCACAAAAATGTAACATTTTCTATGACTGGACCATTTTGAATTAAACAGAACTCCAACATTTCAGATAAAAAAGCAGGGATACTTTCAACTGGGTGCAACGGAGAGTTCAAAGAGTTAAATTGGTTTTAAAAGCAGGTCTGCAAGGTCTCAGCTACAAGAGTGTAAATTGCTGGCAAAACAATTCACTGCTGTTCAGTAGAATTATGTAAGCAGATTTATGTGTATATAATCAGATAATAGTGCCAAATGTAAAGTGCTCTCAGGCTATTTGTATATACAGCGTGGATTTTTTTTCCCCCTGTGAAGTAGTATAATACAAAAGACCTATCAGTGCTAATGCTTGTATATATTTTGTGAAGGTATGTGGGAAGCTTTTGGGGGTTTGGATTTTTTGTACAGTAATCGAATATTTCTAAACCTTCAAGACAAAGGAAGCAAAACTGGATTCAAGTAGCCTTATTTAAATTTAACTGTCTAATACTCTTTTTTTTTTTTTTTTTTTTTTTTTTTTATAAACCAGAAAAGCTTTGGCCGTGGATTGGTAAAGAGGGGTTACTACTGCCTTGAGCAGTGGTAACTTATGAACCAGACTTACATTTTTTATTCACTTATTTTCTCTGATTTCATAAAAAAACGTGTACTTGTCATGGCAACACCTTCATTACATGTCAGGATACCAATTCAAATATAAAGGGCTTCTCTTGCAAAGACCCTCTAAGGTCACTGCTGCACTAAGATCTTTCAGGGACAGAATGTACACAATTCACTGACGGAGGGACTTTTTGATGTATTTTAAAAGCAATATGGTCTCTCACTGCAGAAGTAATATACTAAAATTCTTCATTCAGCAGAATTTTTTCTCTTTTTTTTTTTTTTTTAGTCAAACACAATAGAGGAATATATGTAAAGGCTCTTACCTGGCTAAAATATAGATGAAATGGTATGTATTCCAAAGGTTTAGAGAGATATTAATTAGGGATGGGAAAAATAGAAAAAAAGAACTGGTCATTTAAATTGGTACCTTAACGACCTTAACTTAACAGTGGTAACATTTGATAGAATCCAGATATTTGACTTAGGTGTCAGATTTGTTTTTTCTTTAAGGAACTACAATAATTGAAATTCATATTTACCAAATCAGGATGTTGTCAGCAAATCATCCATGACTGGGGAGCCTGAACCTGGCTTGATGTACAACTCCTACTTCTGCAAAGATCTTTTCCAAGAAACGAAGTTATGATGAATCACGGTAATAGTCTGTCCATGGGCACTAGCCCAACATGGTAAGTGAGAGGAGACTTAACTCTGCAACTGAAATAGCTCTTCTACAGGGCGTGTTTAATTGCTATACAACTAGATAGTTCTAGAATATAGACAGCTAAAGGGACAACGACAAAATTAATTTTCACCTAACCTAAAGAAGTAGACTTCATCGAGATAGGGTGAAGGGTGAACACCCTTACTGCAGTGCTCGTGAACAGGTCCAACAAAGGCCTGAGCACGGTGGGAGATGACAGGTCGTGTAGAGCAGCTTTAGGGTTGAACAAACCCACTGACGGTCCCGGCCAAAGCTGTGCCCTACAGGGAAGGAGGTTGAGCTCACGTTGGCAGTGCCTTACTCTGCATGACCACTGGTACAGCAAACATGACTCCTCTCATGCAACCACGACATTTCTGGGCATTGCTGAGCTTTTCTGCCTGAGAAGAGCTTTTTTTTGGTGATGGTGTCCTTTCTGTGGGGTGCAGAGGTGTGCTGGGTGGAGGGCTTTGGGCACCATGGGTGCAGATTCATTGCAATTAGCACCAGGGAGTTTGCCTGTTAACAAGCCCATAATAACCGATGGTAGTGCTGGCCCAAACAGAGGAACCAGCATCATGTTATGCTCCCTGGATCAGGGCTCAGACGGCACAGTGTTTTCAAGTGGAAAAGGTCTGTGTCAGAAAAAAAAAAAAGAGGTTTACTGTGGCCACTCTGGGGAATAGTTTGGTTCCCTTGCTGCAGCCCAGCAGGCAGAGCTGTGGAATGGTTGTGCATCCCAGCCAAATGTCTTGCAATCAGATAGCCTCTCAGCTGGGGAATTCAGTCACTTCTGCATCTGGCCAGGCAGCAACACAGCACTCGAGTGGTTTCTTGGTGCTGCCTCTCTCTTCAGGCTTACACGGTGAGAGCTCTCCTTGCATCGAGAGCGTTTGTCACTTTGCTCCTCAGAACGTTTGGCCACGAGAAGAGTCTGCGTTAAGTCCACATACAATAAAATGCAGCATCTTGGGTTGCTGAATATTTTAAACAGAGGGACATAGAAACACCAAAATGGCAAGCACACTATTGACATGATTTTGTCAGTTTTACCGATTGTCTTGGTGGCCAAGCTGTTTAGGGAGCACTGTACATCCATTCAGGAAGAGAGTGTCTTTCCAAAGGAGGAATATCAGCTGGTTATCATAGCTTGTCACTATATTGTGATTCCCTACATGCACTTCTCTCACTGGGCAGCGCTTGGGAAAGGCAGTTGGGCAGCTACACAACCCACCTGTTTTTTCCTCTTGTGCCTGGTCTGTTTTGACAATCTGTTTTCCTTAGGTAAAAATGAGCTCCCATCCGAGTCTAAACAGCACCTTGGCATGTCACGGAGCTGCCACGGCCACTGCAGAGTGCAGGCAGAGTGCAAAGGGCAATGCCTCGCTGTGCCACAGCCCCCGCCAGCCCCCGCCTTGCAGAAACGGAGACATTCAACTTGCAGTTAATAACTCTTGCAAAATTTCCGACTACTGTTAGTGTCATGAATGAGTGAGCTAATTATTTGCCTGAATGACTGTAGGAGCAATCCTAATAGCTTAGCATCCTGAGTTTTCTGGGTCCCAGATTTTACAGTTTACAATAAAAAGCAGGCTGGAAACTAGCTCCATGTTCCTTGCTGCCCGCTGTCTAGCACAGGAGTCTTCCAGCCCTTACCCTGCTTTTTGGTTACTGTGCCAGCCCACTTACTAGGAGAAGGAAACACAACAGAGTCTGAAGAAGCAGCCTGGCTTTGTGTCATTTGCTTTGTCTTTGCAATAAATCACATTCTACCTATCCCAAGCCAAAACCCAAGAGAAAACGACCTACGACACTCATGGAATTTTGCAAAAGAAAATGCTTTGTAGATCAAGCATGAACAAATGTGTGATGAAAGGTTAAACCTGTTGAAAGAAAGGTGGTTTTGCTCAACAAGATTATCCATTTAATAAGAAACTTCTAAAGAAACTCCTCTTTTCATCTTTAAAAAAAAGAACCCGTGTGTCAGTGTGATCGTGCTCTGCGGCTGAAAAGAGGCAAACAGCTCTGCACAAAACGGGAGAACCCTTGGTGCACGGTGCCTGGCAGCATCGCTCGCAGGAGGAGCTGAGGCAGTTGCACACTGTAGGATGCTTAAGACCTGAAAACAGTATTACCTGGTAACGAAAAGAGTAAATATAATTATGATGGGTCTCAGTGCTTAAGAAGAAGTTTCAGGATGGAAACGACAACACCCCAGAGCATCACTGCAGTGATATTTTGCTGCAAGATGTTCCACGGCATTCAGGTGCTTGAGGCTTCACAAAACCAAACTCTTTTTGATAAACTTCAACAAGAACTTTGCCTGGATGTTAGATTGGGCATTAAATCCGAAATCCCAAATACAGATGACATGTAACCTGAAGCAGAGGAAAATGAACTCCTTACCCATGTATGAGATCAATCAACAGGTGTAATTTGCCTTCAGAAGAAAGTGGGCTTGAGCGCATGGCCTTTGGGGATGTTGCTGAAGAGGCAGTGCCCCAGTGCCCAAGGCAATGCCTGCACAGCAAAGGATTACTGTTCTGTTGATACAGGGCTGTAAAGCACACTCCATAAACATTTGCTTTGGCAAGTATATACACCATTGAAAAAATACAAAACATCAGAAATGCATCTGCAAGTGTTAAGCTGAGAACATTTTTCACAGGTGCCAGGCTGCATTGTTTGAGGTGTCACCTGAAGGTGATCCAGGAAGGAGCTCTTGGCTCCTCTCCCTTTCCATTTGACACCGGCCAAGACTTGTCTGTGCAGGTGAGCTGCTGTCCCAGTGCTCGCTGGCCACCGTCTGCCAGGCAGGTACTTCTCTGCACGCTGAGAACAGCCTGGGAGTTACGGGATAGTGAGAAATGTAGAGAAAACACATGCAGATCTCGTGCGTACTGCACCAGGCAGAGAAGCTTTCTGCGTGGCTGCAGACAGGCAACAAAGCCAGTGAGGAGTTTCTTGCGAGCTCTCCGAGACCTTGGACTGTTTTTTTTAAATATTTGAAGCATTGCATGCTTTCTTTCATACCCCTGGTCTCCTTCAGCTGTTAAAGCTGAATCTATTTTGTATTTCTGTTTCTTTTGCACTTACAGACCAGCTGGTAATTTTGGAATTGCACTTACAAGAACCAGGAAACTGGTCCAGAACATGTCTTTAGTATTTTTGCACATGGACTCTGGGAGAAAACATCTTTTAAATCTTGATTATCTACAATTTGGTTTTCAGAAGACAAACCCAAGTGTGTTTAAATAACATGTCACTGGCCTTAGACTAACTTTAATTCTAGTATATTGAAAAAAAATGTTTTAAAATGAAATCTGACTCCATGTTGCAAACTCACTCTGCTGTTCAGAGCCACTTTGATGGTTTTTGGGGAAAAAAAAATAAAAAAAAAAATCAATAATAGAGCACACTTGCTGATCCTGGCTTTGTTCCCTGAGCAGGCTCAATTATGTAGTTTCATTTTTCCCTTTTCCAATCTTACTTGAAAAAAATAGAGCAGGCAAGCACATAACAGAAAGCAAAGGGCTGAGACTCCAGGGCAGGGGGGGCAGGACTCCCCCCTCCCCTCCAGCCAGGAGCCACCACAGTAAGGGGATAAGCTCCTGCATTTTAGCAGAGTGGTTGTACCACAAGGCTGATGCTCTTGGCATTGGACTGGTGACTCTCAAACACGCGATGGTCAGAGAAATAACTCTCCTCACTGCTACTTAGGGTAGAAATAACTAAGAGAACATTTTGTGCATCAGCCCCAGAACAGAAAAATACAAATTACATGGGTTTGATTGTTTTTTTCTGCTTCGCTCTGAAGTTGCTGAGAATAGAGATAATTAACTGCAAACAGGCTGGTTTGTTCTTGTACTGGTCCTTCTAACATGTCATATGCATTCTGGACAGAGGGGTCCACTGACGCTGTCCCTGCAGAGACATTGGTCCATCCAGGATAGGTACAGCCACACACAGCCCGGGCTGCAGCTGCTGTTTGTCCTGTGCAGGGTCCAGTACCTGGAGCATGTGAGCACAAAGGTGGGATGCTATTCTCCTGCAAGGAACTGCAAAATGGCAAATTTCCCCAGGGATTGGTTCCAGATGCCTCAGCAGTTGGCACAATTATAGAAGAAGGTGAGAGAAAACTTGGAGGTTAGTTTCTGCACATCACCAGTACCTCTTCAAGCCTGTCCATTTAGTCCCAGCCATAGTTCAGGCCACGAGCCAAGCCTGGGCTTCTCCTCAGTCAGGATCATCTCTCTCTGCCTATGAATATTTGTTTATACAAGTGTAATGGCTCCAGAAGACACAAAGATGCTGAAACTGGAATGGTCAAAAGCCCAGTTATAGAAGCACTTGTTTACTCTGAGGCATGTGTTACGGTTTTAAGCATTTACCAAACACTGTTTTCCTCTGCATCTGTTGTGGTGAGGAGCAGTTTATGTGCAATGGCAGAGCCCATACAAGCCCAGGCCCCTAGTCCCCAGCTCCAAACACAGCACCATGCCACCGCTGGGTCCCCCACACCAGGTTCCACCTGGTACGATGCAGCCTTGAGGAGGATGACACAAGTTTTTTTCCTGAACTTGTTGGTCTCTCCCCTAGGTCCACTATACAAACCCACCCATGAGCCCTGCCTATTCTAAAAAAAGATTATTTGATGTGCTACCCCCATTGTGTGACAGCACTGCAGTGCCAGAGATGGAGGTGCCCATGGCTGCGCACATCCCATGCCTGGTGCCAAGCTGTAGGGACATGTCCAGTTTCTTCTGGGTGGATGATGGGGACAGTGCCATGTGATACATTATTGACCACTGAAAGTGTATTTTAACATTTGTTTCTGGAATAATTAATCTCTGGTACATCAGGAAGTCACTAAACAGAACTGTGCTGGAGAGAAATAATTGCCTTCCCTTCAAAATGAATACAGATGTATGATTAAGATGACATGATATTTATGTAATATTCTCGTATCATATAAATAGCGTTGCTGTGTAGAGACAGAGCCTGTGAATCATTCATTTGGTTTATGAGATTGAATGAGCTTTGGCTCTATCAGTATTATAAGCAGTGAAGAAACAAGACCACTGCTGGGAGAAACTATTTACCACAGATTCATTTACCAGAATTATTCAAGTTAGGCATAAACCAAAAGACATTATTTCAAATTATGTTCATAAATAAATACTTTTAGGTTAGACATAACATAGCAGATGCTTCCAAACACTGATGTTCTGAGCAATGACTTACATTCCCTGGGAAGGCTTTACCTGTGTTTGAAGTCAGTGAGACGCTGAATTAGGTGGAATTAGCCATTTAAGCAAAAATATTATTTCTAGAGTGTCCCACCACTGTTTTTCAGATCAGCCTATCTCTAGATTAATGCTGTAGGAAGTGGCACTTTCATGATCTTAGTGCTACACCAGCCATGCAGCAGGCATGGCTCATGCTGCCTAGAGCTGCAAGAAGCAGGAAAAAAAAAAAAAAAGAAAAGAAAAGAAAAAAGCTACACACACTGGTCTTGAGATGTATTTGGTTTTTGGCTTTATAAATAGCCACACTAGGATCTGAGTGCAAACAGCCCTCCCACAGAATTACCTTCCATAAATTCTCAGAGGTACCCCCCACCCACCCCCAAGGAGGGTTAGAAGCCTGAAGTAAGTTTTATTGACTCACATAACAAAGGCATTAGCTGCAAATAGGGGAAGACTCAAGCTCAGTAATCAGCACGTTTGCCTCCAGCTCCCTAGCGCTGAAAGAGGCTAATGCCCACAACATTTCCAAGGGAGCCAGTCCCCATTGGATCAGGGGATTAGCTTTCTGTACCTGCACCCAAGAGGATCACACTGACAAGACCAGCAGAAGAAATCCGAGCAGGCTATACATGAAAATAAAACCCAACAGAAGGCACATTCTATAAATGTAACCTAACTAGGGACACCCAAACCTAATCCACGTAAGTGAAAACCACCATTTGCCAAAGGAGCCAGGATCCCCCTGCACCAGGTCCAGTGGATCCCGATGGCTGCCCATGCCACAGGGATGGCTCTCCCACGCATCCTGCACCCATGCCATGCTCCCGGTGGCACCCTACTCCCAGCCCTGGACGCGGCACAGCCCCTCTCCCCCGCACCCAGCGTGGCTTCCTTGTCCTCCAGCCAGTGGATTGCCCTGCCGTTTTGGGGAAAGCAATGAAGAAATTCCCTTGAATTTCAGCTGTAGCTCTGGCTTTGACCCTGAGCCAGCAGCCAGCATCCCTCCCGCCCCGGGGCAGGAGAAACCTCTATTACATTTCTCTGTCACAACACCCCTCTGTTGAGCAGAAAGCAATCCGAGTCCTAAAATCCAAATCTGGACAAGGGTGTTTGTTCATAATCATCAGTTGTTAAAGTGTCAGTTGCCATCGTTGAGCTCTGCCATTGCCAGCAGCACACAGCATCAGCTCCTGCTGTAGCATCCTCTGCTTTTAGCGTAAGACATTTGGGTTTGGGTGCTGCCCCGCACCTTACTGCACAACTAAGATGAAATTTGGAGGTTACTAAATGATCACAGATTTGTTTAAATATTTTACCGGTAGCTTGTGAAAAGATTAAGAAAATGCTTAAATGGGAAACTTCCGTCATAACAAGAAACCCGACTGCAAACTGAACCAGGAATTGCTCTAGTTTAGACTTGCTTGGATGATCTTTTGTTTCCATTTTGACCATTTTTCTATTTTGTCTGCAAAGTTTGAGAAACCTGCACAGCTACTGTGGGGAGGTATGGCTGCTCAGAGCGCACGCAGGGAAGGATGTGACATTTCCCAGTCATATTGAACTGCTGTGGAGGGCTGCCCTGCAGCCAGAGGCATACATATTCCCTGTCTGAAATCCATTTCAATCAACTAACATGGACCAGAGTTACTTCACCACTGACCTTGCTCCTGCTTTCACAGCAATAAATGAGGCGGGGGAGGATGTCAGGCTCCTCAACCCCTCACAGGGCTGCACTCAGTTACCTCCTTATTTCAGCTCTGTGCAACAAAACCCTTGGCATACTTTTAAGTCCCAGGATATTCTTAAATTATTTCCTTAATTAGGGCTTGGAATTTTTTTGAAATTATTTCTGGCTGCCTGGAATGGTTGTTCAAATATATATAAAATCTTTAAATCTGCAGTGACTTACAGTACAATTTTATTGACTTAATATTTTTGTATATATTACCCAACTCCAATGAGGCTGCAGAGGGAATTACAAGTCAGGCCAGAATGTATTTCCAGCTAAGACAAGTATAAGAACTTTTTAAAAAAATATATCATTCAATACCGAATGCATCATTTGAAGAGAACTGCAATAATTAGCTGAGAGGGGAGAAGCTATGGAACAATAGCTGCAAAATGAATGCTATAGACCATATTGTTGAAAAGCCTAGAGAAATCAATGCTTGTATTCTGCAGGAGCACGAGTTAGTGTTTTAACGAACACTGAGAAATATTTAAGCAAACATTAATATATGAATGGACTTAAGTACCATTAAGTATATCTACGTAGAAGATTAACAGATCGTACTTAAACATCTTTAGAGAAGTTCCCTCCCAGTGCCAGGTTTGGTGCTGGGTGTCACCGCTCGGCCCTTTGCTCGGATGGTGCTGTCCCCTCCAGCCAGAAGGCACCAGCCAGCAGCTGCCACGGGGAGTTTCTCCCCACGACGGGCATTCATAGCACGCCAGTCCTGCACGACAGACGCCAGCACCAGCCTGGCTCACAAGCCTGCAGGCATTTTTCACACCAAGGAGCGAGTACATCTTAAAAACCATCTTGACATAGATTTCAATGATAAGGCTGATAAGCACAAAAAAACTTTCTGTTTTATTCTATCCAAAAATCAAGCCTAAATATACTGGAAATAAAGTTATAAAAAGGGGAAAAGACCAAAAGGTATTATCAATAGCTACCTGAAACTTAGGATCTATCCTTAACATTCGCTTCACAGCTCGGGACAACTGGCCATGAGGGAGAAGGCTGGCAGGCACCTTCCCCACTAGAGCCCCGCTACAGGAAGCGTCGGGTCACGGCAGCCACCGAAACTGACTCACGTGGCCGCATCTGGTCTGCAAGATGCTGCCCAGGAGTGCAAGCGCCTGCCTCGGCTCAGCGCTGGCACAGGATGGGCAGCCCGCCCTGTGGGCACCGCGTTGCCTGCGGCCGCCCGCTGTGCCAGGGCAAGGTCAGCTGAGCAGAGAAGCTCCTCCCAGCAGGCATCGCCTTTGCTGCTCCAAGTACTTCTTCAGAGGTTGTTGGTAGATGAATCATGCAACAAAGCATTCAAACAAAAACGTGAAATCACTCTGCAGTACAAAAATGACAGTTAATGTAAAGGGATTTTTTGTTCAGTATCTTTGGTGCGTGGGGTTTGTTTGTTTTTTAAGTAATTGAGGACTTTCCCTAAACTAATAGTGACAATTAGTTAATGCAGATTGGTGCAATATAACCACACACACCATTCCCAGCAACAAAGCTCCGCAGTGGGAGTGGCGGAGGCATCTGGGGGTCCTGGCCATCACAGGCTGCTTTTTGCCACCGCATCTGCCCCAGGCACCAGCACATATTTGCCATTTCTTTTCCTGAGTACCAGTAACAGCCAAGCGAAGCTCAGACCTACCTCCCTTTGCACCTTGTCTTCACTGCATTCTAGCCACGGCTCCCAGGAATCCTTCAACAGGGATTTTACTTGTTCCAAAACCAAACTGGTTTGGTTTTTTTGTTTGTTTTTTTTGTTTGTTTTTTTTTTTTCCCACTGTAGCGCAATAGAGAATCAAGTTGCCTGAAGGAGCTGCTTGCTAGAATTAGGGAGGGCAGCTTTTTAATACAGAGTTTCAGAGGATGAGACCACAAATACCTCTGTAGTCAGCGGCCATGGTGTCGAAGTTTTGACTAAAGTAGAATTTTTTCTTAATTTGGGAGAGCTTTTCTACACAATCAGTGGATGTGCTACTGCTTTTGTACAAACAGAACTTGTAATTCAGTTTTTGAGGAATGAGTTGGAAGTACCTACTCACAGCAAAAAGTGCTTTCTCATAAAAAGAAAAGCAAGAACAATTTTTTTTAACATCAAAAAGATTGATAAAAGTTATTGACTGGCCTTATTTCTAATGCTTGTAACTGGGCAAGGGAGAATAAGCCTTTTACTTTCCTAAATCTTTCACATATGGCATGCCATTTTCTATCTTTCTCAGATAAGGCTTGAATCACATAGCAGAAGTAAAGACTTCACAGTTCAAGTAGATGAGGAGCGAGCGAATGAGCCAAGTCACTTGGGTGGTGAGGCTGTGCAACTATCCCCAGCAATGGAGCAAAGCAAGACGTGTTGAGCAACGTCAGCTGCACTGGTGCTTTGGTTGCAAGAGCTTCCTCCATCTGGGGTGGCTGAAGAACAGAACATGACTTTGCTTCCCAGGGAAGAGCCGGGGGTGGGGACCCAGCAGGATGAGGGGCTGCATTTCAGGTGCCACCCTGCTGCACAGCACGCTTGCAGGAGGGTCCTACCTCCTTGAAACCACTGAGGCGCTGGTCAAGCTGGTTGTCAAGTCCCTGGGGCTTGTTTCAGGATTTTCTGCCATACAGCTGAAGCATCCCTCATTTGGTGCTCTAAAAGCAGTTTTACCAGACTGTGAAAATTATAGCCCTCCTCAAACGGTTTGCAAACCCCTGCCTAACCAGGTGTCCTCTTGGGGCTCCTTTGCTCATCCAGGTCTTAACCTGGGAGTTTTCTGGATAATCCGCTGCCTCCATTGGTACAGGTTCTGCAAAAAGCCCCCAGCCTGTCCTGTCACCAAACCTGCCACTTGCATTTCTCCTGCCTGTTCTATCTGGTCATCAGAGTAGGAAAAATAAATATCAGGAGTAGTCACCTGAGCAGCAGAAATGAACTTTATACAACTGAGGAAATGCATCTCCTTTCAAACTGTCTTGCTTCTACATTCCAACAGGGAACTGAGTCAGCATCTCCTTCTTTTAGGATTTTTATCCATGTGTACATAAATGCACACACACATATATATACGTGTATAAAGATTACCAAACATTGTTGCATTTGTGACTGATTCTACCAGTTCTGAGAAAAGAGGGGGCCAGGGAATCCATCCCAGGCGCCAAAAAGAGAAGAGAAAGTGTGGGCTCAGCCCTGGGCAAACGTGGGGAGCCTCGTCTGCCTCCTTCACCAACCCGCTCAGGTCTCTGAGGCCCTCATTAGTCGCATTCTTAAATCTCCATACGGTTGGATTTTAGCATTAAACCACACAGATCAATTTTAAAAATACAATATCTTCGCTCCATCTCTCCCCTCAGGGAGTGGAAAAGGCAGTTTTTCTTGGCAGACCTGACCCGCAGGGAACAGCATCACCTCTGTCTCCATAGGGGTTGTCTTCACTCCCTTGGCTGAGCTCTGGCTTCTCTTTCCCAGGGGTGCAGGGCCAGACCAGGGGCTTATGGGCTCTCAACAGCTGCCTCCCTTCCAGCTCACTGATCCTCAGTCACCTCCATCCTCCAGCAGGGCTTTCCCTCCAGGTTTATAGCCCTTGTCAAGGGCCACTGGACAAGGCCACTGGGCAGCTGGGTGGACGGGAACCCAACACTCTGTTCTCTCTTCCTTAGGAGAGTCCTCCACCTTTTGCTCCAGGGAGCAAGACGATTCCTCCTGGCAATTAGCTAACTACTCCGGTTTACAGAGGACAAGCCATTCTTGCAAATAATTAAAGGAGAGTACAGCTCAGTGTTTCAAATATCCAAGTATTCCTGCAGGTAAAGGGCTATAGAGACTTACAAGTGAACGGGGAGTCCTTCCCACATTGCCCCTCTCTCAGTACCAAGTGTACAGTTCTGCCTGGGGATTTTCCAGTGAAATGATTTTCTGTTAGAATAAACTGATTTTTTAAAAAGAAACAAAACTACTCCCCCCTCCCCCGAAAAAGCCACCCAGAGTTCTCCATGACACATCCTGAGGGACACACAGGTATCTATGAGTTCTGTGAAACAGCGGGGGGGGCAGAGCAGGATTCCCAACACAGCCTCCCTTACTTCCCAGTTTGCAGCCGTTGCCTGACATCGGGCAGCCCAGGGCTCAAGCCCCTTTTCAGCATTGGTTTCTTGACATCATGCCAAGCTATGAGGTCAGCCTGTCTAGCTTCACAGATACCTTTTCTTCACGTTTCCAAAGGATGGAGGGCAAGGAAGTCAGCTTGGCCCCAAAGGGCAGGCGTTCCTGCTCATGTCCAGCAGAGCTTGGGCTGTGAAGATGTGGCAGAGACCTGTGATGCTCTGTTATTTGGGATGCATATGCACACCCATGAGTCAAATTTTTGGTCCTTTTTTTTTCTTTTAAAGCACTCTGTTGTGTTCAGTGCATGCTGAAAATAAATTTCAAATTCAAAGTTGTCCAGAAAATTACATTCTTGTGTTCTAGTCAGCCCTACTTGATTCTAGCAAATACAGTATTTTGATAACAGGGTTAGGGCTTGGCATGGCTGGATGAGTAATAAATTAGCCAAGAAACGAAAGAGATTTTAAAATCATCCTCTCCAAAGAGACATCCTTTGAAGAAACTCTTTATGTTCTCCTCAAACTGGAAGAAGTTTCTTGAACTTCTTGTGACTTGTCTAATTTTAGACAAACAGAGAGAAAAACCGGTCTTTATGAAGGCAGAAATGATCACCTCAATGGAAGCACATGCCAAAAAGCACATTTGTTAACCTTCTCACAGGAGGGGGGGAGCAGAGGCTTTGCAGAACCTCACTCAGGCTCTGTGCAACAGAAATTCAACTGAAGAATAAGTGGAAAAAAATTAATTGACAGACGCAGTTTGTGCTTTGCTCAGCACAGCAAGAAGTTGGTTGCAGATACCAGATATAATTACTGGTAAGCAAGGTGACCCAGTAAAGCCACATGTCAAACGCCCCGGAGCTGGTTTGGCAAGAAAGAATAATTAAAATAGTGGGGAGGAAGTGAACTGGCCAGAAGAGAGATTCAGGCTAAAAGTTCCCAGATACTGTGTAAAGATGTATTTTCCAGTTCTATGAGAGGATTACTGAGTGCCATTTATTTATTGTCTGCTATGTGGACAAATGTCTCCTGCAAGTGATTATCTGCCTCAGATTAGGAGGGAGAAATACTTTCCCTGTCCTCTTAAGCATATGAGAACATACAAGGTACTCTCCTGGCAGCTGGCAGATGCTGAGACAGGCACTTGCCCCAAGGGAAGCCCCCAAAAATTAACACAGAGAAACCCCACATGAGGTTTGGGAGGCCAGATCAGTGGTAGTAACTCCACTGATAACCTGCTCCAGAAACTGGAGTTAAACCTCTTCCAGCCTTAGTTATCTGGAATACAAGGCAGGTTACACAAGGTATAAAATCTAATTGCTTTACAGTCAACAACAACAACAAAAAAAAAATCAATGATGCCCAGTTCCTGCTTCCTCATGTTTGACTATACATGGTTTGGTTTGGAGATGGCACAGACCTGGAAGACGAACGGGATTAGGACAGAAAGAGACTACAGCTGAGCGTAGCGAACTTGGTATTTGTGACACACTCCAGACTCCCCCATGGCAGATCCTGCCACAGCCTGCACGCCTGCAAAGCCTGCAGGATCTCCAGGGGCTCTGCAGCACACAGCCGTGAGCACAGCGCAGATGAATATTTCTGGAAGATGTACAGTATACATGCTCGCGTCTGCCAAAGGGTGAGGTCATTTTAGAAGGAATTTTATTTGTTTAGGAAATATTTACATGTCGAGATTACATGTTTAAATTCTTTGACAAAGCAAGCTCTGGGCCACATGCAAAATTTCTAAAGAGCTTTGCAAGTATTTCTTCAGGTTTTCCTACACTCAAAAGGTTTTTACTGTACCACTATTCTCATGGAAACAACAGGTCCTTTCTCTAAAATCAGGAGACGAAGCTCTGCATTGAAGATACCAGTCTGAGGCTGCAATTTCTGTTCAGTGCAAAGACATAGAAAGGGAGTCAATTAATACACTTAGGCTCAGAAAAATGCATGCAACCAGATCCTCTTTATTGGTGCAGGGATGGAAATTCAGTAAAGTTCGTGCTTAGGAGAGGGCACCCAGACCTGCCAGGGTCAGCACATCCAAGGAGAGGAGCCCTAGGAAGCTCCCCTTGCCCCAGGCACTTACTGACTAACAAGCTCTTCCAAGTGTTTTAGACTTTAACTTACTGACAGAACCTAGAAAGTAGTTTGGGGAATAGAATTTATCCCCTTTAAATATATATATACACACACACAGTTTAAATAAAGTAGTTTGCAACTCTACAAGACTATTACCGAGCACTAAGAGAAGGCACCTGAAGGAGACAAGACACTCTTGTTCCAGAAAGAGATGTAACCAACCCTTCCATTGTGTTTTCTGTCCATGACAGTAGCTTACTATTTCACTCGATCACTACAGGAGAGCAGAGAGAGATGAGCAAAGGTATGAAATGGGCTCTGTATAAGAAATGATAGGCAGACTATGACTTCAGGTTGCAAGAAAGATTGCTGAGTGGGGAATATAACAAACGCCTTTAAAATGATAAATAAGAAAGAGAAGACTAAGAGGGACCAAGTTCATCACTGTGTCTCACTGTCTGAGAGCCAGAGGCATCAAATGAAGCCATCACATGGCAGTTCCCATGCAAACAGGAGGATGTACCTCTGCACAAAACGCAGGCTGTGGAAGGCTGCCACAGATGATACCACAAGCTCACATCTGCTCAAAGGCTCCTCCATAGGCCTTTGGAAGAAAAACAAAAGTTCATCTAGAGCTACTAAGCCTAGAACCACTACCCTGGTTTAGGAGGACCCAAAGCAGCAAGTCAGCGAGCAGCACAAGGGGGAAGCACCAGCTCCCATCCATCCTGCTCTTCCCAGGCACACACTGCTGGTAGCATCCCACATGGACATTCCCTTGTTTGTGTTAAATAATAAGTAGTAAATTATTTTCAGCCATAAAATTAAGATAGCATGAACTGCTGATAGTATCTGTTGGTTCTAATTTTCCAACACGCTGTGATATCTACTCTACTCTTCCGCAGTTATTGCCAAATTCATGAGGTTGATGTGAAATTCCCAGAAGTACATAGGAACCGTAGCACAGCACACTTTTAACAGATTGAGCAGTGTTATTCCTGGAGTTATGTACAATATTTCTAAAGTTATATCCAGATCTAAGTCTCTATACTCTACTTAAGGGGAAAAATTAGGCTAATTAAATACCAGAACAGAAGATGACTGCACAGTAGGAGCAAGGTTAGTCAGAAAGCTTAAGGCAACACCACTTTATCTGGTTAATCACAGAGTCACAGTCATTGGCATGAGAAAGAGATGCAGAAATACTTCTTTAGGCTTGAAAACTTTGGACTCAACCTCTACTCCTGGTTCATCTTCACCAAGCACAATCTCACCTTGAGCAGACTCAAATATGTATACAAACTATTCATGGAAATCCCCTTTAAAAAAACCAACAACAACAAACCACACAGGAAAATCCTCCAAAAAACCCCCCAACCTGCAAGAAAAACACCACCAAATTAATTCCCACATTAGGATGGTTTTACTTTAGATGAATATTCATAGTGAGGCATCAAAAACATTCCTACTCGTGGAGCTACGGTTCAGTGAGGATTTTCCACTTGAGCTACTTGGAGACTGCAACAAGCATCATGCAGTTCCTCTCCGTGAGTCCCTTCAGAAAGGCTAAATCATCTCTGATCTCTTCCGTTCACCTGCCTTGACCCTGGGCCCCACTCAGGACATATGGATACCAGCAGCCCCTTCCAAGGCATGTGGATCACCAGCCCACAAGAACACAAAAAACAGCTCTGCTCTGCATTAGCATTACAGTGGCAGTTCCACAAAATTACCCGAAAGCAATTCTCTCATGCACAACTGCACTTTTGTTTTTAGCGCCTCTTACAGGTTACTTGGGTAGTTTCCCTCTGGAGAGGTGCAGCTGTCAGCACAGCTATTTGGCTGGCACTGATAACAGATTTCCTTCATATCTTGCAAATTTGAAAGAGACGTTTGGAAAACATACTAGAAGGACATTTACCCGTAGGAAATATCTTTTATGCATTTGACAGTGAAACTCCAAGTGTGTTCTCAACACTCCCAGAAGCATGCAACCAAGAGAGGATGTGAATGAACAGCCTCATGTTCACCAAAAAAGATGATTTAAAAAAAGACTCTCAGCAAAAAGAGAGATTTCACATAGCCTTACATGATGTTGTCACCCTTGTTTCAGCAGCCACCCAACTGGCATTTCATACTGGTCTTGGCGGCAAGAGGCAGGAGAGGGGCAGAGGGGTCCTGCCCACTGGGCCCCCAGCACTCGCCCCCTGCAGCCCCCCATCTAGCAAGGCACCGCTTGCAAAGCTCCGAGCCTTTGGGAGACAGCTTCCCCCATGCTCTCCTAAAGCAAACCAAACACAGCGGCCTTGCTGTTCACCCTGTAAAACATCTGTTTGGATCTTTCAGAACTAGGGATGCCCTTCTTAAACTGTTTTACAGAAAGTTTAAATAAGCTCACATGAGGAGTGGTTCTAGGAGCCGAACTCTCTACTGCTAAGTACATAAATATTTTACCTTGTTATCCCAATGAGTCATTTCTTCAAGTTCCTTCCTATAAATAGTTCCTATATTTGAATCCTTCTCAGAGCCCTTTCCTTCAGCCCTCTGCAGAGGAGCACTACTGCCCCCAGCACCAGATTTTCCACCCAACCCTAAATGCTTAATTTATATCAGCTGACCTTTCCAGGCCTATGATTACTCCCTGATTACCCTCGCTTCTGCCTTAGCAGCTGTGTTTCCCTTGTCAGGACAGTTAACTTGCATCACTCATAGAGAGAAATTAGTGTCTGCTCGTGAGGTGAAGCATCTACATATACTTGCATTGGGGACATTTTTTTTCTTATAGGCAAAACACGTATTTATAATCAGATTTTACTTTTATGTCAAGTGAAACAACAAAAAGTAAAAGAGAGGAAGTCTGCATGAAGAAACAGAGTGCTGGTTTCTTTTGAAATAGCCCGTCCTGATGTGACTGTAGGATGCCTCCACTTATCACATACAGCTCTTCACACCTCCCCGAAAACTTATTTGTTGCTCAGATGCTCATCAGCATTATTTAAGGGATACATATGAAGATAAATACAACAATATATTCTTGAAAGAATATAAGTCCGATGAGATTGGGGAGATACTAAAATATAGGAGCCCTGGGATTAACAGCCTGAACTAATATTGCAATTGTCACCACATTAAGAGGATCTCAGGAGACTACAATATTGCTATAACTGTGGTGTGAAATCAAAATCTTGTCATTTATAAAGGGAAAAAAAATGTTCCTGGCATGCAGACAGCTGGTTATGCATGAGTGTAGCACATACAAACCGCAATGTTAGAAAAGCCCCAAGAGATGCTATAATTCCACAAACATAACTATTCAATATATTCAAATGAAAAAAAAATATTCAGCTTTACCATGCTTCTCAATCAGTTATTTACATAATTTTTAAGGTCCTGTTATTTATTTATTTTTTCTTTGATATTCCTTATTTCTTATCATCATGCATTTCTGGTAATTGAGCTGCATGAAAGACCTTAATATAAGCTAAAAAATATTGTCTACTTGACTGTGAGGGACAGTAAACAGCAGTTGTTTGCTACCACAAACAGCTTCATTATAATTATCCTTGACTGAAGAGTTGCATTGTGAATGTTTTCATTTCTCTTAAGAAAGAACCGTTAAGTTTTGCCTGCACAATCAATTCCTCAGACAGTCTACTAAGCAACATTAGCAAAGCTACTCTGCCCAAAACCTCATTTTAATGCTATTTCACTAGCTTGTAATTTCTAAAGAAAAGAACCAACCAGGGAAACAAGCTGCTTGTTATTCCCCGTTGATTCTGAATGCAGGCAGCTGCCCGTGTGCTTATTGAGCTCCCAAAAACAATGCCCAAAGTGACCCTGCTGAGCTCCATGCCTGTGACTGTGACTGGAGTGATTTGTGCCCCGTAGGTCAGGAAGGTACCAGCCAGGTTGTTGCATCCTATGCACAAGTTTTAAATACATTTAATGGAGCGTGTGCAACCCAAGGAGCTGTGATGACCAGCACAGTGGACCGTGACTCCAGTCCCCTGTACGGCTAACAGCTGAAGACATGTGTGCCTGTGGGTCACAGGCATGTGGTGTCAGATCTGATGCTCCCCCTGCGGTGCCTTTCTCTCTGCATGCAGTATGTTCACAGTGACTGTATGAGCTCAAACCAACTGTGCCTCTAGAACAGGTGCTTAAAGTTAGTTTTCGCACCACATGCAGTCCAATCTAAATAAAAAAAATGCACTTCTTTGTCTGGCATCTCACTCTGGAGTTGTCTCCCATAAACATGCATTGACTCAGGAGGAGGAGGAAAGGTGTCACTCAGAACCGCTGGTCTCAGTGGTCCCTTCCTTGGGCTTTCTAAGAGCTGCCAGGTTCAATTGGCTTCAGCAAGTAGAACACCAAAACAGACCTTCTGTTTAGCCAAGAAAATACTTGGTCTTTCACTAGATGAGATCATGGTTTGTGATAACAATTGCATTCTTTTTATTCCCATCCCAAAACAAAATCTGGATTGTAGCCACCTGTGTAAGCAGTGCATGCTGCTACCAGGAGAGCCTGGTCACATCCCTGGCGGCTGCCACCTCCACCACTGCCTGGCTGCCACCAGCTCAGCATCGGTGTTGGCACTGGCGTGCAGGTAACTGAGAAGAAATGCTAATGCTGGCATGACCTGGGATCCGGACATAAGGAGAATGCAGATCCATGTTTGGGAATTGTTTCTTGTGGTCACAACTTCACGGCCCCCATTTTCTGTTGTTTCATGAACAGGACACAAAACTGAGCTGTAAGGTGGCTTTTTTTACTTCAGGTAACTAGGTGGCTGTGGCCTGTAGAAGGCGGAAGGCTGTATTTTACATGTCATTACAAGGGAGGCAGGAAAATGCAGTTACTTGGATACTCCTGAAAATGCTCCTTCTGAATAACTGCTTGGAAATATGAGTAATTTGAATAGAGATGCTAAATGGCACTTCTACCCTCTACATTTCCCCAGTCTTAATTATAACACAGACCTGAAAACTGGATGCTTACCTTAGAAAATGTGCATCTATAATGAATAGAGCTGACAAGTAACTGAAGAAAGTAAAGCAAGTACTCATTCCTTCATGACTTGAAGGTAAAATGAGCAAATAGGTATTTTACCTGCCAATATTGAGTGCAACCTAAAGCCTAATTATTCTGGTTGCCAACATCCTGAATGAAATCAGGATTATATCAGCTATTTTATTTGTATTGTCTCCTTTTGGAAAGGCAAACTCATTTTGGAACTCTTCGATTTTTCCATAAGGAAGGCTCTGTGGAGCTGGGAAATGCCAAGGTCTATGGATGGAATAAAGTACTCCAACTATTCTAGGGCTCTCTTAAAAACACATCATTGTAAGTGGAAATGCAAATACCATATGCTCTTATTGAGGTTGTAATTAATGTATTTGGGAAAAGAACCAATGCAAATTATTTTTCATAGCAGCAAGCCTTTATATAAGGTTGGACTATGTCAGGCCATATATATGGACAGTCAGGGTTGAGATGATTTTCATAAAACTCTTCAGTAATAGTTTCTAATTCTGATGCTCAGGTTAAGGGACCAGGAGCTGAGGTCTTCTTGACAGCCCATAAAGCATCTTTAAAATGCAGATGTAAGCTGTGCTCTGCGCCCTCAGGGGTGGGTCACCATACCCACGCCCAGACCTGAAGATGCTGGACAGGTTGGTAAAAGTTTTAGTGGGTCTAGGATTTTGGATAGCTGTAGGTACTTAGTGCTGCTACCCAGCTCCCAGCACACAGTGGCCATCCTACAAAAAGGGGATCTTCTCGGCATGTCCCCCATGACTTGTTGCCTGTCAGCTTGTGGGAGAGCACCACTGGCCCTCCCGGAGCCCACCCTCTGCTTTAGCTTCATGTAGTGGCATCCAGCACGCGGGCACCAAGGTGGCTCCGTGCCAGGTACTGGAGCATGGAGAGGGGGATGGGGAAGACGTGCAGCCAGCGGCCCCGTGGCCCTGGTGTCAGCTTTGCAGCAAGCACCGGCCAGCTGTCCCGGCCAGCCCTTCTGCCCCCCTCACCCCCCACCTGAGCCCTGTGCAGCGGCTGAGCGCGGTGAGTGGTGGAGTCAGGGTGGGAGCATGCAGCGAATGAAGAGACAGGATGCAGCTTGAT
Source organism: Falco peregrinus (assembly GCF_023634155.1). Taxonomy (NCBI): domain Eukaryota; kingdom Metazoa; phylum Chordata; class Aves; order Falconiformes; family Falconidae; genus Falco; species Falco peregrinus. The sequence continues at coordinate 65,549,884 of NC_073728.1, read as the reverse complement.
GCAAGCAAGTTGTCGGTTTATTAGTGATTTTCTTACAATTATATATGTTTCTACCTTCTACATATTACACACTGATTGGTTAAATCTTAAGTGTAAAAAACACTGATTGGTTGACATTTAAGGCACACCGTTAAAACAATAGGAACTGATTAGTTTACCTTGTCATAGCAACAATTTCTATTCTAAGATTAGGGGGTTTCTTCCTACGTGACCTTCGTAATTAATAAAGTTCCTTATCGGCACTATCCGTTCCCTTATCTGGCTACTTGTTGCTCTTTGTACGTCTGGTTGCCATCTCAACCAAAACGGCTCAAGAGTCTGCAGTTAGCTTGCTCCTTTGTTCCCAGGGCTTGTGCCCTACAAGTTCTAACAAGTCTCTATTCATCAGGCTAACAGTACTTCGACTCTTGTCCTTGAGGCCTTGTCCTACAGGAGTGGCCACCCAGAAATAGAAGTCAAAGGAGCAGATGGTGCTTGGTGGTACTCTTTGTGTCAAAATATGCTATTAATAGAGTTTTAATCTGATGAGTTGTGTTTTTCACAAGAAGGGTTTAGCGTACCCTGATTGCATGGGCTTGTTGCAGCGCAGCGGGGTTGAAGATGCTCCTTCCCTTGGCAGCAGAGGCCGGCTCTGGCGCCTCTGGCCCTGCCGGCGGTGGTAAAGGCTGAGAGGAGAGGCACGCTCAGCCAGTGGAGGCTCCTCCTGGGTGTTGCCTGTATGGGAGTGTGCATCCAAAACTCTGGCATATACTTCCCAGGAGAGGAGAAATTAGTATTAAAAATTTCATGCATTAGAAGGAAATGATTAATTTTCTTCCAACTAATTAATGAAATAAGATAATTTTCCACCTACTGATCCGGAGTCCAGCAAGATCAGCAGAAAGACTGGTATTGACTTCGGAGGATTTTGCACCAGTGTCATTTTCTGGTTCACTTCAGCAGAATGATACATATATATTGGGAAAGGGAGGTTATAACATTTGCTAGGAACAAGATCATTTTTCAGAAAGAAGGATGTTTGCCTACATTTTCACTGCTGCTAAGGCAACTGAAAGAGAGCATTGTTGTTTTGTTTTTAATTAAAGTTTTTAGCATTCATCTCAGCCACCGTATTGACTTTTAAATATATGAATAAATATTAAAAAGCACATATATTTTATACTCCCTGCTCTGCATTTATTCACTGCAACTTACAGGATTCTTTCCAGCGAACTGAGTTATACGTTTTCAGCAGCATCCTGCCACATCTTATAAAAAAAAGTAGGGCAGAAAAACCACTGCTTTAACCCACTGTATCCTGAAATGAGTGTGCGCTCCCTTCAGAACAGACTCTATCATTAGTAGGTTTCATACCTATTTATAACGAGGAGGCTACAGCATTTTGGAAACATCCTATAAACATTAATCCTCTGCACCCCCCCACAACATCACCAAGTATCATTTTCCTTTCAAAATACGGGGACTGATTCCCAGACATAAACACTGGTGCTCATGTACCACAGCGATGGGCTCTGCGTCAAACCACCTTCACCACTGACAAAGCTCAGAGCAGAGCTCATGGATCCCGAATGCCAGGTGCTGGGAGTCCTCAGAGAAAAAAGGGGGTTTTGCCAGAAAGTGCCACTTGATCAAAACCACTTCGCCTGTTCACCTGAGCACCCCCAGGAGTGGGGTCTGACCCAGCCCTCCCACAGTCTGTTCAGGCGTTGCGGTGCACCTAGGCACCCAAGACTCCTTTTAGTTTGCAGCCTGAGGTACCTGAATATTTTCAGAGCCATTATGCCTATGAATAATTAGACGCAGATGAATAAACAATGCAACAATTTTGATTTCCTAAGAAATGGGTTTTCTCTGAAAACAGCACGCTTGGTGCTGAGTGAGGGCTAGAAGATACAGCTCTTCCTCAGCTGAGGTTACTGTCTAATGCTGTGCCACGGGAGCACATGGGAGAGCAGGTCATTTCTCCTCCGGTCTTAGCAGGTACCTGGATGGATTTGCTGGAGCTCTGCATTAGTGCCTTGCAAAGGTGCAGCTGTGTAGTTCAGTTTTAAAGGTGTGGAGAGGACAGATACTGCATACAGAAAGTGACCTGCATTAGTAGGGTGATAAGCTACAGGATAGAAGGCTGGATGGTCTTTGTGCTGAAAGTTTAACTAAACCAGCAAAGCTTACATGCATTGCACACAACAGAATTGCTACTGTTCTTTTCCCTTTAAGTATTTTGCATACTGAATTATACTTTACTCCCCTTCCTGCACACACACAAATAAATAAATAAACATAGTGAATCAAGTCAACCATAATTCCAATTAGTCCCAGCTGTTATTTCACCATCCTTTAAGGCCCTGTCTGCAGCATGCAGAAATAGGTTACACATGGCCTCATGCAAGGAGACATGAAATAATTGCTTCAGTCTGAATGAAGAGTAACTAATTTTGTTCATGTATTATTCAGAATGACAGGGACATTACTGTAATAATTCCTGACTTGTTCAATATTCTCAAAAATGGTGGAGAAAAAAAATGCATTTGCAGCCACACAGAGCAGTATGAACTGCCTCTCCAGGCTGAACCTCTGCCTGCTTCCCTTTTTATTTTTCACAGCATTTCCAAATCATACTTTAACAATACTACTTTTCACAGCTAAGATTCATTTGGACTGGAAGTATAAGGAGAACTCTTTTTGAGCCAATGTGACCTGCTACTGATTTAGGAAAGATAGATGATGTCACTGGAAATAAGTGACTCTTCAGTATTCCTTCTTGCACTTTTTTTCTCCTAAAGAAAGAACGAACACTTTGGTAACTCGGCAATAAAATTAGTAAATGTCCCTGAGAAAATCTGTTTGGAGAGGACATCTTTAGATGCTAATAAACAAATCTATTTGTTAACTATTTGCACCTGTGCACATTGTAGCCTAACCTTAAAAATATTTGCATTGTGATGTAATGAACTGACAATGAGTTAAAAAAAATAAATGTTGTAAATTGTCATTATTTACTAGAGAAAAGAAAGAATAGAAGCACGGATGAAAATAAAAGGAAAATCAAAAGAGGGACATGACATCTATATGTCAGTTTTTTAATGGAAAGAAAAAAATAAAAATAAGATTCTTTGTATAAGCTTCAAAGGTTGTACTGGTTTGAAATCTGTGGGTGACTGATCAAATGTTGGGGCTTTTCCTTTTTTGTTCCCCCTGTGTATAATTTAACAGGAACGAGGAGCAAAGAATGAAAAGAAAACCTAAAATTATAATTTTGATAACAAAAGGTAAGGTTAAAAGAATTATCTAGAAACAGTCTATTTCCAATGAGAAATTCTAACTTAAATGGATACATAAATGTATACACATGCATGTGCACACACATCGCAGAGCTACAGACACGGCGGTGTGATGGCGTTTTGCTGACTTGGTTTTGGGAGTCAAGCCATGGGGTTGGGGCTGGATCAGGCAGGGCAGGAGGAGATAAAGCAAGATCCAGAATGGAAGCAATTGTGTTCAAAACTCAGAGCGAGCCAGCAAAGGGGTAACTAGCAAACGAATTGGAGAACAGCATGGTTTCCAGTTAGGACACGTGCGTAGGTTGGGGAAAAGGAGAGCTGAAACGATGCTGTGCTACTTTGTGACATGAAAAAACGAAGGCATTTCAGGCCCGGCTGGGTCACCTGGCTGCCGGTTCCCAGCTCAAAAAGTTGAGTATGTGCAGACAGAGCAAGCTGGAGATAATGACAAAGAGCCCAACAGAATGACTCTCCAGCTAATTGATTTGAATATTTACTACTGGGTTGTTATACAGGGACTTTGAAATCAGTCAGCATGTGGCAGCTTGTCTGGTCAAAACTGACCAACAGAAAACAGATAAACAGCTGTGGAAAACCAGAACGATAAAGTCCATTCCCTAAATATCGGTGTTATGCAAAAGTTTATTAGGCATTAGAAATAAGCTGAAAAATAGCACGCTTTTTTTTTTAAAAAGCACACGTGTAGATTGGCAGATGCATGTCTGTGCCTGCACACATGCAATGTTAGGTGCCGTTTCCAGCAGTTCTCAGTGACTAATTACAGCCTTTGCAATTACCACAGTACTGTTATGATACTTTAAAACAATAACAATTTGTTCACTGAATGCTGAAAACTTAATTTTCTTATCACATTGCTTTCAACAGCAAAACAATAAGGAGTCTGAGGGTGATCCACTTTTTTTCTCCCTAAACAGTCAGATGGTCCTTTGACAGATCGAGGTCAAGACACTCTGCTACAGGAGAATCCAAGGTTTGTAAAACCTCATTCCCATCGACAGAGCTTGCTCACACCAGTTCAGTATTAGCTCAGTGCTGAAAGCTCACCAGAAGATCTCTATGGAAAATGCGCAAGCTGCAGGACGGCTAACTCGGCGGGGTTAGGCAGTGTCTTACCAACAGACCACCCAGTTGTCAAAACCTTCTGCAATTTCTTTTCTGTTGCATTTCCCAGTCACAAATATTTTACTGCAATTTATGGGCTGAAGTAATATGTTAAAACAACACATTGTATTAAAACCAAAAGAAATGTATGTATTATGTGAGTCTTGGAAATACAGCTAAGGAAGACATTACCCTGAAATTCATGATAAAATCTCACAAGTTGGCCATCCTGAGGCTAAACATGGGTAAGTATCAAGTCAGAAAATAGAGACGCACCTTGCTGACAGACCATTTTCACGATGGATGCATGGCCACTGTTTTGCCCACATTCCCAGCACAAAGTACTCCTCTCAGTGTTGTCTACCATGGTGCAGATCCAGTCTCTGCAAATCCTGAGATTTCTCCTTCCTTGTTGAACATCTTATGGGATATTGTGGGAAATTAAACCATGTTGTCAAGTCACCTTCTTCTATTTACACAATTTCTAGCCCCTCAATTTTCAGAACTAATCAGTGATTTTAAGATTTTCTGTACTGGAGCACTTAGTGTCAAGTCTCGCAAAGCACTCGGTGAGATGCGGGAGCGTCAGCCCAGCCCTGCGTGCCTGCTCACTCCCAAGCCTTCATGCCCATCCCACTGGTGCCTGCCATCCAGAGCTCCCCAGGTAGCTCCATCCCTTCACTCCCAAGGCACGTGTTATTGATTGCAAACATGTGTCGTGCCCCAAGGGCCAGCTCAGGGCTGACCTCGTGGCCTCCAAAGCAGCCAACATCCACCTGGAGCTAGTGGCTACTGAAACCTGACCATAGCATTGACCTCAGCTCAAAACGACTTTTGTCTGCAGATTATACCTCCTGGAGCCAGTCCGTGTTCCTGTCATTTGGGATGACTGCTCAGTCCCAAATCTAACCCTTATGTGAGCGAGTATATACCAGTTGGCTCCAACCTCAAAGGCGAGCTCATCTTGGGTAAGGATCCAGCTACACAGGACAGTCTGTAAACCCCTCCCAGTACAACAGGCACTTTTGCTGTGGCGCTCACTGAAAACCAGCCAGAAGTTCTTCACAAATGTATATGCAATCACTCTCATGTTCCCTGGCCTTGTGTGACCCTCAGAAGTGTTTGCAGGGGAACAAGCCTCCCAGCACCCCAGCGAGCCCTGCAGACGGGGTGCCTGGGCTCGAGGGTGCCCTTCGTCTGCCCAGCCACCACCGGACACTTGGTGGTGCTCAGCTCGGGCTGACCGCTGCTCAGGCGCGGGGTGGGGGTGGGAAGGGCAATGAAGGGGTTTATGCACCCAAAATACAACAGAAGTTTCCTTTCTCATGATTGCCATCAACAGAGCTGCATAAATTGTCCCTGGGCTGGTTAAACTTCTGTGGCCGTGTGCAAGTGCACATCACGATGGGGCCCTGATGTGTCACCCCTTCCACGATCCCGCCCTTCAGCCGTCCGCTCGCTGGCTTTGGGAATATTAGGTTGTCTTCTGATCCATGCTTTGTCGCTTCTCATCTCTCCTTGTTTCCACTCTCAGCTGCTAAGAACGTTCTTACAGTTTTGTCAGGTAAGACTTTATTCCTTTAAATAATAAATTAGAAAAGCCATCTGGACTACTTTTTAAAACCAACTCAAACTCCTCCAGCTGTTGTGTGACCTCATCCTTTATTAATTTCTGTAGCCTCGTATTTACCATTGAGATCAACCCTACAAGTGTATAATTTCCTGATTTCTTTCCAGCTACTTTATTAAAGATTGGGGTTAGAGATTCGCTCCCCTTGAGTCCCCTGATAACCCTCCTTCTCTCGCAGGAGTTGTTAAGGAGCAGATGATGCATCACAGGTTCTTTTATAGCAACAATAATTGTTCTGCTTCAGAAGCAACTGTGGCTTATAACTGCAGTTTTTTCTGAAATTGTTTTTCTTCTTTCCCTTATTGCTAAGGAAGATATTGGCACCAAAATGTGATTTGAGAGCTCATGTTCTCTTATTTTCTCCCCTACCTGAAGCCAGTGCAGATGCTACGTTTGTGATGCCACCGCTGACATCTGTGTAACCGAATCCAGCGTTATAAACAGGAAGCAGAAGTGACAGCAGCAATTTCAATAGGTGCTTTTCTTCTGCTGAAACCATTATTTCAGACAGGATATATAAATCACACTGTCTCTGAAGTGTCCAGTTCCAAGTCAATGGCAATCCTCAGTGACATGGATATGCCCCAGCCCTTTGCCTTGCTGACAGCCTGGCTGTGTTCCCTGAGGCATCTGGAGCTGGCAGTTCTCTGGTTTGGGGGAGGAAAAGGGAGGGTGAGAGTTGTTACAAAGGACCAGAAGATGGGTTTTGTGTCTGTCAGCTAAGGCTGACCGTTTCTGCAGAAACAGAAGTATTTATGAACACTTCCAGTGTGGGTATGTTCAGCACCCAAATCCCAGACTGGTTTTCCTGCCCCCGATGTCTCACCTTATGCTCTGGCTGTGCTGCCAGCCTCCGGGGCCAGGCCACCAGCCCGGGCACCCTTCAGGTAGGCTCATTTAGCCGGTGCTTGCTCTGTGTAATTATGGCCACTCATCTCCCACCTTTGATCTCAGATCTGGTATTTTCAGTGGTCGATGTCAGACCTCAGCGCCCAGAAGCTTCAGGCAAAGGAGATTCTCCACCCACTTCATGATCTTATGCTGTAGCCAACACCACCCTCTGAAGAAAAGGTAAAAAGTGAGCATAAGACCAGCACTCCCCTTTTCTGCTGAAGCAGTGCTGTGCTAGCACCCTCCCACCAGCACCACTGGGTGCGAAACGCCACTGTGGGCGAATGGCTCGGAGGCAGGGGTCACTTCCCCCATCGCAGTGGGAAGCTGATAGCTAAAAATTATATAGAAATGTACAGGAAGAAAGAAAACAATGTGTGTGAAATACATAAAATCTGAACCAGGGTGAGAGATCTTACTGTTCATAACATTTAGGATTTACAACCCATTTACAATCTAATGTCTTATCTCAGTTTATATTATAATTCCTCATCTTTTCTGCACTAGTGGCAGGATACCACTCAGTAGCCCAGGGCAGATCTTGAAATGGCAGTTTAATGACACAATGTTAGTTGTGTGATTTATATTTATTATATTTTCCTTTATATAAATACAATTTACATTCACACAGGTCCTCAAATAACTGCATAAATGGTAATATATAAGAAATGACAACATGGCATTACTTCTGGCTTGCAGAGGAGGGAGATGGAGAGTTGCCTCGTCCAGGAAGGCCACTCAACAGCCCAGGGTGAGAAGTGATGGAAATGACAGCAGAAAGGGGCTGGAGAGCTGTGCTAGTGCAGGGTGGGCAGAGGGAGGGAGAGGAAGGAGTTGGTGAAACTGGAAGTTAGTGAATCGTTTCAAATCACAGAGTCACAGAATCATTTAGGTTGGGAAGGACCTCTGAAATCACAGAGTCCAACCATTAACCTGGCACTGCCAAGCCCTCCACTAAACCGTGTCCCTCAGTGCCACATCTCTGTGTTTGGTTTGTTTTCATTGCTTTTCAATATCTGGAGCTGTGAATGTTTTTTTTTGGTCCAGTTTTCCCAGTGCATCACTACAAGTTTAAGGAAGAGGATATCATCATCCTCCTCCAAAAATGCAGGGCACTCCTGCCTACATCTGCGGCCAGGAACGGCAGAGCCTGAGAGACAGGCAGGCAGTGGGGAAAGCATCACTGATCCCAGACAGCCTGATGTGAGCAATGTGTAAGGGTGGCCTCGCCGACAGCTCAGCTTCCCAGAGGCGCATCTGGGCTGGATCGCAGCCGGGACAAAGAGCCTTTCTCCGCACCCCCACCTCAGCCCAGCCAGGGAAAGGAGGTAATGGGCAGCATTTGTCCAAGCTGTATTGGAAACACAGAGATCATGTTTAACATATCAATAGGCATAAAATAAATTGGTGATTTATAAATATTTGCATCCTATAATTGTCTTTAGGAAAGATCAGCTGGGTTAAATTGCACTGGGGCCATTTTTCTGTGAGGAACAGCAGAACTGTTAACAGGTTTCATTTCCACCACTCAAGCAGCTAATGTGCAGTCCCTTAGTCTGATCATGTTTCTGCTTCAAAATGGCACTTCACCAGGGAGCACATCTAATCGGACATGTTCTTTCAACATTTTGTGTGGGAAATGACTTTCCAGACTATCTGAAGGTTGCTGGGATGACTCCTACTGAAATGAGATGGTACTCCTGAGTGATTGGAAGCAGAGTATATGGCTTTTGGGGGGGAAGAGACAGCAAACAGCTGGAAATTAATGTGTACTTGGCTGCTCATCTGCAAACTCTTTCTGGGAACAGTGAAGGCAGCTGAACGGGTCTGGGTCAGACCTCTTCATGTCTTAATGGTTTTCAACACCATGATACACAATAAAGCTATGCCTTGACTTGTGTTTAATGCTGAGTTCAGTGAATCAATTCCAAACAGTTTGTGAGGCCAGTCTGAAGTGGGGACTGGTGACGGTAGCACGTTACATTACATTTCTCCTGGCTATGAAGACATAAACATCTGAGACTTTCTTGAAGACATAAAAATAGTGACTTACGGACATGATGAAATATTTAAATCTTGTTCCGTAGCTGTCATCTTTCTGGTGGGTGATACTTTTTCAACATCTCAACCACATTGCATAGTGCTGCAAATGAAGAAGAAAAGCAGAAGACTGGGAAGAAGGTGAGGACAATGTCACCTTGCTGGTGACATGAACCCTATGAACCATTTTTACATTTGGATTCCAAAGTCAGAGGAGCTTCAGCCCAAACGCAAACTCCTGGCCTTGGGAGACCTTGGATGCAAACGCTGTGGCTTGGGCTCAACATCAGCTCAAAACTCCTTCTTAACATGGAATTAATAACCTCCAGAGTTTGTCCAGTTCTCAGTGGTAGATACTGCAGTGCACTCTGTGTTGACCCACAGCTTCATCACCAGCTAAGAAACTTCGAAGGACTGCAATGGATGGAAGGAAAAACTACCATGCTAAAAGACCTTTCCTACATTTACATTATAACCAGCGCTTCTGGAAAGCGGTCATAAGTAATACAATATTTGCTAATGTGATAATAAAATAAGAGTAAAACGTCCACCTTTCAGTCTGAGAATGAACAAAATTTGTTTCTTTTCAATAAGAAATAGGAAAAAAAAGATGCTTATCCTAAAAAATGCTAAGTGCACACTTGAGGATCACCATTTTTAGCACCTTCATCTATTATGGACATATCTGATTGGTGCAGAACTTCACAGCTGAGGAGTAAACTCCTGTTCCAGTGAAGTCAGTTGTCTTCAGTTTCATCTCCAACACAGGCAGGACTTTGCACTAAGTACTCTGATCTAACTCTGCAAATCTTTCGCTTGGGCAGAGAAGTCTGTTGTTGATATAATGGTGTAAACACAATGTGGGGTAGATTAAATACCAAGGGAAGACTGGAGGATTTTAATAATACCTGTTTTTATACCTGCTAGATGCCAACCATCTGAGCTAATAGAATGTAATTGGAAGACTAGATTTAGTCATTTAGGTCTTGATGTACTTCTGTCAACTCCAAAATACTCATTACATGTAATTAGGAAGAAGATTAGAGTGCCGTTAAGATGCAGAATAATGATGCAGTTCAACAAGAGCCAGTGGAAAAAACAACCCACTTAAGAAAATATATCAAAACTGCTGAGCAGAAGAGAGCATTTAAAAAAAAATGATAAAGATGAGAGCTGGTGCTAAATAATGAAGATGAGACTTTGAAGTGGGAAAGAGTTGATAGGCAGAATCAAAGCATTTGATGGCTATACCTCCCTCTAAAATTAATCCCTTGTGTTTATTTAGATGGTTGAAGTAACATTAATAAAATTATTCCCTAAGAATCACCCCCTGTGTCTTTTTCATAAATTCCCACACCAAATAGCATAATTAATTTCACAGTGGTATAGAAGAATAATAAGAAAAAAATCCATCCTTTGAGAGTAGGTTGTAATTTCTATCTGATAGACACAGCATATAAATTTTTCTGATAATTTATTCACCAGAAATTGCCATATTATACCTATCAGAAAGGTGCTGATATGAAACTTAGCAAGCTGATATTTCATTCTGATTTCCTTGAGCATGGTCCAATTTATTAAATCAAAATTCTAGATCAGCTTTAATATGAAATAAGATTTTTTATATTTCAGAGTAAAGTGTGTAAGAATGTGTGATGCAGATAATGGGACAGCTAATAGTAATTATGCTGTATGCAGTGCTGAAAGACAGGTTAAGAAAAAAAAAGAAAAGAAAATATTCTGGAAGTCCTGAAAACCAGGGGATAAAAGACAAGAAAAGAGAGCAAGCCTGTGACTGTAACACCGTACAAAGCAGCATGCCACAAGGCATTACCAATATGGGAATCTATTTCTGGTTCTATCACCAACTCCTCATATGACATCAGACAGAGTATTTCAGCACAGAATTGCTTTTCCGATAGATACGTATTAAACAGCAGAAGAGCTGTTAAAATGCAGTCGCAGTTTCCCGTCTCGCCCCCGCTGATGCCTCACTGTGTGCGGGGTCTCACCGTTGCAGCACAGCATCCCTGGGCTGGTGCCCATGGCCACCCCCATGGTGCTGTTTGCCCGCTGTGGGCTGCTGCCCCAGCGTGCTCCTCACAGGCTTGGCATAGGTCTTGTGTTTTATTTTGTTATGGCTTCTTTTTGGTTTGTTTTTTGTTAGTTTTTGGATAATTTTGTGAGGCCCCTGGCTTTTCTCACTCCCTTGTTGCCGCTTAGTAGAGCTGAAAGGAGGAGGAAGGAAGAGAAAGCATGGCTGGAGCAGCGTGCGCCGTGCAGAGGGGCAGGGGATGGATCTCCCACGGGTGGGAGGAGGGTTCCCCTGCCCAGCCCTGTGCAGTGGGTGCTGGGGCTGGCACCCTCGCCTCACAGGCAGGATGGTGCCTGACTCCCATCCGAGGACTTACATTTCCAGAGGTGGGGATGAGAAAGCTTCAGGTAGCGCAGAGCAGTATGAAACTTTCTACCAAAAATGAAGTGCACATGTAAATGACTGCTAAGCCATGTGGGGAGCTGGGGGCTTGGGAGAGAGCAGGGAGATGAGGTTTCCTCAGGACACCTCCCTTCCAGAATGTTCCTGCACCAGGTTGACTGTGACAGGGAAGCATCAACAGCCTGGCCGAGTATCTTCCAGCCTTGCTGCTGCCTGCATGGCCCCACAGGCAAAGGGGAAGGGTCCAGGGCAAAGAGAATCCTCTCTTCTAGCAGAAGTGCAGCGTAATGGCCAAGGGACCATCAGTGCCCTTTTCTTTCCTTTCTCAAATCTGTGGAACAGCAGGCACTGGTTCCCTGCCTGCAACTGGGAGGGCAGAAAACACATGGGCCTTGCAGTGGCTGCACAGGGGGAAGCAGTGTGATGGTATTGATGATGGTCACCATGTCAGGGCTGGGAATGGACCAAAACGCAGGTCATTAACCCCAAAATGGCGTGGATGGGGCAGCTGCTCCTTTGAGCAGGGTGGTGGTGCCTGCTCCCCAAGCTGACGCTGCCCATGTGGAGCACGGACTGTGGTCAGGGACCTCGCCGTGTCTGGGCGGTGATTGTTGCAGCCGAATCAATCTCTTCTGCTTGTTTATAAGTATCTATGACTCACAGACGTTTTTCCTGCTCCTTAATTGCCAGTTTCCTGAGAAACCATTGCAGCCAGCCAATCGGCTGCAGAATTATGACTTGGTGACTAGATACAATTGGGAAAAATAAATACAGCATTATTGGTAAATTGAACAGCACTTCTCTAAGTACATCACGTATTTATAAACAACACATACATCTGCAGAAACTGAGAACCCCTTTGCCTTGCTAAAGGAGGTCTCCAAAGGTCTTGTTCTGAGAAGCAACACCTGTTCCCCTCTGCCTATCTACCTGTCTGCATGATGAAGGATGCGCGCATCCACATCCCAAATGGTGGCCTGTGTCAGGGACCACGCGCTCTCCCCGTGAGCTGTGGCAGGGTGCACAGTAATGGCAGCTTGCTCAGACTGGCACCGGCACCCGCGTAACCCCAGAGGAGCCTGGACAAGGGAGGTGATTTGGCAGAAGATCACCTCTCCTGCCCAGGGTTACTGTCCGGCTGGAGGTGTTGCTGTGCTGGCTCACAGCCTAGTGGCACAGAAAGCCGAGAGGGGACTGGGATGGGGGGTGAAGAGGACAGGGGCAGGGTTAGAGCACTGACTGGTGTAGCTGGAGGGATGCTGGGAGCTGTGACTTCAGGTCAGTCACTGAATCTTTGTGTTTTGCTCCCCACATCCATAAAACGGGACCAGTAATGTGGGGATCTGCCAGAACTAGGCACCAGGGCGCTACCCTGCCCTTTGGTCTGGCTTTTACTGGTAACAACAGGTTGTGGATGAGGGCACTAAGGCACCAAGCACACCATGGCTTGCTGGAAGAAACAACCCGCAGCCACGTCCCAGGGTAGAGCCTGCGGTTCAGGCAGGTGCTACAGCCAAGAGAGGGCAGGTAGGGTGAACCTCCCGCCTAGCCCCGGCTTTGGTCACTCCTCTCCACTTCCCTGCTCCCCGCTGCCCAGGGGCACTGAGGGACATGCCCCGGGGTGCTGTGGGGTGCGCACCCAGGCACAGCAAGGAAGGGAGCACAGCTGCCCATTCTGGCAGCAGCGAGCTGTCCCACCAGTTTGGCTCTCTCATCTGGTTCTCCCTTACATTTCTTAATCCTGATTTGAATCCCATACCTCCTAAACCGTGCTGGCTTCCTAAGAGCCCTTATGGATTGGTAGAGTAATTTTAATAAACAAATTTAAGTCCTTCAAAAAACCACAATACGGTATGATTATTAGTATTATTATGGTTATTACTGTTATTGTTGTTGTTATTATTATTATCATTATCATTATTATTTTTTATAAAAGTGATGCACAAGATCTAAATAAGAGAGAGAAGACAACCTCTGCCTTCAGTATTAGTCACTGCTCAATTACAGCTTGATTCAAAGCCATTAATTGGTAGAAAGAAATAAGCCTATGAAGTCATTCTAGCACAGCATGCTATTTCCTTTATTCTTTTAATACGTGATTATGTTTGGGAAGCTTGAAAGTCTTTTTTAGCAATCATTTGGTAAAGCCACTCTAATAGTTGTTAAAAGGCTAGGAAACACAATGTCGGTTAATTTTGGATGAGATCATAGGGGACTAGGGGAAAGGATATAAAAAATATAATGGCATAAAAGAAAATTATAAGTTGGAGAACTGCAGCACCTGAACAACTGAATGCTATGTTCAATGATTCAGCCAGGCAGGCAAGGTAATCGGAGAGTTGTGTACTGATAAGTTTTCTCCAAAGAGTACTAGCAGCCAATGTACCTGCGTGCTCGCTCCCCGCAGCTGGGTGTCAGAACTGCCTGTCTGCAGACCTCAGATTGCGAGTACCTTTGGTACTTCAATTACTGAACATTATGATAGTGCTCAGTGTGAATCTTCTGCTCCTTCTTCCAGCGCCTGAATCAGACTGATATGAAACCCTCCCAGCCTCCTCCTGCTGCTAGCACAGCTGGGAAACTGAGGCAGGAGGCCAAGGGACTGGCTGGAGGCCAGGCATGCAGGGCTGCTGTCTCTCTGCAGGGAGCATCCCATCCTTCTGTCAATGTGGTGAGCAGAGATGGGTGTCTGTGGGGACTGGCCACCCCAAGTAATGCCAGACAGTCCCTGCGAGGCTTGTGCTCGCAAAGCTAATGCTGACGTTAGCAGGCTGGAGACGAGGAGTGAGGGCACAACATCTGCCCTGGATCTGGAAGTCCCTCTTTGTTTGGATCACTTTTTGCAGTTGTCTAAAATTTGGGTATCTGCTTTGAATGCTTTGAAAACCTGTGTGTTTCAGCTGGCTATGGAGCAGACTTAAAGTCCTAGACTTGTAATAATTTCAGCTAGGGGTCTTGGAAGTAAGGAGTTCCATTCCTTTCTTCCCCAAAAACAAATACATCACTTTTCTGCAGGATGATACTTAATCTTTGTCTTTGCCCTTAGACCTAGACCTCAAACTGTGGTTCTGATGAAGATCAAAATAATTTCAGCTGGCCAACATTCACCATTTGACATTCCACCTGTTTGAAGGAAAATTGGAAATGGTATTTATGATGAAGATTAGCTCATGGCCATTAAGTGGTCTGGGCTGAAGATGGATATTTGCTGTCAGAGTGGCGGTGGTGATTTATCTCCTCTGAATGTTTCCCTGGCTATATGAAGTTACTGCCACAAAGCTCTTCTGGCAGAAGAAATCTGTGAATGTTCCTGAGCTGCATTTTTGCAAAGCTGAAGAACTGACCCCAAAATGCTGTTGTGAAGATGAGACCTTGCACTTTCCCTTTCTTAGACTGAGTTGCCAGAATTACTTGGTACTGGAGCAGTATCAAACAGCTGGGAGTGGGGGTGGGGGTGCGGGAAATAAAAGGAAATGAATAGTTTCTACAGTCTTCATTGGTCAAAGAATAAAGGGTTTAAAACAAATTTGACTGTTGTGGACAATTCAGACCAGGTACTAAGCTCTGTATTAAAAATAAGTGCCCTGCAAGCGACTGCATCAAGGCAGCAGCAGACCATCCATGCAGTCAGTCTCTTCCAGGATCTTCTCTTTACTGCGAACAGCAGCAGATAGCAGATGCTCAGGCAGCAGCACTAAGCATTTTCCCCAGACGTGCTCCTGCCTTCTGGCACTCAGGAACAGAAGGAGTTGGGGAGAGGAAGCTGTTGCCTCTTTCATAATCTTTCAGTCACCATGGTTAGCATGTGCTTGATGGAAGAAGTAATAAACCTCTTAGCTGCACAGTCTTTACCTATCCACTGTAAATCTGCTCTTCTGGGCAGGGAATCAGAAACAGGCACTACACAAACAGCATCAAAGGCAGAGATGATGCTGAGATGAGGCCTGGAGAAGGACATGTCCTACTGCAGACCCTCCACTGGTGCCGGGGAAGAGGGAGATGAGAACGACCATTGAGATGAACGGTCCTATTCACACCTCGCTGCATTACTGTTTCCAGCAATATTTGTCTCCTCTTTTAGATTAAACCACTGTATTGGAGTGGATGGATTTCTTCACACACCTCTTAAAAAACATTTCTGTGTATCTGATTCCCCACATACCAGACCATTGGCAGTGCTATTGCAGATTCTTGTAGGAGGACATCATGGGAATAGGTTATTGATCGCATCACTTAGATCATTTGTGCAAGAGATTTCCAAAAGAGAGACTGTTCCCTTCTTTCCCACAGCAGCATTTTTGAAAATTTGCTGCCACATTTTTCTTTTTGAATAAACCAAACTGCCTCAAGAGGGTTTTGCCATCTTTACGTTTACTCCAGCATAGTATTCTATGAAGAAAAAATATTGAAGCAGCTCAGTGAAGTGCTGAGCAGACAGGCACAAACCTAAAGATGAATATACAAGTTCAAACCTTTTAAACCCAGAAAATAAATCAAGATGACAAAACTCCCAAAACATGAGAAAAACTCAAACTTATGAAAACCAGAGTATCATCAAGTTAAGAAATGTCTAGCTCAAATATCTGGAACCCATGAAATGTGTCTCACATTGCACATAGGCAAGCAACAGCAGCCCGTCTCCCACAGACTGCTGGCTGCCTTCAGCCCTCATCCCAAAGCACAGAGGTGGGACACGGGTAGACGAGTGAGGAGAAGCTGTGGGGTGGTGGTCAGGAAACTTGCTATGCGTACGCCAAACCTTGCAGAAAAGCCAGGGAATCTATGCCTAAAGCTGAATTGCTCCAAGGACCAACACTGACATCTTAAAAAGCGGAGGGAATGGTATGGTGCTCCCAGTAGAACACCTGGACTGGCCATTCTTTCCATAACTTGCAAACACACCCAGGCTCCACAGGCAACACATGCACGTTGCATCCCGGCTGTGATGCCTGCCAGGTTTTACTGTAGCAGCTCGAGAGATCATGGCAGTAATGTGCAAAGCCAGGGCTGGCAGCCTGGTGTAACGGCTGGGTGCCGTACATCACCACAGTGCATCACCTGACATGTCATCCCACATCAGCTGCAGGTCGCCTTCCAGCCATCCCACAGAGCTGTGAGGAGTTCGCATCTACTCCAAGGTTATGTCCTTGGCAGCAGAGCACCTCTGCTTGGAAAGGGCTTCCCACCCTGCTGCCCTCTGCTTCGCTGTGGCAGGATGGCTGAGATGTTGATGTAGAATTTTGTATGGAGCTTACTCTGTACCTAAACACACACCTGTATTCCTGGAAAATTTTGTTGAAGAGGATATTACAATTGTCTCTTCCAATTCTGTTCAGGGAATCTCTAACCAGTATGTCAATAAGGCCACATAATAATAGTCAGATGTTTCAACTTGGCCTAGATAAATTAGCTATGGGAGCACAGCCAGTCTGCTTTCATTCATGAAAGTTAGATGCCAACTAGTAATGAAGAATGATGATAAAAACCAAATCTCTTCAGTTTTATCTAAACGTTAAAATTAGGAACCAAAGCAAAAGAGATGTTCTTGGGCAAAGTCTTATTGACTTAGTTTGGGTTTGGTTACAGAGGTTGGAATAAAACGCATGCAGATATTTACTTAACATTAAATTGTATTCAGTAATGTCAAGGAAGAAACTCCTGGAGTCACATTTTCCTAACACCTTTCCCAAGTCCTCAGCACTGCCACAAACCTCAGCAAGACCAAGTGCGAGGGCCATCTGTGCCCATGTGCCTTGACTCGCGTGCACGAGTGGTTTGTCCTTTCAAGTCCTAATGCTCAAAATGACAGCTGTTCTACAACGAGATGGAGACAAAAGCTCAATATAGAGCAGAATGACGCTTACCATGAAATTGCAGTTTCTGAAGTTTTAGTTGCACAGCTGAGTATACATGATACAATATTTTTTTTCTTTCCTTCTGATTACTACAGGCTATGCACAGACTGGAGGAATGTGCATCTTCCGTGAGGATCATCCTTCATAAGTCATAATTTCTCATGCAGTGTCCTTCCTATCACTCAGGTAACCTTTATTAGCATCTAGACATGCATAGTTAAAGGCTCAGTAAGAAACAAAGCCCGGCTGAAGAACCCAGAGGAAACTGAGCAGAGTGAGTTCTGGAAACAATATTTTGAAAGGTCTTGAGAATAAACTCCATTAAAGCAATTACAGTATTTTTCATGGCTGCTTAAGCCTGTAGCCACAAAACTACAGGGACATATACTGGGAATCAGTTGCTCAGTAAAAGTACACCAGAATTTGTGTTATTCTCATAATTCGATTGCCTTCTTTATTTAGACTTACGTTAGATATAAACAAGCAAATGGAAAAGAATCATCATGAAATTCTAACCTTCGTGTAAACTCACTATCAGTCACTAAAGTAATTTGAGCAGTTCAGGTGCACCAGCCACTTTAAAGCATGTTTTACATTTTCTATAGATGAGGAGAGTAAAGGGTTATATTCAGAATAAATGTTTAATGAGCATAGTAATTTCCATAACTACCTCTGTTCCATTATTACACTAATGGCTCCCCATTGCTCAGTAGCATTTCCTTAGGCCTTTAAAAGGCTACTCCATTTAAATTAACTTTAAAAACCTATTTCTTTTCACACTTCTCACATTATTGTATATCAGCCTGTCTTGTGCAGATGGAATATGAAGTAATTTAACATTGACATCAAAGGACGGGCAATAGCTGTCATTGCTGACACCATGGGAGAGTATTATGGGCTTTGCTTACAGCGAAGGGTTGCAAATATTGTATGTGGTAGTCTGCTCAAACCTGAGCCTAACCATTCGACAAAGTTCAGCTAATTGCAGTGATTAGCTCTGCACTGACAAGCCAGTCATTACTGCATTGTTTGCATCTCTCTCCTGAAGCATCCTCTGGATTTTGGAGACACTAATATGTAGTCAGAGCCGTATGAAGATTTTTTCATTTGACTTTCAGCCCAGCTCCGATCCCAGTACTAGATATATAGGCAACAATTGTAGAAAGCAATTTTAATGTAGAAGATTTTTAATTGCCATAGCGATTCTGGTAGTGCCTCAGCTTGATTATTTTAGCAAGCATAATTATTTAGTAGCTGTACATTAATATTATTTATTACTCTTTAACTGAACCCTGAAGGACCCGATTCTGTTCTTCTGTTACTTTTGTGTAGGGTAGCCTCCAAGATTTGATCCTCGTGTACGAACATTGACATGAAGTGCACGCAGAATCTGGCTCTACATTTAAATTATAGGTTGCAACAAAAACTGCCTTTTGGCATTTTGAGAACTGGAGAGAGCAGCAGTTTTAAATAATCATCCATCACGTATGAAAACATTCAGCTGTAAATCTAAAGTAGAAACCTTAAGGCATGAAGCTGCATAAACATTTTGGCTGAAATCCACCATTAGGACTGTCAGAATAAATACTAAAAAGAGTTTTGTATTCATCTAAAATATCTGTTTACAGATTTCTTTTGCTGAAGCCACAAATTGTACAATGAAATGAGATCTCTGAATACATTTTTGTTCTAATAACTTTATAAACTCTGCTATATATTTTATGGGATTTGAATGTATGAATAGTTGGCCCAGAACTACTTCTGCAGGAGATTACGGAGAGAAAACAGTACCATATGTCAGCAGAATGGCAACATCCCATAGATACTCAAGAGGATCTCAGGCTCAACCCAGCTCTTGTGTTTATAATGTGGTGATATTTCCATGCTTCGTATATGGGTACCTCTGCTTATATAAACAGTACTATGGTAATGATTGTCAAAGACACTTAAAGGATTCCAATGAAAATAAAAGTAAATTTCTTCTTACACATTTTCAAAAAAGCATGCTTCTGCTAGCACGGCTCTGCTGATGAGAGATCACAGGCCACCATCCCTATGCCCAACACAGCTATACTGGAAAAAGTCTGTAATGTAGACCTGGCTCAAATGTTTTCTGCATGTTTGCCTGGGTGGTCTATCCATAAGATACCACTAATTCTGCAGAGCTAGCCTTCTGGCAACTCGCACATTTTCCATGGAGAACTGCGATGACCATGATTTTCAACCATTTGACCACCACCGAGCACGCTCACGGGCTTTATGAAAACTCTTCGACATTTGGTGTTCATTGATACGGTTCTCAGAATAAAGCTATTTTCCTCCTCTGAACATCTGTGAGTTCTTCTTTGCTGCGTTAATTTGACACTGTCCTTGACCGACCACACAGAGCTAACGGGCCAAGCCTGTGAGGCGGCTGGGATCGCTGTTCTCCGGCTCGTCACGAGCTGCTGGTCTTTGGGTTGGGAAGTGGTACAGACCTACGTCAGGGGCAGTGACCTGCTGACACAGGGATGAATGTGATCCATAAACAGCCTGATCCAAAATGCTGGGAGAGAAGTGATGGCTCAGCACTCACAGACTACCATTTTCCCTTGCACAGAGTACACGTTTCCCTTGCTCAGCAATTTTTATGATATTTTTTGAACAAAATCAAGTCATGCAGCTGCATATCATTCCAAATGCATTTACGATTATAGTTTCTTGCATTGCATGAGTGCAAAAGCGGTAACAAGCAGCTTAATCAAACCTTTGTCTCCTAAAGGAATAAATGGGTGGTTTTTTCCAGTTGTTCCAGAGCACATCTCAGCACAAGAGTGGCCATTTATGTTTAAGCACACCACATACAGGCAGATGTCTTGTGGCTTGCTTTTACTATCAAAAAATGTATTTGTAATGACTAAAGATCAGTAGTTATACAAGTGTCATCCCAAGAAACCACTTTTAGGAAGGCTTTGTCATGAAAGCACTGGAAATGCACAGCTCATGCTATGCTACACGAGGACAGAGCTAAACATTTATTTGAGAATAAAACACATATTTGAGACTACTGAGCGTAGTCTGGACAAACAGAACAACTTTTCTGATAAAAAGCCCCAACCGTACAACGTCAAAAAACACAAAGTAATGAATTGTTAATATAGTTTTCAGTAAAGATATGAAAAATGTATTTGCTAATGAAATAGGTATGGGGAAGCGTTACAAGTTGAAGGAGGATCTACTGAGGGATGGAAAAGCTGGGGATCAAATGTTCTTCCCTTGGACACTGGGGTAACTTCAGAGAAAGATGGACATTTCAAAATGTCCTTTGCCTAGTAACAGGTTGAAAACTTTGGGACAATTAGGTTGAGACTGCCATTTCCCACCTCAGCAGCAAAAGCAAAGCTGGGCTGTGATGGAAAACTGCTGCAACAACTCCTCATATTCAGAGCTTTGCCCAAAAGTGCCAGGTCAGACGCTTGAGGAAGCAACACCTAAAGGCGGCCAGCAACATCACTGGGGATTTGAAAAGGAGTTCTTACACCCAATGAATGCTAATGCAAGTTCTGAGGAGCTGCTTTATTTTTAAAGAAAAATAAACCATTTCCTACTCTGATAATAAAGCACTTAGATTTTAATGGTTTCCATTCAAATAATTTGAGATTGATATGCCCAATTAATATCACTATTTAGTACCGGATCCTTTTTATTCAGCAAGATTAAAGACTGGAAGATGTTTATGTTATTTATTTGGCCTTTCTGTGTAAATTCCAGTAGTTCCCTAAGGACAGAGCAGTGACCACGCCTGCAGCAGCCACTCCAATTTGTTGCCCTGGACAAACACCTTTTGTGCATGGGCAGTGAATGGGAATGAACAGGCACGTTACTGTCATCTTCAAGTCCCATACAGAGGTCAGACCAGAATAATCCAGGCAACTCTTGCTAAAAGCTTGTTTCCTAGTATTTTTATATGAAGTGAATTCACTTAGGCACTGTGGTGAGGTTTAATCCAGTACATTAATTTGTGTTTCTAGAAATAATTGTCTCCAAGAGAGAAGCCAAACAGAAGTCAGATTTGTTGCTTTCTGTGTAGACTATCTCTATTTAAGAGACAGCCTTTTCTTCTGCTTAACTTTTAGTACCAGGTCAAACCCCCTCACTTAGAGATCAGGATGACCATGTAAGCCCTTCTTTGGCTTTTCAACAAAGCAACAATTATCAGTGTATATTATCTAATTTATTCTTGGAGCAGGGATCAGTTCCAACCTCAACACCACCACTTTTGTACAACTGTAGCAAAGAAACAGTAAAAGTCAAGTAACTAAAATCAGCCAGAATTTACTCTCCTTTTCCACCGTGGGGGAAGGTCAGGTCCCAGTTCTAAGTATTCTGGGTGCTTTGGTGTAAATTGTTCATCTAAGTTGTGGCTTTTTAGCGGGGGGAGCAAATTACATAACTCAGACCATTATACTTCTGTTCCTCTGAAATTTCAGAATAATTTCTTAGCAAGAAAGATTTTTTTCTGCCTTGCGTCACCTTTCAGTGACAGAAATCCCAGCAAACGGTATCCCATCACTGGAAACATGGCTTGACATAGGAACATAACTCTTACATACTATCTTAGGGCCTGGCAATCCTCCTGACCTAAAATTATAAGTATTTGGACCACAAGAGGTGAACAACTTCAGAAGTACAGTTTATGAAATGGTTATCCTCAAAGTATTCAACTTCCCGCCTCCCAGTGCACTGAAAAATGCTAATTAATACCGCTTGTGTAGTATCTGAGATTTACGAATGGTAATGAGAATCATCTGTAATTCAGAGATTAGCCAGGTAAAATATTGAGATGTTAAGGAAGGTTAGATGGAGTTGCTCTCTGTAGCACCTTTTAAAATAGATTGGTCACCTCCTATCAGAGTGGTGTGACGTGCTTATTGCCATGGTAGAGCAGCAGCCCTCTTTAATGTTTTTTTAAATGCGATTTAAACATGATTTCATCACCAACTGAACAACCACACCAATTTCCTGTAATACTGCAATTTGCTCTGCTAACACGAGCGAAACAAAAGCCACATTCCTACATTACAAAGAGCAAATCCATAATGGGAAGGTCATTTCATTGGATACAAGCTTCAGGTGTCACCAACATTTGACAGTCCATTGCTGGTTGGAAAATTGGATGCGTTGTGGTCAGAGGGAGAGGGAGGCACTGCCTGGGGGAGCCAGCAGCCCCAGCTCGCTCCGGGAAGGGGGGACACCCTGGGCAAGTGGCACAAGGGGAAGGCTGAGGCGGGATGGGGGCCAGCTGCCATGCAGCCAGTAGCGAGAGGAGGGGAGCGGTGCAGCCGAAAGGGCAAAGGCAGGTGAACAGTTCAGCATGAACATTTGATGGTTTTAAAAAGCCTGATGTGTGTTTCCTCTGACTCTGAGGTAATGAATTGTTCCTCTGGCCTGAAATGTTTCATCTTCCAGCTCTTGTGTTGTGGGTAACCATAGAGAATACACAGCCTGTGATTTCCCACTGCTAGCTGCTTCTAATAACAGATGTGCTAGCATTATGGCACAGGTGTTAGGTGTCTGCCACACTGAAGGGCTGCTAAATACCAGAGAAATGGAAGTTTGCTTTCTTTTTAGTGCTTTGAGTCAATCAGGTAGATTTAGAGTAAATTAGAAATCTGGAAAAACATGGCCCTGTGCATGTACCTGAGACACAGAGAGAGAAAGAAAAGGAGTCAGAGAAAAAAAGAAACCTATTCCACTTTCTCTGTGAGAATTTAAAACCATGCTTACTTTATTTATTTTTCTCCGGGTCCATCCTACCCAGGCTACAAACAGCATGCAGTGATGTTGCTCCCAAACACCCCTGAATTTCTTGTCTGTCCCAACACATTTGGTTTTTGAAGACATAGAATGGTGCTGACCATACTAGCAGCTCTTTAGTTTGGGAAGAAAGATATCAGAAAGAGAAAGTTATTTTACAAACATCTTCCACTCTTTGCCTAGTGTAGGTAGGAATCCAAAGGTTATTCAACAACTCCTCGTCTCCCCAAACAACGGCGCGACTCCTCAGCAGAGTACAGTTTTGAATAGACAGTGTCACTTTCTAAGGGATGATAAAACATTCCTTGGTGTGTTTTTCCATCCTATAGCTGCTGATGCCAGCAAGAAAGAAATATTTGCTATCAAAACTCTCAAAAAATAACTGTCCCATTGTTGGGTGACCTTTCCACACATCCGCATTCGAGGACACACCTTGCTCTGGTGTAAGGTACAGTAGAAGAGGGAGCGAAGTCAAAGCAAACGAGCCCACGGGGAGCTTGTGGGCTGTGTGCATGATCCAAGGCATGTGCCTTGGAAAGCGGAAGAGAGAAATGGGTCTGAAAAGGTCCTTTAACTGGCAGTTTGGTAACAGAAGTTAGAAAGACAAGGCTGTACTTTTTGGTGTTTAGCAAGAGACCTGGACCAGAGAAGGACCTACCAAAGATGCTTTGATAGCAGCATGGGGCAGTGGGCCACCCTTGTCCTGTTGGCTCTTGGCACCCTCATAGTACCACCAGCTTAGAGACACGTTGAGGTGTCCTGCAGCCACGAGCGTTGCTTTGGAAGACCGAAGATACTGAGTCACAGGTGAGCCTGCATCCGTAACAACCAAAGTGAGAGCTTCTGCAAATGTCTTGTGGCTTTCCAATCAGTTTTTGAAATAGCAGCCATTAACAAAAAGCCCCTTAACTAACTAACCAAAAACTGCTGACTAAACACTGAAGCTTTTTCTCTACATGTGAGAATCTGTACTATATATAAATAAACGATTTAGTCTGTACCAGACCAAACAGCATTAGCCGGTGCCTCAGCTGTCAGTCTCCTCATTAAAGCTACTGCATCCGTACCCAGCATGTAACAGAGTTGGTATTTTTGCACACTGTTCCAGTGGCATGACCCTATGTTCTTTACCTTGTTTCAACTTGTTATTTACCTTGGACCCAAATCCAGATCTTGACTGCCGCTGCTTTCGCCTCAGCGGTGTTAATCTCATCTGGAGTTCCCCGCACTTAGCCTCAACCCACAAGTGCAACCTGGTATTTAAGTGAGTGGTGCCTCAGCTCTAGTGAGGACATCCTTCCTGCAGCGCCGCAGGAAAGGGGTGTTCCCTGCAGTGAGCAATGGCCCCTGCACATGCTGCAACCACCAACGCGTGCTCAAAGCCCAGCCTGCATTTCCAGGACAGCCACTGCTGTACCTTTTTTTATTATTTATTATTTATTTTCTAAGCAAATTTGCAAACACATCAGAATATCAGGACAATTGCTGTCAAGCTGTACATTGATGAACTTGGAACACTCCAGCAAGATTTGCATTTTCTGATTTGAGAAAGAGGCCACTCCAACTATTAGCAATATCAAGCACTTCTACAATTTGCCAGCAGCCCAGCTCTCTCAAGTACCCATGTGTGGAGCAAATCTGTGGACAGGCTTAAGAATCCCCCAAGCTGTGTTCTTCAGCCCCTTTCCAGTCACTGCTTACTTTCAGTCACTTTTCCATCACAAGCAGCTCACAATCTATGCCTCTGCTCTATGTGTTTTCAATTAAACACAGTCAAATCTTCCACCGGTTATTTCCGTTGGCAGCCCCTGCGACTGTCCCAGATTTCTCCCCAAACGCTTCAGTACTGGCACAGATAACAACTCATTTTTCACTTGAGCAAAGAGTCTAAATAGACTTTACATGGTGCAAAGACCACAGTTTATGCTCAACTAAGCATAAAATAGAAGAATGACCAGGGAAAATGATGAACAGTCAGTAGCGTTTTAATTTGGCTTCCAAGCAGATACAGGAACCATCCAAAACCTGGTTCCTTTTTAACATTATTTCTACCCAAGATGAAAGAGAAGGTGTTTTACCTAGACAGTGCTGTATGCTATTTTCCTCACAGTGGTACAGAAGCGGATCTTTGGTTAGGTGTCTTTCGATCACCCAAATGAAGACATTAAACAAGCTAAGGATTTCTGTTCCTTGGAGCTGTCACCAAGAGAAACGTAATGGCTCTGGAAATAAGGAACAAGTGAATTGCTCTGTTTCTTGCAGGAGATTAAATATATGCTATCCAAAAATAGCTAATGTACATACTTTTCTCTGGAAAATGGAGACAACTTCCAAAATCAAAGGTGTCAGCCAGGGATAGAATTGATGCTGCAGGGGCAGCACAGCCAGTCAATGGAGCTGTAAGCAATTTTCATAGCGAAACCCTGGCAAAACAAATTCAGTTTTGGATATGATCACAAACCCAAACATCGCTCTGGCTCATGAAGCTTTTGGCCAAGCTAAGCCATATAAGAGTGAATTTCAGCAGGATGCTGCCTAGCTGTGGTGTCCAGTCCCTGCTAGGTGGGGAAGAAATAGCTCAGCACTTTTCCAAGGCTCCCCTTCGGTCCCCTACGAGCACCCTGTCCAGGGAAGCAGTGGCCACATCTCTGTGTGGAGCAGGAAGGACGAGTGCTCAGTTTGCTAACGTGAGGCTTATGGACAGAAAGCTGCCCGCTTGCTAAGTAAGGTAGAAATTGACAGGTAGCTCTGACATATAGAAAATCTAGCTGTTCGTAAGATATATTTACAGTTGTAGGGGGTGGTAACTACTTTCAGACAGGCCGATGATTAAAAGTTTCCATTTTTCAGGCATGTCTTTGGTTTGCAAAGAAGAGCTGTGGCTGTCTCAGGGAGCTAGCAATGGCTCACAGGCACTGCAGGTAAGGACTGACGCTGGGCGAGACCCCGAGCAAGGTGATCTTACTGGCATGGGAGGATGTACTATAGACCTCTGGAGGTCCCTCCCCACCAAAATTATTCCATGGAATCCATTCCTTCCCTTTGTGCTAATAAGATGTGTACAAGAACAGAAAACTACACATTAATACTTTGTTCCTACTGCCCATTTCTCACCTAGAGCTATGGTTTTTAGTGACCACACAATCATTTCCACAGCTGGTGATGTCACACACACAGAGCATAACAAATTCCAGGAGAGAAATATACAGCGATGAAATGCCAGGACCGAGAAATACATTAGAAGTATGAATCAGTAGAAGTGGTTTCAATCACTATTACATCTGGTTTCATCATTTCTTTCACCATATCTGACTGCCTTTAGCTATTCTGTGGTGCCAAAGCCCTAGCACATCCATCTCACGAGAGGTAAGGCACTGACACGTCGCCAGCTTCTGCGTTGTTCCTTGCGCTTTTCCCTGGAGGCATTTTACCCTGAGAAAAGGGAAAAGGGAGACTAAGAAAGAGAGATGAAGTTTTTTTCACACGTTTAAGTTTTTTGCAGCTGGAAAGATAAGGAGTAGCTGAAGATAAATTCTGAAAAACATTTAAAGTGTGGCTGCAGATTTTATAGAGCAATCCCCACTATGCTTTCCCACAGCCAGGAGGAGAATGCTACCTTAGCGACCCAACTGCAGACCTCTTCTACTTGTATTTCCAATTTGAACGCAAACAGACCTTTAGAAGAAACAGATGTATCTTTCCAGTGTCTTTAGAAGATGTTTATAGTGAGCAAACCATAGAAATGAGGCACTGGGCAACGTGCCTGATGCCTTCAAACCTCAGCTCTGTGCACCTCTGCTGCCTGTGCAAGGATGCAGATGTTCACAGAGCAGGTGCTGAAGCGCAAGTTACTTGTGCACAAATAATGAGTTAGGAATAATGGGAGAGGCTGGTTCTTTCGCTTTCTTAAAGGCTGGAGCCTCAAAGGCTCTGAAGCTGGATAGAAGGAGCACTTAAGAGCCTAGCTCCAGTTGGTTTGGCCAGAAATACTGTATCAAAGGTCTGAATTGGAAATGGAGAGAGCTGCTTCCTCATCAACTCAGGTTCTTTTTCTACACAGATTCCCCGTGCTTGACCTATATTGTGAAGTGAATGGAGAAAATAAGGGTCTGAACGTAGCTTGGATAACCACAGGACTTCATGGAGATGAAGCATCTTTGTAAGTCTGATCTTGTAAGTACCAAGGGTACTGGGTACCAGTCCTCCTGCTCCCGATGGCAGACTAGGGATGGCAATTACTTACTGGACATGCTCATTTACTGACAAAAAAACCCCAACAAACAAAACCACCACCACAACAACAAAAGTGAGAAAATGGTTTTGCACATAAAATGTTACTAATCCTTCCAGTGTTTTGCAGATTTTCAGTACTGTGAGACAGTTCTGAGGTCAGAAATGAGCTTTTCTGCTCTCACGTGATCTTGGCTGCAAGTTCATGAGGGTCAAAGAGCAACCTACGCTGGATTCAGTGAACTTATATAAGGGTGGATTTAAATATTTTAAAAGTTAGATGGTTATAACCTTTATGCACCCTTCCCTCATTTCCTGGCCTGGCCTAGGTCAATGGATTTCATTTTCTGAAAAGTATCCTTGCCTGGAAAAGCTGCTGCAAAATAAAACCCAGGGTGGCTTTATTTGGCAAAAGCTCATCAGGCAAGTTTTTCACATCCTACAGCCAAAATCAGTTGTGTGGTTTGCATAAATATTCTATTTTGATTCCAACCTGCAAAGTCATGGGTATTTGGAAAGTAACTCAAGCTTTGGCCCGGCTCTATCAGGAAATATTAACTGGTGTATATCTGTTATTAGTATTGCAGATTTCACTGGTTATTGTCTCAGGCTTGCAAAGCCACCGAAAGGCCACCTCCTGGCCAGCCAAGCGCTCACCAAGAACAAACTCCTTTTCCACAGCCACGTGATCTCCTTTAAACAAATCATGTGTAAACTTTCCTACTTCCACACACACACCAACCCCAGCTTTGGCTTTTCACCAGGTACAGCTTCTATTCCTCAAGCCTGGAATCCATCCATCACCACCATCACCGTCACAGAATAGACGCTGCTAATGAGCAATTCAGTGCCAGATGGGCAGCTCTCCAGAAGAGCTGCCCAGTGCATTGGACAACTCGGTGGCCTGTTTCTGCAACAAACAGCGTTTGGGTAGTGTTAGGCCACTGGCAGAACTTGTGATGGAGGCTATAAACATTCATCCCTGCTGTCAGGGTAAACCGATTTTGCTTCTGAACAGTAATATTTAAACTGGAATTAGCCAAAATAATATGTCTCAAAGGAATGATAAATATGTTTAAAAGAGGGCATGCAATATTTGTTCTGATCTGGGGCTATTTGGTTGTTCTGAATAGTCAGGATGCATATGAATTTTAGGTGTGAAAGGCAGTTATTTTCAGATTGCTGTCTGTCTTCTGTCCAACACTGCAGTAAGACAAACAGAAGGAATCTGTACATTTTACATCTTTTTTTGGATGCATCTTAATGCATTTTAATATACAAGGCTAAAATACTAATTCTGAATACATAAAGTTGCAGTTAAATATATGTTCATTGAGTTTGGAGGAGCAAATGTAAAGAATGACTAATATCATTGCTTTTCTAAATTAGAAATTAAGCAAATAATAAATTCCATCGAGGTTTTAGAGGTAGAAGATACCATCAGCATTCTGCACCAGTTTTGCTGTTAGTCAGTTCATTCATGTATTTAATAAAACATCCCTTAAGACAACATTTCAAGGTAGTGCATGCACTTCGCCTGCATAATGAGTAATTTTCTGGATGCTCAGCTCTTCCTTTAAGTTCAGGTGAATAATATTTGCTTAAAATGCTTGCTGTTCTAATTCTTATTTGCGGAAATAAAAGGCTTGGCTCAGCCTTGCTCTGCAAGGTGGCTGCAGCTTGACTCCTTTCAGTAAAATTGCCTAGGTTTGGCATGAGTGGAGAAACAGCAACTCAAGGTAGCTGTTTGCAACACAACAAACATATTAAGCAATGGGAGTAGAAGGAAAAATATTTAAATATTTAGGGAGATGGAGCTACATCCTCAAGAAGTTTAGACCTTGACATGTGACATGAATTACAAAGTGTGCTCAACTGTTTGCATGTTTAGTTGAAATTTAGTAAAAAAATCCCTTAGAAAGAGGGGAAGGAACATTTGGTAATACTGAACCATCTAAATTCAGTTTGGTTTTTTTTAAGAATTTCTTGGAAATAATGCAAAACAAGTAAGAAGGAATCCAGTCCATTCTCTTGCTCCAAGTCAAGATTAATTGCAGGTAAATCATTCCTGATAATAGCTGCCAAACTTATTCTTAAAGACTTCCCATGATGGAGTTTCCTTAAGCTCTCCTGGCAACCCATAGCAGTGCCTCACTATTTTAATCATTATCTAGGTTTTCCTGATGTCGAGCCTAAATTGCCCTCACTGAAATGGGATGTTTCATCAGATCTGCTTTCTTGAATAGAGAGCGTGATTCTATTAAAAGGGATCTGATACACAAATAAAATATTTCATTTGTAAGAAACTGTTCCACTAGGAAAAAAGTTCACAGATGCTCAATGCAAAAACCTGAGGAACTGCATGACTGATGCCAGTGCTCATCTAGGAAATGAGAGACTCCAGTGACTGAAATCGCTGTTTTGCTTACAATTAACACATGAAAGAAATAAATTTCACATTCTGGAATATTCTGTAGCTTATCAGGTTGGATAGATAAACTTATAACCTAGTTAAGCTTTTGCACCTGAGCTTCCCCACCTTGCTCCAGAAGAACAATTTATGGCTGAGAACAAGGAGGAAATCTCTGTTCCCACCTGACCTCGAGATGAGCATCTTTCCTGGAACAGCAGTGCCCCAAACCTGTAGGCACAGCTCCCCTGCCTGGCTGAGAGGATCCCTTCAGCAGGGGTATGCTCACCCTTCCCACCGCCCGCGTGGGACATGTGGCATCTGAGCTGGAAAGGGGACAGTGCGTCTTTGGCCAGGCTGCATTAGAGCCTGTTCACTGTGTCACAAGAGAAGCTGGGTATTTACTGCAAGAGTTCATAACACATTTCAAAATAAACTGCGTTCACAGACTGGAGGAGTTCCCTTTCTCCTGCGATGGACATGTGGCTGATTTGCAGCTAGTGAGCACTGGAGGCTGCCTTACAGATTGGGTACCTGGGTCGGAGGCTCTTTTCTCAGCATCCCCCCTCCGAGTGAGGACCAGTAGGTCCCCTTGCTCTTGGCTCTTCCATGAGGCCACCAGCCTAGGCAAAAACCTGTGCATTTCATTATAATATTCAATAATAAGTGCTCACAGACCCTTTTACCATTTCCACCAGCACTTTGGGTGAACCCCATTTTCAGCTCCCTGAAAGAGCCAGTCCTGCCCATGGCATTCTACAGCAAAGAGCCTTAACTCCAGCAGAGTGGAGATGGTGCCAACCACAAACCTGTTAATTTTAGATGGCAAGAGGATGTGTGTGTTATCAAGAACAGGAATACGTGAAGGCACATGTATAACAAGAATAGCTTTTGGATTAAAACCATCAAAATTAAACAAGGAAATTAAACAGTACATGATATCTGCTCATCGCAACATGATGTCTTCAGGTGCCTGGAGGTGTCCTGGTGAAGAGAAGAGCCTGGACACCGGTGCAGAGTGCTGCGTGGCACAGCCACAGAAGTTCAGGCACAGCACTGCAGTAATCACCCCCAGATCTCCACTTAACTCAGCACTGCTGCCTGGATATGACTTTGCTTCTATCGTTTCGGTCTGATCTACCCATCTCTGTCCTAAAATGAGTCTATGTTAGTGTGACAGAGTGCAAGCAAGAGCACACAGATGGTGCAGGGTGCAATAAGCTGTACAAAGTACTGTAAAACAGAGATTAATTTCCTTACAGTCAGTGAAACTGGGCCAGCCTATAACTAAAGCAAACAAGATTAGAACTGGACCACACTACTTATGTACCAACTACAACAATTAGGTCGTGCAGAGATAGTTGAAGGTTTTTGGGTTTTGGACTGAATAACTATATTAAAATTCTTCAAACAGTTGAAGTAAACCAGATAAATACTATTTTAATCACAGATTTGAACAAATGATAAATTTAATAATTTAAATACTCTTTAGAGATTCCCAGTCCACCTCCTTCTTGTTTAGGGCCCTACAAGAGACAGTTGCTCTCAGATTCCCTGAGATGAACAGAAGCTGCTTTTGTACTTTGAAACTGATCTAGGAAAAGAAAATTGCAAGAACATTTTCAGGTTAATGCATATGAATTACAAAATTAAAGATGAACATGACACTAATCACTAAATCGATGCAAGTCAGGGGACAGTTTCACCCTGCAAGTCTCTTCTTCTAGTTATTATGACAGTGTGTGAAGAAATATTTGTCAAATAAATTACATTTTTTTAAAAAGAACACAGGTGTCATCAAGTCATGCAACAATTAATATGTTACCAGACCCAACGATAAACACTTGGGCAAGTTATGAGGGATTTTCAGATAGCTTTGGAAGTATCTTGCCTCATTTCTAATGGACAACGCCCATGTCTCTATGCTGTTGTTTATGGCAGATCACTTGCTGTGGAGCTGGTGCAGAAGGAATCACACAGAAACCGGCCTAAATGATGAGAAGCATGCAAAGCAGCAGGTGACATGCTAGCTAGGATGGGAAGGATGCCTTGGCCTTGGGCATGCCAACAGTGAGATGTGGTAGAGATGCTGCTAACAAGCTGAAGATGACCTACCTGTCCTGGATATGGGCAAGTGACCCTACAGTGCCACAGGCACACTCGCGGTGACACACTCCATATCTGAGAAAGCTGGACGAGCTCTGCCCACGTTGAGTTTTATGGGGATGTCAAGCATGGATACAGTAGCATTTGCCCAGGTCTCCATTGAAAGTTGCCCTCTGATCACTGCAAACCCTTTGACAAATAAACTATGTATTTTTTTCCCATTGCTGAAAAAGCCACTTCAGCATCACTCCCCATGGGTACTTTGGGGGTTCCAGGGTGGAGGAAGGGGCTGGTGCCAGCACCTCTTGGCACAGTGGCTGGACCACGGAGTACCAGTGCACATCACCTCCTGCTTCGGAATATTCTGGGGTGCCTCAGATGCCACATCTCCACGGGGCTTTCAGGTATGGTGGGATTAACGCACAGCACGGCTTGTACCCCTCCAGAGCTCCTCACAGGGGCGAGCAGAGAGCCGCCAGGGAAACCACTTTCTCCATAGAGCACCGGTTCCTCCAGTCCCCAGGTATCAGGCTGTGTATTCTTGAGTGCCATCTGCTGGCACTGTCTCTGATACCAGTTTATGTTTATACACACACACCCCCCACCCCACCTTTCCCCAACCGCAGAGTGATGAGACAGCATCACAGCTTTCAAAAAGGTTTAAACCACTAAACAAAAGAGCAAGTGACCAAAAGCCCCTGACTGTGACGCTGCCCCACACCGGGTCCCCACGCAGCCCCTTCTCCCCCGCAGGATGGGACCACTGGCCCAGGGGTTGGTCTG
The DNA here is from genome assembly GCF_023634155.1 of Falco peregrinus. Lineage (NCBI taxonomy): Eukaryota > Metazoa > Chordata > Aves > Falconiformes > Falconidae > Falco > Falco peregrinus. Next base: position 65,517,303 of record NC_073728.1, on the reverse strand, counting down.
GGACGGGCTGTTCCTCAGGCACTGCCTCCTGATGCATGGATAAGACTAGGAAGAAATAGGAGAAGGAAAAGCTTCTCTGTAGACAGCTTAAAAAGAGAGCACTGCAATCTCTAGCACTCTAACCCTTACTTTTACAGATACTTTAGTAGCAGCAACATATTTAAGGGAATTTGACATGTAAAAACCATCATCACTACTCAGGAGCATTAGCATTTTGTTGAGACATCAAGCAGCAATACTGGACTCTGAGCAGCCAGTTGCAGTTGCCTACAAAGTCAGCCCTCTGCTTGCCAGGGATCCTCCTGCCCCTACCTGAGAAAGCTACACATCGCCTTTCAAAGCCAAGAGCTGAGATCTGGTGAGCCCAAAAGGAAGGCAGAGCAAGTGTGCAGTCCAGCTAAAACCCCAGGAAAAGGCAGATTAAGGCATTAAATATTCATTCTGTATGGGATGCAACAAGCTCTACCCAGCCACCTTCCAGCTGGAAGGATTTCACTATGCAATGTCCATGCAGCTCTTCTCCCTTCTCTAACAGCCTGCACAAACACTGCTATGGATTGCTTAATTTTTGCCTCTTCCCTGGTGGGATGGGGAACCAAGAGGAGCCCTACCCTCGCTGCCAGCCAGCCCTTCCCAGGAAGGAGAAGGCAGAATGGCTCCTTGCTCTGTGATGTTCAATGGGGCCCTTGGTGCACCACTGAAGTGCCTTTGTCTGCCCCAATTCAGTCACAGCTTCAACAGTGGAAACACTTGGAGAGAGGGGATGGTACGGCTTCATGGCAGAGCCCCTGGGAGCTCCTGCCAGGAGGCATCACGTCCTTCTCTGTCCCTTTGCTACGCCTCAGCCCTGCATTGCTGTGCCTGAAGATACATTTCTCTGTCCACCGTTATGTGCTTGCTACAGTGTTCAGAAAACCTCCCCCCAGAGCAAGAGGGGCTAATTTTAAATACAAAGGACAGAGACCTTCTTAAGGGAAAACTGAATGCACAAATGTGTCCTGTGTCATCCTTCAAAGATAGGGTCAGAGTTTGTAAGTCCAGAAAAGGGAGTAACAGCCAATCTTTTTGCTGAAGGCCACTTTCTGCTATGTTCAAACCCTAGACAGTAAAAGCAGCAAAGCTCATCGCCCCTTTGTAGGAGTTAGAAACAAAAAGCCAGCCCAGTGGCCCAGCATCCCCAAAGCCATTATGGAGTTAGGTTATCATTTCTTAAAAGCTGAGCATGGCAGTTAAAGGCTAATAGGAAATTGTTCTAGGACACAGGACCTTAACATAACTTCTTCTAGCTGCTTAGCAGGTAGTTGAAATTTCCAAGTACTCTGTATTTTGAAAATAAAATTCAGAAAGGGGTGTTTTCCATGAGTATTTTTTGCATCCTCCCCTCTACTCAGCAAACATTTTTCTCAGGCACTTTTACTACAAGTGTCTAGTACTAGGGAAAACTCAGGTTTGTACTTTCAAATGCAAATATTAACAGGAGCAGTCTGGCTTATATTTCTTCTTTTGGCAACAGAACTTGAATTTTTTCACCTACAAACATAGCTGTGCAGTCTGAACAGCAAATATTAAATAACCGTGGAAAAATATTCAGAATGAATTCACTGAAATCAAAACAGGGGAAAATCATTATCTCAGTATTACAGAGGGAGGAAAATGGAGTAAATTGATAAAATTAGAACAACAGAACTCAAGTTTCATAGGCTAGAGACTGGAAGATACTTTCCAAATTGTTAAATTCCTATGGGTCCAGTACTGTATGTTGGAGCAGTTGATTTCGGTCTCTCACTGAGTACATTCTGATCTTGTTCCATACAAGGTGAATGTTTTTTAGTACCTTTTAATCTTATTTAAATGTGTTTTTGAAGCCAAGCATGTCAAGTTATCTACAGAAAGCCTTTTGTTGTTATTGTCATTTTATAATTACATACAAACAGTAGGGGGGGGAAATAATCTTCCAAGGGTGAGCTGAAATATTATGTTCTTTTGGAGATGCATTCTGATTACCTTCTTTTCTCAGAAACCAATCAGTTTCAGGTGCTACATTAGGATGCTTAGTCCCTTAAGTGGTAAGAAACTTGCTTAAAGAAGCCTTCGGTGTGGTGCTGGTGCTCCTCCACTGTCACAAGACCTCAAAGCTGCCTGCACAGGGCTACAAATGATCAGACAGAGACAGCTCCAAGACAAACTGTGCATCAGTCTGGGTGAGAACAATAACCTTGCACACAAGGCTGTGTGCCCAAGAACGAGAACTATATACACAACTCCCTTTATTGCTAAGCCTGTAGGGTGTGAGGTTCCATGTGCCTCATGCTGAGCAGAGGGACCCTGCGTGCCCAGTGCTGCCTGGCTGGCTCATGGCTAGGAAGGAAAGCTGTGTCTTTTTCTAGAAAGGGAATTGGTTCAATGAACCAATGAACCAACATGAATTGGTTCAATGGCATGTTGCAAATTTTGTAAAGGAACAATTAAAAATCTGGTTTACCTCAGTTGCTTTTGCTAGCTTCAGCTTCCAGTTTGGTGGATCTTGTGTTTTCATTCCTGAAAAGCCTCCTCAGGAGTGGGCCAGACTTTGCATTATTTTTCTTACTCATTCCTGACATTGTTTCTGGATTTTTAAATTTTGTTTTAAACTTGAGGACACCAGAAGCCAGAGAAGTACCAGTGCAACACCAAAGCCCTCACTGGCAGACAGGCGCAGGGCAGCAGGGCTGCCTGGGTCCCCATCCCCATGAACATCCCCAGCCAAGGTCCCCAGTCCCAAGCAGGGAGCGATGGCACTTACCACCCTGCATGCACTCCGGGGATGCCCAGGTGGCAGATGGGACATGGCTGGGAGGAGGAGCGGTGTGGACAGGGGGATTTGTCAGCATCAGGACCCTCAGCAGCTCCTCATTCTGAGCATCTGTCTTAATGCTTGAAAGCCAGGCAAGTGCTGGGCTGCTGCTGCTTCCTTTCTGTGAACAAAGAACTTAAATTTTGACTACACCTGAGATCTCTGGGGCTTTTCCTGCTGGAGCTGCTGCTCCACGTTGCACCTGGACAGGCACAGCCTGCTCGTGCTGCCCGATGCCCATCCGAGCCGCCTTCCCTGACTGCAGCTGCATCAGCTTAATGGTTTCAACCAGGGTACAGTGGGTTTGTTTGAATGATAAATATATACTTTCTAGCTAGCAGGAGACATTCACTATTTATTTTTTGTGACCTCTGATTTCATGTTGTAGTTTCTCGCAGCTTCTCTGCAGAAACAGTATCACACGTATTTTTGCTGTGACTTCAGCTTTAATGCCATTGCACCAGAAGCACCTGTGAATAGAGGGGAGATGCCAGGGTCAGCAGGGGGGCTGCGTCACACTAACAGAGGACTTGCTGATGTCTGTTGGCATGGGGAAGGCTGCATGTGTGAGACCCCTGCCCTGTCACAGGCTGATGTTAACTACATCCTGATGCTTCTTAAGCAATGAAGAGACAAGCTCAGGGGATGGGATGCAGACTGACTTTGACGCAAGAGGCTCTGAAGCGGTCCTGGCTCAGCAGCCCTCGCATCGTGCTATACTTAGACACTGCAGACTGCCTCACCACCTCAACAGCAGCAGTCCAAAGAACATATATTTAGTAGTGCACTTGCTGATAGATTAAACCATTTCCATCATCTCCCTGGCTGAGAGTTCAAACTTTCTGAGAAAAATATTAACACATGAAATCCCACAGCCAAGTGTCAGTTTGGGTGCTCTTATGATGGGGGAAGCCGCGATGGGTTCACAAAGCTTGGCAGCTGAGGAGCAAGCGACCTATGCCAAGCAGATACCAGGGTGAGCTTCATGTGCTCTAGCAGCAGCCAGGCACACAGACGGGACACACCGACCCTGCTTCTGTTCTGGGTGGGCTGGGCCCACATTAGCTCAGTCTCTGCAGGAACAAAGAAACCCGTGCTGAAAACAAAGCAGAGCGTGTCCCAGCCCCGGGCTCCCAGCCCATGGCTCTGCCAACGGCTGAGAGCACCTCCAGGCGGCTCGTGCCCAGTTTTGAATTCAGTGCTCATGTATGGTGGTCAAAATGTCCTATCTGATGTTGTCTTCAATTTTCATCATAAAATGTTGTCATTTTCAGAAGGCAGTGGAAAATATTATAAAACCATAATTCAAATTTTGTTCTGAAGTGATACACTTTAACATATATATCATTCTTAAGTGTCTATGAAAAAGCTGCTAGAAGTTGAGATCCCCTATTGCTTGCTTATGGATTTTGAATTTCCATGATCACAGGTGAAGTTCTGTATACTCAAATATTCAGATTGAAATGAAATGTTGTTGAGAGCAGTTAGTTTCTAAAATTCAATTTTAATTTTTACTTCGGCAGCCATAATAATTTTAACTGCAGATTCCCCTTACTCAGGACTCAGCCAGAAGAGGCCAGAACAGAAATACTCCTCTTACCCTCTGAACAGAGATGCAACCTGGTAACACAGCAGCAAAGTCTGGGGTGCTGTCACAAGGCTGGCTGCTGATGTAAGTTCACTTACAGGTGACCTGTCCGTCAGACACTTGTAATGAAACTTAAAAGCCTGTCTCTCACTTACATATTGTGCTTTGCTTTTAATGCAATTGCAACTTTCTTCAGAAGAAAGAAAACATGGGAACAAATACATTCATAAAACCCTAAGCCAAGAACTAAAAAGTCAGATGTGTTTTTCCTCAGGTATCTATTTATGATCAAATAAAGAGCCTGGAATTTTAAGATGTAATTTGAAGGGTTGGGTTCATGGTCATATAAGAAGAAACATGCCTTTCTATTGATTTGCCAGTGTTACTCATCGTCTTTTTACTGTTATCAACAAGACAGGAATAGAATGAACAGACAGCTAAACAATAAGGAAAACCTCTGCAGCTGCTTAAAGCCAATAAAATAACTGTATTATTGATGAGGTTATCAAAATGTCAGATGTGCCAGCTCAGCTGGCATTCTTCTCTGCCTTTTTATTAAAATCTCATTACGAAGTATAACAGGCGAGCAGAGAGTTTGGCATTCGGTTCCTTTTCTGACCTAATTGTTTAGGATATCTTTTTAAAGATTGGTTTTCAATTTACATCTGTACACAAATAAAATGCATGCAAATTAATAGCCTCATTGATTTGGTTTGGTTGGGGTTTTTTGGTTTTGTTTTCTGTGTGCAAGAATTAGACCCACACATGTGCTCTGTCTCTCCCTCTGTGGTCCTAAGAGGAACAGCAGGCTTCTGAAAGAGTATTTTATTTCTGGGCTAAGTTTAGAATTTATGTTGCTGCTCTGTACAAACACACTCCTAAGATAAACACAGGCATGGTGCAAGATGGATGTACAGTTTTCTCCTGTCCACTCCAGAGGTTCCTGGCGTGAACGTGAAACACTGTATCCCTGGCAGGCTTTTTTAGCAATGCTTTGTCTTGCAACACAAGAGCCCAGTTCTTCGGATAGCTGCTTTCATGTCTCAGCCAAAAAGATCAGGAAAGCCAGATTCACCAGGTTCAGCTAAAGGAAGATGACTTTGGCCCTTCTACCTTGTTCTACCTTATCTAAATAAGTGAAAAAACCTAAACAACCCACCCTACAAAAAAGCCAAGTTTAAAATGAAGATGCCAATGACAACCTCTGTTGCCTGGTGTGAAAGTCCTAAAATTTGTAGTTCCCAGCACAGGTCTGTCTGCTGCGATCTATGGCAATAAATGTGGCATTGCCTTGGCAACATTTTTTATACTTTGATTAAGGAGCAACTGATGCGATATTTCAGGAGACGGGGGGAAAAAAGGTTTGATACTGAGAAAAACATTCTGGCTGTTCTGTATTGTCCTTGAGGACTTGACTGTGTGCCGTCACTAACTGCTTAGCAACAGATTGATAGTGGCGTGCAAATCAATCTTTTCAGAGCAGAAAGCACAGTATACAATGCTGCATGTTCCAATTCAAAAGATACTATTGGGAAGCTATATGAACATCAATTATGGTTTTTTAGATATAGTTAATTATAGCAGGGAGAACTCTGATCACAAATCAGCTTTCCTTACTCCCCCTTCTGCCTTTTAAAAATCACAAGAGAATTACTATAGATTAGCAAATTAGAAATCGCAAAAATGTAATTAGCCAAAATTAAGACGGGTTGGCAAGCACTGTTTCTAAATGGACTTGTGCCAGAAAAGTGAAAGAAAATAAAACTAGCATCCTTTAAAAAGTTTTAAGTTTAGTTGTCATTATTTTGCTGTTTGGTTTTTGATTTGGTTTTGCTTGGTTTGGGATTTTTTTTTTTAAATATGAAGTACTATTTTTTAAACAGGGTTCTATTTCCAAAATGTGTGCAGACAGCAAAATAGAAAAAAAATGGACAATTTGAGTAATGTGGAATGGAGAGAATTTAGGGGGAATAAAACCATCAAAGCAACACGTGTCCGTGAGGAGCTAGAGAACAAGAAGGGGCTATGCAGGCACCACAACCTTTGACCTACTAAGGGATGAGGATTTGAAGCAGACGTTAACTCTACCCAAGGGAAGTCATGTGCATCCACCTAACCGGACTTCTTCAACTTTTATCCTCACTTTGGCTTCTGTGACAGCAGCCAACACAGTGCGGGGCTGAGCATGGTGGAGGCAGCACACACCGCCTGGCTCTGCGCTGCCAGCATCCTCCTCCACCCCCCAAGCCTCGACAGCGTGGCTGGCCACCCCGGCGGGGTACCAGCGCTGGGGTAACCTTAGCTGGGCTCTCCTTCCCAAAGCTCGCTGCTTCCTCCACCCCTGGGACTCCCAGACTGCCCTAGCAGCATCCTGACCCCCCAGAGCCTGGCATGGCAAACCCCTCTGGTCCCTCCTGGTGCAACCCTTCACTGGTAGCAGCACGAGGATTTCCCCCCCCCAGGTTCCCCAGCCCACAGCTGAGCCCTCCTCAGCTGAAACCAAAGCGAGGGGTGCAGCAGGAGCGTTCCCCATGCCCGTCCGCCCCTCACCCCCACACTACTGGCCAGTCCCTCCTCACGGGTGCCTTGGCTTGCATGGGAAACCCAGCAAGGATATTTCCATCAGCTCAGCCAGCACCTTCCAGCCCCTGCCTGCTGCTGACACTGAGCTGGTGGCTGCTCTTGAGATGGGTGCTGGGACTGCAGGCAGGAGGAGAGCTGCTCACACATTTAGACACAGAAGCTTCCACGTGCTTCCTTGCTCTATATCAACATTTATCGTAAAATGTAGATACTCAAAATTGTAGGAGAGTAGCACATGAGTGAAGTGAGTCCATGTCCTAAAAGCATACCTGATGAGCTCCTTTTTGGTGGTTGGGCAGATCAGTATTTTGGGTGCTTTACACCAGCTCATTCAATGAAATACCTGTTTTCCAGCTGATGAGCTGCTACAGGAAGAGAAAGGCTCATTCTTCCTTCCTCAGGGAAACTGCAGTATTACCAAAAACAAAACAGTGGCTCAGAGACATACTTCTGCCTTCAGTTGTGTGCTTCTGGCTGCAGCATGCAATTGTAATTTAAGTGTTGAAAGCAAGGTTGAGAAGGGAAGGCAGGAGAGAGCCAGGGCACCGGCTCGCTGCCTCTTGTGGTCCCAGTGTGGGATGCTCTGTGGGGCTGATTGCTGCAGCCCAACAGTGCCCACAGCTCAATGTACAGCTGCCCCAGAGAGGGAATGCAGTGCACTGAGCTTATTTCCAGGGCACTCTAAATAATGAGAACTTACCTCCTGTAGGACAGGATAGCAGTGATACCTAGCCAAAAGGCTGCAATTTCAAAAAAGTCTAAGTGTCTCAATGTCCACTGAGAGCAGAGCCACTAAAGTTTTTAAGAGCCTTGGTAAATATTATCTAAAAGCCAGATTGAGGTGCATAAAGTCTCTTCAGGGCATGGGTGCACAGGAGAAATGCAGTTCCTCATGCGGTTTCCAGAATGAGATTTTTCTACAAGTGCATCTTATAGCACAACTTACCTATACAGGAAGGTGTTACACCTTTAATACGTGCTCCCTTTATGTATGATGCATTTACTACTTAGCACTTGATATACATCTCTCCATACTACTTCCATGGTTTTGTTAGAAGTCTGGCAGACAATTCGAATCTGTTTGAGGACTGGTTCACCTACTTTTCTACCAACAAGGAAAGCTTTTCTCTCCATGTGAATTTTATTTTAATTTTTTAATAAGGAAATCTTAAAATAACAATTTTAGCGGTAGCTCGAGTATCTAGATGCTATTATCACTGCTGGAAGTGCAGGACAGACATACTAGGAGTCAGAGAGAGCTTCATGGTGGTGCTGCTGAATATTGTCCCCAAGTGAGATCAGCCTGAGCCAAATCTTGCTTTGCAAATATATACTGCACCTCCATAAACCTACCAGCAATTTAAAATAAAAAACGACCACATCTGCATGTAATAAAAGGGATACAGTCAGGCTCCTAACTGATTTGGGCACTTGCCTAAATTTCCTGCAGTTGCAAAAGTATTCTGGAAATCAGGCCACCTAATGGGATTTCTGATCTGTCTTGCTTTTGATTGAGTGAAAATGATGGAAGTGGCATTTTGACACTTTGAAGTCTTAGCCAGTACTTAAAGAATTCAACATCTTGTGAATTTACAAATAAACCCCCATGACTTCTTAATTACTGGAGGTTTTATCAGTTGGTTCAAATTCTGGCTGATCAATAGTTTGTCTGAAATAACAAAACAATTAGAAGTTACAGTGCATTAACATAAAGGAATCTCACTTGTGCACGTATATTCAAAGGGAATTCAATTTTTCTCTTGGAGTTTGTCCTGGTTTAAAACCTTGAAACTGAGAATTGTCTTCCCTTTCCTGACTGCATCTTATCAAATATGATTTCATATCTCTGTAGCTTTCTACAGTCCCTCACCTATATTTCTTTAAATTGTGCTAATTGAATATAAAGTTAGTCCCCAGTGGGGACTAAGTAGAAGCCAATGGTCAGACAATTAACAGCTCTGCATTAACTAGAGCTTCTGAACAACAAATGTTTTTAGTAAAGCAGGCAGACTGTCACGCTGGCCATGCTTTTCCTTGCCTTAAGAAGAAGTGAGAAGCACAGTTCAGTGTTATTAGTGGAAAAAAATTCCAGTTTCACTGCCATGGCATGATTAAATGTGGGGTTTTTTTGTTTGTTTTGTTTTTTTTGTTTTTTTTCCCCAGACAGAAGCAGCTTTGTGGGCTTTCTCAGCTGGATTTTCTCTTAGTAACATATTGCTCAATTTTTGCATCTGATAACCGTATCTGTGCCATTTTGAAGTATTTTCATTGCAGACTGGGCAAAGTATCATGCCTTCTGTAGCAGGAAAATGTTTGGTCACATCACATTATTAATTCAAATCAGCTTTTGAACGGAAGTTTCCCTCTATACTGAACATTTTGGAGCCGTAGAAATGTCAGCATTTTTAAAAACAGAAGACATCCCACTCAGATGCAAATATAACAGCATAGCTGCACCTCATGTGGGTATACAAACCCACTTCTAAAACATAAAACAAGCTCTCCTGGAGAGGTGATTACTAATAGTTGCTTCTACAGCAGAGGCTCACTTACATCTCTCAGGGTCCATGACTTTTTATACCCTCCATTAATTTAACTACAGTAGTAGAAATCCAGTATGAGCTTCAACTTCAGAACAGATCTCCACAGAGGACAGAATTATTTGTTTAACCTTTTCCCAAAGAGTTTCCTCATTTTAGGCATGACTTCACAACACTGTCTTTTAGGATAGTATCCTCTTCTTTATATATATCTAAATACCCTTGTATATAGATACGTTACAGCAAAATAATATTTCCTAGAATAAGTTACAACTCTATTTACCATGGGTTAGACTTTTTGCAGTTCACGATCTGCCACCCCAGAATACTCCAGGTGGGTCCAGCCTGCCTATGAAATAACCCAACCCAGAAATGCCCTGTGAGCTGCTACCGATTGCACCGCGCCTGACCAGCTGCAAGGCTCACCTTTCCAATACTCCCAAGCATTTTGACTTTCCTTGCGTTACTAGTTTCATTTATTTGGAAGTGATGAAGTTAAGACATGCACTCAAGATCCTGCAGGGTGAAAGTCTTCCTCCTTAAAGAGAGTTATCTGAGGTGAGTTACACAGCCACCCCCCCACCTGCTCCACAGGATCATCGAAATCCCTTCCCCTCCTCCCACAGTATCAAAAATACCTTCAAAAATTCCTTTCCAGTGTAAAGATCCAGCAAGAGAGTGGGTAAACCTTTAATACAGTCTTCTCTGATAGAACAGACAAATCACCATTATAACTCTTAAGTTGTGAAACACACAGACAATGAAAACAAAACATACTGAGAGTCCATTCATGAAACATATGTATTCTTTGAAGTCTCATTCACTGCATTATGTCTTAACCAGGAATGAAGGTATATTTAGTATATTTGCTCTGGTTTTATCACTACTGATGCCCCTGTTTCTACTTGTCTTTGATGGTTTGGCCTTTCTGACGGGTGTTTAGCACAGCTTTTTTTCTCTACGGGAGGAAGGCACAGTCATAGTAGAGCCTGGCAGGCCAGAAAGCTTTCTGAATTTGCAAGGGTTGTACAAATAGTGATAGTAGACATCTAATAGTATTATCAAAGCGAGAGCTGAAAACACACCCTCCCTTCGAGATGCACAAGAAGTTGTTTGGACAAGATCTTAACTGTCTTAAAGCCAGAAGAAGAAAATGACTCGTGCTGTTTTACTCATAAAAAAAAATACTCTATTATATTATTTATATTCATTATGCCTTGAGAGATACTATAATTACAGATAGCAAAATTATAATTAACAATGGCTAATTAGGAGGGGCAACCAAAACAAAACAGAGCTGCCACCTCAGTTATTTTGCTCTCAGAGTCCACACACCTCTTTGCAGTGACCCAGGAGCAGGATCACCTTCAGTACAGCTGGTCTTCACTCCTGGCATTTCTGGGCAAACACGACATGGCCCGAAAGAGCAGCACACCCTGCCCCAGCACCTCGGACGTGTCCAGCACAGCTGCCTACTGGTGAAGGTTGGGTGACACCATGGAACGCAGGGATGATTTTTACATAGCCTTATATAGACTTAAATCTAAGTATGAAGTTGTATTTCTTAGGTACAGTTAGGCAAACCTTTCCTCATCCACGATGCTCAACCAGGCTGAAGGGCAGAGCGGTGATCCTCCTCCTCTTATGCTGCTGACTGGCACAGGTGGATGATGTGCCTGCCCAGGGAGAGCAATATAAGCACAGTGCCCTACACAGCCTTCAGCCTTGATGTTTACATTCAGATTCTACTACCCTATAGAAGGAACAAGATACATTTCAGCTGCTAAGGCAGATCTGGCATTTAACTACAACCATTCTTTAACTGGCTTAACACTTTCAGTTCATAATTAAGCAGTATGGTAGGGAGTGGACTTTAAGCTCGTAATTGTGCATGTTCACATGAGAGGAAATCATTGAAGCACAAGTAAAACAGGCTTTTTCTTATAAAAAAACCCCAACAACTATTTCTTGATGACATGAAGCTCTGACACAATCAGAACATGTATTTGCTGAATGCATTTCTTTTCTAAAAAATTATTCATCAGCAGCTTTTGAAGATTTCTTATCTGACCAGTTACAAGAAGCCATTCTTTTATCCTGGGAAAGGCATTTCTCATTTCTGTAGATGTAATAAGAGCATCCCTTACTGCTGGAGAGCAAATGAGTTCCCTGCCAGTCACCACCTGCAGACCCTCCCGGCAGCAGCAGCCCTGGTCCCGCTGCCTGGAAGCACCTACCACCGTACCTACACCTCTGCACACCACAGTGCCAGTCTTCAAGAATGAGGACCAAACCTTTCACCCTGAGCTGTAGCACCCAGAGCCAGCCCCTCCCCGACCTTCTGTTTAAGCCCACCCCCCCACCCCCTATCCCCCCAGCTCCCAGCTGCACCCCAGGATTGCCTGGGGCTGGCTCGCTTCAGGCTGCACCATTGCCCCCCCAACACAAACCTAGTTTTACTCAGACAGCTTTCTATGTTGTTAACTGGTTAAGGACAGGTTACCCTCACCGATTCTTGGAAATTCAGCACCACCCACCCCCCCACCCACCCCCAAGAAAACCATGCTCCTATGCAAACCATGCTCCTATGCAGCATCATGATGCTTCTGACATAAGTGCCTAATTGATCCTGAACCAAAACCATCTTCACACTGCACAAGTCAGCACTTTCTAAAAATAAACATCCAACACGATTCCTGCATTTATTCTCTTCTCCCTTTCCCAGATTTACTGCCACATGTAATACCCTTAAATACCTTTAAAATTTAAAATTAGAGACTTCCAGTAAATATTCTATATGAAACATAAATGCATTTCTTAGCTGCTTTGTAGGTCTGCTGCTAACTGGAAAGAGATAGTATTAGAAATCTCCTTAGTATCTTGACTGCAAATAAACACCATCAAACACAAGCTCAAGATATTTTTTCTCTATAGAATGTGTATAAAAAAGGTGAATCTTGAATTTAGTGAGGGGAAGTGGGGAAGTAAGGGGGAGGTCAGCCTGTTCTAACTTCATATTACGAGAGTAGTATAATTACCAGAATTTGTCGGCAATGATCCAGTGATAGCTTTGGACAGCTTTGAGCAAGACTGGGCAGACTGACCTCTCCCAGTCCCTTCTAACTTGTATTTCCATGCTGATTTGCCAGCAGCCGTGCTGAAGTGCTAAGAGCAGGTCTAGCATGCAGGCACCACACAGGCACCCTACCAGAGAGGGACCGCCACCAGCAGATGTGTCAAGGCTGGAAAACGGGCATTTGCCTAAGTAAAACCAGTGGGGTTTTAGGAAATTGTAAGAAATGTCTTATTGTTCTATAAATACTTCATAGGTCAGCTTCCATCTTATGGTAGAGTCATCAATATTCTCTGCTCTCTAGTCTTCTGACTCTGTTCTGGCTCCTGATGGTAGGAGCTTTGTTTCTCATGATTTTTGTTCTGCTGGCAGCAAGTGCCATTTATAACTCAGACAGACTGTTTCCATTTTTACTTAGACCAAACTCCACTAGTTTCTGCAGAGAAATCCCTGAACTACTTAGGCAAGAGGAAAACTGAGCATTTCTAACTCTGTATATATGAACTTACATCACCTGAGGATTTGACCCCTGTTTTTCTTTTCATCCCCTGTGTTTAAGGATGTAAGTTAAACTCTTGAGTTTTACTGAGATATTTATCCATTTTCTCCAGTGCTTCATCTTTTTTGGTGGTGTAAAATGCACATCTGAAGAATAAGAAAAGGCAAATGGAATGAGCTTAGTGTGAATGTAGGAGGTGATAAATGAGCATATAATCAATTTTGCAGAAGGAAGAAAACTGATCTGATGTAATGCTATGTACAGAATCGTGTAATGCAGCTTCCTCATTTAAACCATGCAAATACCACTCCCACCATTGCTCTGCCTAATGGACCCCTCACCCTGGTATCTCAGCGTGCAGAAGAGCATCCACTGCCAGTGGAAGCAAAAGCGATGCTCATGTTGAGAGCCATGCAATAGAACACATTGAGGTCTGACCTAAATTTGTAACTACCTCCAGCACTCCTGCTGCAGGCTGCCAAAATCACAGAGCATCAGCAGTGTGGTTAACACCAGTTACATCTGCATTTCATTCTCACTGAATCCTGTATGGGGGACTATCTGACTCCTAAACCTTCCTTTGAAGCTGTAGCCTCATGATTTCGTAAGAGTGGCAGAAAAGAACAGTTTCACTCACTTGAAAATTAATAAAGATTTTGCATTATGTACTAATGTTTATTTTAATCAGTGTGTTCCCAATATCTGAAAAACAGCTCCTGACATACACTGTCTGAAGAAACAGGTGAATTAAGGAGAAAATAGTTGCAGCATCCTCATGAACATACCAGCACTTTGCCTTAAATTGTAACGGTACAGAAATTAGAGTGCAGTAAGTATAATCTCAAGGCTCTTACAAAGTTCAAAGTGTAGAAAAAACTCTGTCCTGCCACCAAAATGCATTAAAAATGACTGTAGAGAAGCAGAGCTGGTGGGTGGGGTGTGGGAGCTGAGCCCCTTGCTGCTTCTGGAAAATGCCAGCCTGTGCCCCTGGAGACCCGGAGGATATGCTGAATTTTTGGGGAACCCTGTTGCTGTCCTAACCCCTCCTCGTGCCTCCAGGCTGTCTCCCAGGAGGGCACACTCTGGGCTGACCCATGCCCCAGTGAGGGCATGCTGGGGGTGGTGTGCTCTAAATTAGTATTTTGACCCAGGCACTTCCCATGGCAATGCCAGGGCGCAGGGTGAGGCTGCTGGGGGGCAGGCAGCGGCGGCAGAACGGGTGTGCTTGCAGGGACAGTGAGGGGGGGCTCTTAACACGGAAAGAAGGGATTTGGGGAAATGAACCTGAGGGCTTTCCACAGACCTTTATAATTGTTTACTGCCTAAAAAAATGAGTGAAATAAGATCTGAAATCTTACATTCAGAGGAAATCATAGCAAGTACCAGTTATCCATGGAACTGGATTTGCTCCATTTTTCATTCCATGGCTTTGGATCTCCCTGTTCAAGGATCCACAGATTGATCAATTCTTCTAAAAATGTTATATCCGTATTTCAATTTATATGGTAAGACATAATTTTACATTACATTATTTGTTTGTGTAGCTGCTGGTCCAGACAAAATAGCATACGATTGTTTGCTGCATGGAGCGGAAAAAAAAAAAAAAAAGAGAGAAAGAAAACAAAAAACCAAAAACTTTGCAGGTCCTATTTTTAACTCATAGTCAGCAAAGAGATCCCAGGGAGACTGCAGGGAGCAACTGTCTTTGCATTTCGACACATAGTCAAGGCAGAGAAAAAAAGCTGCCACGCTGGTGTGAGGTTTCAGGGAAGACAGACCCCGTGGTAACACATCCCCCATGCGATGGTGAGCGCCAGCCCTACCCAGGGTGCCTACCCTGGCCATCCCAAAGCTTCAGGGCTGCTGCCCCAGCCATCCAGGTGGCCCAAGCTCTGGGGCAGATGGAGCTGCTCCTGGCCACTGCCCCCACTGCGGTGGCAGCTGGAGAGGTAGCCAGAGCCCTGGTCCTGCACAGAGAAACCTGGACCTTGCGGACATTTTGGCTGACAGAGCAGCATAGGATAGTCAGGATGATCAAGGATTTCCCATTCTGGGTTTGGTCTAGTCCTGAAGTTTAGCTGGGCTTTGACTTAAGTCTGAGCTTTTGAACTGGAAGGAAGACTTTGTGTTTGAATGCTGGTGTTGCCTGATGTACTGTTTAATCAACACAGCACCTCCTCACCTGCTGAATGCAGAACCATACCAGTGAGCTGAGTGTGCGTGAACTTTGAAACAAAACCTAGGCTTTCTCTCCAAATCTCTTCTCTCTTACAAAGAAGAGTAATGGAAGCGCAGGTCTCCATGGCTCTCACAGATCAGTGGCAGTAGCTTTCATTATCAGAACGACCACATGTCTTGCATGGAAATAAGGTGATAGGGAATGAAAAATAAGTGAAAATATATAATTTTTTTTAAGGGACATTTTTAGGTGGACTCATTTCCTTTTGCATGATATTAATCTTTGAATCTTTCTGTTGCTACTCTCCTTCCACTTCTCTTTACAACACAGTTATTTAAACCTTCAGTTTATGGTTAAAATCCCTATGCAAAATTTTGAATAAATATTAATGCATCATTAAATATCAATTAACAAATGTTTTCCACCTATCCTTGCTATTAACTTCCACTCAAAGTTAGCTCTTACCATCTCTACTTAAGCAGTATTTTGCATGCCAACAACACAGAGTCAGACAGGGAACTATATTTCTGCTGCTCCATTTGCAGTTGGACTGGGCATAATGCATTCTATAGAGTAAAAATAAAAATCAAGAACCCGAGCACTGAAAGGCTCCTGGAGACTGTACTCACTCACTCAATATTTCAGTTGAGAATATTTCTTGAAGAAACACCCTGAATCTATATCCTTCTGTCTGCGCAGACAGAAAAAGATTTCCTTCAAGTGGCATCATAGTGAACCATTCAGATATTTCTGTGCCTCGGCAAGCCATTTGCTACAGAGAAAATACAGCATTTTCAGCCAAAGTCTATGAATTTTCCCCTAACTGAAAGAGAAACTAACTTACTGTTGGCAAGCTGTGACACTTCCAGCTCACCAGGAGAGATAATTTTAGCCCTCGGTGGGTCTGAGGACACAGCTCTGTTGACCCTGGTACCACAGACACTCTATGGCGATGACTCTGCACAGATTTAATGGCACGTTTTCATTGCCGCTGTAACAGAAAACTTCTTTGATTACTGTTTGGCCACAAAAACTGTTTCAAGAATTTTATTCTTAGAAACTATGCTCCCAAGGTTTATGTTAAAGTATCTGCTCTGTTTGCATGCTGCCTTGCAGCTGACAATCTATCAAGGGCAGCTAAGAAAATTCTGTATAAACTACAACAAGCCTTATGCCAACAACAATTGCTGTCTTTACAAATATGGGCAAAATAACATTGCCATTAATTCTGAGAGATGCATACTTTCTGCTTCTTTCTGAGAGATGTGCCTTGAAGTTTTTTCTGTTACACTGTTGTTTTTGTTATTTAGGCTAACAGTGCAAGATGAGACATTTGTGGTAATCCCCTTATTTGTACTCTAGGGGTACAATGCAGCCGCATGAAAACACTCAGATTTATATTTTTTTTCTTTCTGATTTTGGGTCAATTTTTGTTACAAGATGAAGGGTCTTCAGGCTGAATTCTGCATTAATATAATATTTATATGAATAGTGACATTTCATAATGTTGACTTTGTAAAGGTTTTTACTATTTTATTCACTTAGCTTTCCTTCTAATCTCCATATAATGGAGAAAATAAAGGATGTCCTTTAAGATAAATTATGGATAGTTACTGTTCCTGTTCCAAACACTTAATTTTCTGAGCAGCCAGTGACTAATGCTTTAGTTACACTGTTGACAACTATCAGATTGACACTACTACAGGAATTTATTCTGGGCATACAATAATGGCTTGCAGGGTGTCCTTCTTCGTGTACTATCCCGTACTTCAGCAACTGTTTTCACTTCTGATCTAATTAATTACATTCAAATGTAATTGGATGTACTCAAGGGGAACTCAAAGACTGTATTTGTAATTTTATGTTATTTGACCTTCTAGGGATATTAAACGTGGAGCCGGTTGTCTTTACCTGCTATGGAGGTCTTCTCACATGCTGTAGCTGGTATTTCACTCTTGGTTTTTAAAAGAATTTACCCATGAGGAATAATTCCAGCCTGAGGATTGATAGGCATTAGTTATTTTTAATGAGATGAGACTGTATCTATATTTGCTTTCTTGCCCTTGGTATTCAATATTTTATAATTTTATTTTGTAGCAAACTGGGGTGAGTTTACATGGACACAGCTTTCTCAAACTGTATTTCCTGAAGGGATGTTTTTAGCCTTGACCAGGGAAGCCCATTCCTGTGGTGACCCAAAGGAAATTAAGTACGATATGAAGACAGTGGAGCCTTGTTGAGCTCTCCCCAGTGTATGGTTATTGAGGCCAAAGCACACTTCAGCCTCAGCAGCAGCTCAGGTAACTCTAACATTTATTTCCAGTACATATAATTTAGCATCTGTGGACTGGAGAAATGTGGAAAAGCATGTGATGAAACCCAAATGAAAACAGCAGTTTCCTCTGAATCAGAGTGGCGGAACAAAAAGGCTTCTGAAGTGTAAGAAAGAATGAAGTTGTAGGTGTGGGGAAAAAGCAGCAGTAACCTGTATATGCTCTAAAATGAAACAACCCAGTACACGTACATGTTTGGTGGAGGGGTTATTTAACAGGGCTAAGAGTTTTAAACAAACCCTTTTAGCAAAACTGAGTTACCGCAGACATGGAGTACCGGAGGTCAGCGACGTTTATACCTGGTATTCCTACCCTTCACTCTCCCACAGCTCAGCTTTGTTCAAGTAATAACATCCTCTGGAAAGAAAGTGCACAACAGAGCTTGCTCTGTTGTTGTTCTGTCCTTTGGAGACATCAGATGATGCCCTTGTCACTAGAGAGGGCTGGAGAAGGGACATTAGTAAAATCTGGTGAAGGAAACAGCGGTGTCAATTCTGATGAGAGGGAGAGGAGCAACCAACCCCCAAAGCACCAGATAGAACATACGTGATGGACAAGAAGTGGTAAAAAAGTGAAATCCAGCAGTTTTGTGTATCTGGTATCTCTGTTTGTCTGAACTAAGAGATTATTTTCTGGTAAGGCTACTTCAGACAAAGGAACGAGACCTAGTGGTGTATTTTGAAAGTTTAGCATAATTGGAAATGATTTAAAGGGGCTTGTAATTTACCCTGCAGTGGTTAAGAGTCTACTTAGAGTACACTTCCCACATTAAAAAGCGTGCACGATGCACACGCTTTTATAATCTGAGATAGAAATGGACACATTAAGGTTAACTAAACTTTGAATGACTTCATTTGCTTTAAAATACTTAAAAGGTAAGCTGTGAATGTTGGAGTGTGCCTCATCTAACCAAGGGCCATGGGCAGCCAGGCTGAGGGCAGAAGAGCAAAATGAGCCCAGAGAAGAGCCACCAGGCTCTTGTCAACAGCTCTTTAAGTGCTTTAATGAGCAGTGTTTAAATATTTTACAGATGCAATCACTTAACCATGAGGGATGAATGTTTGCTCTAGATCTCACAAAAAAGTCAACAGATTAGGACAAAATTCAGGTCCTCCTAATTCCATTGTCGTCAGCCTCCTGGATCAAAGAAACCCCAACCTCATCTTCACACAAGTGTTTATGGACAAATGCCAGTGTCAGATGCTAATAGCTAACAAGCTAATCTCAATTAACTGCCTGAATATTTCAAAACTGTATTGCATTTATGTCAGGGGTCAGGAGGCAGGGACCCAGCACACTGTCTTTGACAGTCTGATGTAAGGACACTTATGCTTTACCATTTTCTGAATTCTGATCTTTCTAAAAGATTTTATTAAAATTTGAGTTAAATACATTATTTGACCTCAATATTTTAATATTTTTTTTTATTTCAGTTGCTGGTTGATATCTAAAGCCATATAAACTCTTGAAGCAAACCAGTTCAAAATAGTTTTTTGCATATTTGAAAAAAAAATATCTCAAACCCTAAAAACCTCTCTAAAATAAATACAAGTCTCATTGGGGTTATCTGAAATTTTTATCCCATTTTCTTAAATTAAAATAGTTGCTAACTTAAGTTTCAAATCAGTTTTAGTCACTTGAACAGAAACTTCACACCTGAACTTGAATAGATATCCACGTATCTCCTTCATGTACTATAGCAGGGGTCCTCAAACTACAGCCCACGGGCCAGATACAGCCCCCCAGGGTCCTCAATCTGGCCCCCGGTATTTACAGACCCCCCCACTCCCCCCCGCCGGGGGCTGGGGGGGGGAGACCAAGCAGCCGCAAATGGCTGCCTGCCACTTCATCCGTGCCGGCCCCCTGTTTAAAAAGTTTGAGGACCCCTGAACTATAGAATAAACTCATCACAAAAATGAATTCAGGCATGCCCATTTGTACTGGAGTGTGATAAGTAAAGATATTAAAGAGCAAGGAAGGAGCTTTCTCTCTTCAGTTTTTGAGTCTTTTCCTTGAAAAGAGAAAGCAGACATTTTTCAGCATATCAGTCAGCCTGGACACTTCATTAAAAACAAACCATGAAGCAATATAAATTTCAGGATAAATTATTGTTGTTCAACCTGGCACAAATTCTAAACAGCTATTGTGAATATGTATCTATCCTAAGTAATTGTATTAATAGGCGCTTTTCACAAGTTTGAGGTGTGCACAGCCTACATGATAGCAATGCATAATACAAAACAGAACATCTGGGAGACACAAATAAACTTGCTGGTCTACAATATATAAATAAACTTATTTTGGTTACGAAAGCTATTCTTTCCCTGTTCCTGGAGCCTTAGCCAAGGGTCTGTGCGGTCCATAACATTTTAAACTGGAAATCAATATATTTTAAGTAACCTGAAGATATTTTTCTGCCAAACCATGTAAGAGAGAGAAGTTGGCAGCTACTATTTTCAAAGGACTCAGCATCCAAGCTGGTTATCATGGCATTTTTTGCTGATCAGTAAACACAGTGTATTTTCTGTCATAGAGATGATTTGCAATTAAAAACTTATTAACAAAGCGCAATGATAACAAGAGGGATAAAATGCCAAGATGTGGAATTGCTTAATTATGTGAAATAGTTCTACCAAACCCAGGGCTCCACTGAACATTTTTTCCTCTAATGAACAATCAGTTCTCACCGAATTCTAATTAGCCTCAATAATGTTGATCTCACTCAAGTATTAGTGGCAGAAAATGCAAACTGAATGCTTCCATTAAATGACTGCCTTCAGGTACAACTGTGCTGTGCAAATCGTACAGCAAGCTACAGAACATTGGTGTCCCAGGCAATCTTGGGAAATGACCGAGAGTTATCTTCAGAGGACAGGATGCCACCTGCGATACACACAGTGATCTATTGTCACGTCTAGCATGTTGCCCAACCTACACCTTTCAAGCAGATTAAGTCTGTGAGCTTATCCAGACCTGTTTTAAAACGTACTTGATCTTGTAATAGGACTGAAGAATCTAACAAGAGGAGGCTTGTAGGAGATTTTCTTGTTTAATCAACATTGGAAATGCAAGAATTGGAAACTCAAGAACAGAGCCCCTTCAGCACCTTCCTTTTGCCAAGATTACAAAGTACTGAAGTACATGAAAATTAGAAGATGACAACGCTACTAATCTGCCAAGCCTGAACTGCTCCCCATCCCCAGTAATGAACAAGCAAATCAAACTATCACTCTTGAGCAAGTTCTGGTAATTTTCACATTACAGATGCCAGATCCCTCAGCCTTCTCTCTGTGTCACATTCCTCCTTTGCTCAGGGAGATGAGGGCTAGCCTCGGTATTGCTGCTTATTCACTTCACTTTGGCATTTGCAGTAGCTGCATCCCGCTCAGCCACCATCCGATGCTCTTCACAGCCTCCATCCCTCCTCGGCACTGGGGACACCACGGTCCAGCACCGAGGCCCCGGGCTGCTGTGAAAGAGCGTGTTTTGCACACGCACACATGCGCAAGCTCATAACTCGCACGTGCAAACATCTAGGCCAGCCTGGGCAAAATCAGCTGCTGGAAAGGAATTTTCTTCCTCTAAAGTATTTGTTATATTTAAGTCCCTAAATTCTCTTCACACCTTTCTTAGAAAGCAAAAGCTTCCCCCGCTCCATTCTCTTGACATCTTCCTAGTGTCTCCCCACAAGGAAAGAAAATATCATGTTGTATTAAATAGGAGTGGAGATCTACAATGTGGGTTGCAAGCATAAGAGAGACAAGAAATAATTCATATGCTCCCATGTAATTCCAGTACTGTTTTAATCCTGAGAGTAGGAGGGGATCTAATTAATATTTCAACTGACAAAGTTCAATATATCTATCTGCAAAATACATAAGTGATTGGTTGTTAATGATGTTTGCAGTAATGAGCATTGAGATTTTAGTGATTTCCTGGTATTGAATATCCTCAGTATTCCAAGAAAGTTTTAATTTTGCAAAAACAGATTTGTTATTGCGACCATCTGAAATGGCACATTAGACAGCAGATGAAGTCCCTACGGACAAGAATATCTGTGGAAAGGGTTTTCTGCACATTACTGGGTTGGTCATCAGAGACCCCAAAATCAGGTCCCATCCCTTTAACAAAATTCCTTCGGTCTCCAGTAACAGCATGAGTTGCTCCCTCATACTTCAAGCACTTGAACTGGAACAAAGCGCTCTCTCTTGATCTGCTTTCTCCCACTCCTCCTTGCCAGCCTCTGCTTTTTTTAGTGTACTGAGGCATTAACCCCATGCAGATCTGCTGCTTTACATGTCCCAGAAGTGAAGAGAAATGAAACACATGCTAAAAGAGTAATAATGACAATTTGAGCAACAGTCTATGAGAGGGGTGGGTTTCTTTGTATTTTACAAAATAAGGAGGGGGGGAGACAACCCTCCCTGTAATAACTTCCTATGGGTCAGACCACATTAATGGAGCAGTGAGCGCTGGAAGTCCCCACAGTATGTTAAGCCTTTAAGCAGAGATGGAAAATAGCTGTTTGTGTTTAATGTCAAACAGTTGGACATGCCCTCTGCAGAATACCAGCTTTGTTCTCCCCCATGCCGAACTGGCTCGCTCCAATTCTGAAATATTTTACCATAAAATATTTTTAGTTATGTAACCATACTAATGAGATCTAAATGAAAATAATTCTTCTCGAGGCCATTTCTGGTGTTCAGACAAAAGCACAAGACGAAGTCATGCCATTTCAAAGCCATACTATGGTTGAGGTCAGTTATTGGGGAAGGTGCTCTCAGAGCATTTTTTCTTGTCTCTGAGGCTGTAGAAGACACGAGCCCATGCAGTGGTGCCATTAGCAACATGCCACGAACCCTGCACGAGAGCTGTCAGGATCTTGCTTTGGGTTCTTTACCTGAACAAGACAACAAAGCCGGAGCAATGGGCAGATCTGCCTCAGCTTGGACGGCAGCCCTGCTCAGAGCTGGGATTTCTTACTGCAGGGACTGATCATGACCTCAGTTTCCTTCCACGTCAAGGATAATTTATTTAGATGGGTCAGTGCTCGTTTCTCTGCAGATCGTTGATGAAGGCTTTCAGACTTCAGACATAAACTCCTTCCTATTGCTTTGGCATTTCAATCCCATGTGCAATTTTCTTCCTTTCTGGGTTTTGTCCAAAACTCATAAATCAACATGCTTTAGCACTTAATCTGTGGATATCTTCTACAGCCTATTCACACTCTTGATTACCTCACCTTATCCAGGGTACAGCTCATCTCCCTTTCCAAACATCTTGCCTTATTTACCTTCCACGAGACAATCAACTTTCTCGGCTTTTCTTCTGTTTTAAGACTCAAGAGGTCTTTGCCATTCTCAAGTTTACTTTTGACAGCAACAGATATGGGAAACAGAAGAGCTCAGAGGACCCCAAACTTCTTTCGTACCTGGAACCATGGCATGAGCTCAGTCCCCTCCCCATATATACATACATATATGCACATATACATACACACATGTGTTCATGTGAGTGTAAGTGAAACCACGTTAATTTCTGAAGTCTTTGGAAGTATACCTCTGTGTAACAAAAGACACTGACACAATAGCAATACATTAAATGCCTGATTCACGTATGCACATACCTTTATTGCTTTGCTGCTCTGGTCCCTGGGGACACCGCAGGGTACTGGTGGGGACGTTGCTGGCCTTGGCTTCAAACTTTCCCTGAGAAGTGAAGGACATCTAGGCTCTGCCCAGCAGATGAGGTTTCTGTGTCCAGCTCCTTTCCCATAGCTCTTGGCTGAGCATCATCCAGGGATCAGTGTCACTGAGGCAACTGCAAAACACGTTGAAGTTCATAAGTCATGCAGCTAGTTTGAAGGAAAGTATCAGTTCACAAGGAGCATGGCAAAATCTGCATATTTTTATTTTGTATTTTAAAATACCAAATTTATACATCTATAAATATGTATCCTTCTGCACAATAACCGCATATGTATGACACCTTTGGTGGAATATTGAAGTGAAAAAGGAAACTCAACAAAATCAAACTAAAATGCCACAGAAGATGAAATGGCAAAGAGGAACTTGCCTTTTCTCCTGGCAAGTTTGTATGCAACTCCCAATGGTTTAAAAGTCTGTTTGACTCCTGCGAACCCATACAACAGTAGTGAAACAAATAGCTATGTAGCCCACTTGCCCAGCAAAATTTTGTTGAACCAGTTATTCAGAGAGTTGGCAGCTTTTCATTCTTCATATGTAAAAAACAAAAAATCATGCAAACAATGACTTCTGTTCAAATCAATTATTCAGTTCTATCGATTTGCAGTGTCAATACATATTCTACAGCGCAATTTATGACACAGAAAACTAGTGCAATTCTCTGTTGTTGATATTGGCTCTGGACAACAACTACCAAGCATGAAACAGCCATGAACATTTGTCTGGATACATGCTGTAAAGTTTCTTCACTGCAGTAGGTGACACCCTATCCTTGCTGTCAGTATTAGCACAGTTCTGTCTGGAAAATTACATGGAGCAGACTTTTTTCAGTAGCCTTATTTATGCAAATGCTGTAACTCTCTGCCTTGGCATCTTGGAAGCCCTTCCCAGATCCGATCGCCTGGCCAGCAGGCAGACAGGGCACGGGGTGAATTTCTGCTGCATGGCACAGCCAGGACAAAGCAACCCCCCCGGGCAGTACCGCTGCCTGCATTTCACACCCGCCTCTGCTCCTGCATAAGCAGCTCTCCAGAAGCATCAAGTTCAACGATCTCCGATTTCATTTTAGCAAAGCATAACATTTCTCAGGTTTGACAATGCTTTTTTTCTTCTTTTATTTATTTATTTTGTTTTGAGGTCTCCCCTCCAAAGCCCCCAGCAGAGCTTGCCAGGAGAAGGTTGCAAAGGGAAACTGCTGAGAGAGCAGATACACAGCAACAACACGTTGCCTTTCCTCTCTCTTTGCCTTATGCCATTTTACAAAGTATAACAACTGGCTTCACAGCTGATTTTCTGTCTGTGCTGCTCTTCCTTCTGCTGTTTTTTAAAGGATGGTGACAGACCCTTCACTAACGCTGGCAAATAAAGAACTGACCAATGCATGCTGCATTTTTCTCTTGGGCTGTCTGTTTTCATTGAGCACTTGTGTGATACAAAAATAAGCCAATAACTAGACTAAAAATCAATGACAGCAAAGCTATTAAGGACACAAGGTCACGAAGAGGGCAGAAGTTAAATTTAAAAAGAATGTGGTGCTGCTGTAAGAGCATGTGAGTCTCGCCAGACCAGCAAGTGATGTCCTTCCAGGCTGAAGTCCTCAGAAGTTATTGACATTCACTTGAAAAGATTTTAAGAGGACAAACTTTCAGATGGAGAATGAAAAACAGTCACCAAAGCTTCCCCAGACTGGGCACCAGGACATTCCTCCTCAGTCCCCTCTGACAGGTGAAAACTGATGTCCCTCCAGATGGGCACCGAGCTTCTCCAGTAACAGCTTGTCCCCAGAAAGCTTTTATTTCCCCCCCATCACCTCAAAGCTGGGACACTGGATGTGACACAGGGGCCTCGGCAGGGGAGGCACACACCCTGGCTTAGGTTCTACCAGAGGAGCACTGCCCCACCTGAGCCACAGGCTCACAGGGCACGAAGAGTCTGGCAGCCAGCAGCTTGAAACGTGAGGATTTAATTTGGGCCACAGGAGGAATGTTAGCGGTATCACAGGCATCTGTGACTTCTTAATGACCCTTATCCTGTATTATGGACCAGCGGAGTGGGTGAAGGGAAGGAATCCGCTCCACCTCCACCGGTGCCACCTCTTTGCTAGGCTGCAGCACAGCGCGGCGGCCGTTTCCCACTGAGGGCTGCTGGGCACTGCAATGGCATCACCCGCGGCGCCCTGCTGCTGGCTCGCCTCTTCCGCGTGCTGCGGGTGCCTTGGCGGGGCACTTAAAGGCACCTTGCAGACTCACTAAGGAATGTGGTAAAAATAAGGTGAACACATTCATGTATGTACCCTTTCCCCAAGGAATCGTGACAATTGTTTACAAGCATTTGCTTATCCAGTGAGAGAAGTAATTTACTACCAAATGAACCATCTTAGGCAACGCACAGTTTAGAAGAAAGGTAGTTATGTACTGCAGTAAGCTAATTAAAATATTGTCTATTTTTCTTCTCAGATACTTAGATCACAGTTAAAGAGCATAAATAGCCAATTAGCAACAGAGTCAAATTAAATCAAAGTTTGAGATATCCAAAAATAAATATTGCTTCTCTACTAACATTAGGTGAGTAACCCAACACAATATTGCTTTGGAAGTTATTTATGTTACCTCAGAATGGGAGCACATTCTACAGCGAGGGTTTTCTAGCACAGTCACATGGCACTGGTCAAAATTATGAAAGTCACAGAAAATCTGCACCTGCAAGCTGATGTGGCTCAGAGCAGCTAGGAGTTTGCCTTGTGTGCATTAAGTTACATATTTCACAATAAAGACGGTGAAATGTGGAGCATACAAAATCCATAGCTCTCAGCAACGATGGTTTATACATTCCAGCCACTTTGTAACGTGAAACTTCCCTGTGCAAACCCAGCACTCAGAAGCAGGTCTCTCCTGCAGCATGTGCAATGCCTCACACCTCTGGAACGCAGAGAGCCGCTTTGTTTTCATGAGGTTTGAAGCAAGGAGAACTTGACAGGAGGCTGTTAATGCATGGCTTGCCAAAAGGTCCTATTCAGTGTGATACCACCAGTTTTGCAGACGCTTGTTGTCTTTAGCATCGCCCACAGAGAAAATCCTAAATTTAAATGCTAAGTAGTACTTATGCTAAGTTTAAATGCTAAGATGTTATAATACAGACTCCCGCTCTGACACAGTTTAGAGCAGGCTAATGCTGAGTTTCCTATGATCTCAAGAAAAAACTTTGCCTAGTCCCTCCTGCTTAGGTATTACTTTTCTCCCTGAGCATGTGAGAGTGGCTTTGCTGCCCAGAAAATCAGTGATTCTCTACCACGGGTATCATGCAAAAACATTTGCAGTTTGAGAGCTGTCTCTGCTTTCATATGCACATCTGGTGAATGGAAATCATTAATAAATTCATCATTAAACCAGGTTGCACATGGGAACTGCAGAGCCTCTGTAGCTGGGTGAATACATGGTCTCCCCTGGGGCCGCTGAGCCCCTTACTCCCCATGCTTCCCTGGGGGTTTGCAATGAGTCTCTCAGCAAGGCCCTGAGACGATAATCAGGATTTTTAACTGTTTTTTTAGCGTGTTTGGTGGGATGAAGCCCTGCTTAGCGACCCCAGGCACCACTGAAATACTAGTAATAAGTCACTGTCCTCATGACCGCGGGGCGAACTCTGCAGAGATGATTTAATTGGGTTCAGCTATCTGCGGCAGCCAGCTCTCTCCTGCCTATGGAGCTTTGCTCTCATGCTTGGAGGATTTTTTTCACTTGTTCAAGCAAAACCGACCATTTTGCAACATTCCCTTAAAGATGCCGAGAGAGATTTGCAAAGGTGAAAATGCACCAAGCACCCCCGGCTCAGTGCTGGCAGACATGCCAAGGTCTGGTCCTTGGCCATCCCGGTGCCCCTGGCACAAAGGTGTCTCGCTCCCAGTGGTTTCTGAGCTGGGTGCCTCTGGACTTCTTCCAGTAATGAGCTCAACTCTTCATGCTAATGACCTGTGCCTTATTAGTAAAAAGCACTATGTGGCTGGGGGTGCAGGCTGCACAACACAGGCGATGCCACCTCTGACTGACAAAAGTGCTGCTCATACCAGATAAGGTTATTCCTATTGTAATTCCTCAAATATTTTTCAAGTGTATTTTTTAATTAAAAAAAACCCTTGTGCTTGGCTCTGTTCAGTGGGGACAGACAGAGCATGGCGCTTAGCACTGCTATTGGTATTTTCTCATACAGCTCTTCTTTGGATATTTCCTTTCCAAACTGCACAAACCAGTCAGTTAATGGGAAAGCATTCTAAAAATCACAACTGGCTGGGAAATTCCCAGCAAAGTGCATTCACACAATCACCATAATCTCACATATCCCCTTGGCAGACAGATATTTTTCAACATGTCTTTCATGCATCTGTTTACTTTAATTAGTAACTACGTGTGTTCCTGGCCGTATCTGAAAGTAGGAATTAAAACATAATCCCTAAATAAAGAGAAATCAATTATTCCGAGACCTGAGGATTGTCCACCTCTCATGCCACTCTGTGCTTGGGTTTATCTGACCCTGCCTTGCACACAGAGTCTTCTGTTACAGAAAATGCTGTGCAGGGCTAAGATGGAGCGAGGCTTGTTTCGGTCCAAGAGCCGGATCCAGCAGCAATTCGTTTCAGTTAGCCCTTACTCCACTTGGCTGCTTTTCCTGGTGCAATGCTGTGTGCACTGCCCTCCGCTGTAATCTCCAACATAAATTTCCAGATTTGCAAAAGGTATAAAATGGCTCTCCATCTTCCAAGCCCTGAAGAACTACTGGCTTTGTGGGACAGAGTAAATACTTTAAAGCGGATTTTCTTCAGTTCTACAGTCCATGGGTCAAAATGCTGGGCTGCTGCAGGAGTACAATCACCTATTTGTTTCATTTTAGCAACTGCTAAAATAAAATCTAACCACTAAAACTTTGAAATTACCTTAACCAATCTTCTAGAAATCTTATAATCCCTTAATCTGATGAAGCATTTTGACCTCTGAGCATTAAACAGATTAGTGCCTTGACTGCATTTGTGATAATTACTCCTCAAAGTCTCACAGAAACCAAAAAATCTCAAAATGGCAACTTCAGCCTGATTTTTTTTCTTTTTCTTTCCTAGTAAAAGAAGCCCCTACATTTTTTTCCTGAGGTAACAATCAATTATCCCAGATTTTCTTTTCAATTTATTTTACATTATGTGTTACTGCCTGCTCTGCCACCTCCCAGACAGTTTGAAATAAAAAAACCAATGACATTGGTTTAAATCGTTCATTAAAAACTACCAAAAAACCCCAACCAACCCTGCACATATTTATGACTTCCCTTTTTTCACTTACAGCAAGGAGCCAACATTTGTATTTCCTGGTAAACATAACTGGATATTACTGGATTTTAAATTATCCTTTCCTGATAGAGGGAGCTTGTTTTTGTCAACGGCCGATAAGACATCAGTAGCAGGACACCTTTTCAAGGCTTTTGTTTTTCACCAACTTTGACCAATGAAAACGTTATTGATTTGGAAACCTGCAGCATAGGAAATACAAAGCATTTGTACCATCCTAGTAGCCAGATTGCATTAGGAGAAAAATCCAGTAATATTATCTTCAGAAGTTTTTAGCATAGCCTAGAGGAACTAAAGTCTGCAATTCAAAAATAGGGTTAATTTATATTCCCCTTTTAAAAAGACCCAAAGGTTACATCCCTACAGGAGTGAGCACATCCCCGGGCAGCCCGTGACACCATCTGCAACACTCCCTTCAGGGAGAAGTTATGGAAGACGGTGAGCACCAAGCTGAATAGGATAATATTGATTATCCAGATCAGGGGTCCTCAAACTATGGCCCGTGGGCCAGATATGGCCCCCCCCAGGGTCCTCAATCTGGCCCCCGGTATTTACAGACCCCCTCGCTCTCCCCCGCTGGGGGTTGGGGGGGGGGGGGGGGAACCAAGCAGCCACAGATGGCTGCCTGCCACTTCATTTGCATGCCAGCCCCCTGCTTAAAAAGTTTGAGGACCTCTGATCCAGATGATCCTGTTGTTTTGTTCCTCCACCACTCTCTTATTACAAGTAAGAAGCAAATCTGCATTAGGTGCATATTTGAGCAAAAATAATTTCTGTAACTTTTAGTCAGCCAAAATGGGCGTTCCAGACTAAGAAGTCTAATGCACCTTCTGCTCACATGGTGGTTTGCCAACAGCTCTGACCTGCTCTTCTGTGACCGCAGCGCTACAGTACAAGCAGATTCAGCCGCGTCTGTCAGACTTGCAAAGATCCCCTGTGGATCTCTGCAAAGCAATGATTATTGCAACACTTTGGATGCTATGGATTTTATTCCAGGCTCTGTGATGGATTTGCAGAGCAACTTCAGACACAGCATTTCACTACACTGTGCCCTATCTGCTGCCATTAAAAGTATGATCCCTACATGTATAAGTCACTTTGCCACCTCCTAAAAAAATAAGAAATATTATAAAACTCAGGAATTATAAATTCTAAACCACAGTGAGTAACTTCGGTGGCAGCCCTCCTGCTGCACTGCCGTACAGAGGCACCAATGCACAGACTCGATTTTTTCTCTTCTGTTCTGCTTCTCGTTACCTCGCTGTTCTCCAGTAATCAACTGGGAGCTGCAGTGTCCATTCTAAATTGGCTCACTAGACCATTTCTGTCTGTAAGCCGTAACAGTAAGAGGTCTGTAATCTCCGTCTCCCCAGCTATAGCAAGTTAGAGAAACACACAGAGGGAAAATAAGCAAGGTCATTTGGCCAAGTCACATACATTACAAACAAACTACTTAAAGCAAATGTTTTGACATAGTTCCAATTTCTGTACTTGTGCTGGTCCTCCCCTAAGCCCCAGAACAAGCTCTGACTGGTACTTTTAATTAATCCTTATTTACATCATCTTACAGCATTTATAATGTCTTTAGACTGGACCTCAGAGGAAATACTTTTCATTTGCTATTGTTGTGTTCATGTTACAAGACCGCAGTCACCTTCACAAATGAATTCATTGCTCCTGCAGCTGTAAGGTTTACTCACAGGGGATAACAGGTGAACTACAGAAAGAAGACCTGAATGATTACAGCTTGATTTCTTCATTACAGTATTTGGAGAACTAAATATACAGCTCCAACAAAACAAAGGTGCACAAAGCCCCAAACTGTTAAAGTTCACAAAGGGGACTTTATGTTATTTTGGGGTTATACTTATCTTGTGCATGCTTATTTTCTGTTAAAAGCATCTTTTTCTTCCAATTTGATACAACACACACAACATCTGGCTTTGCCCAGCTGCCTGGTCATTCTCAAAGCGATTTTTCAGAGAAGCAGAAACATTTGCTTTGCAGCTACCCAAAAAAGCAGGCAAATTTCTGTGGTCACAGAAGCAGCCTGTCTATGGATTGTGGATCTTGTAATCTAGATTGTACTGCACTATACCACTGCCCAAGCTGTAGAGGAATGTAAGTTAAACCAGAGCTCTTCCACGTTCCCTTTGTGGGGGCCTGAATTTTCCTTGAACAACCCCAGCAAAATGATTCACTGAACATTTTCAAATTTTATAGCCGGCAAAAGGGGGAATATTGCAGTCTATGCTATTTGAAATTAGTGAAGATACTTACCTAAATTATCCAGTTAGGAAACTGTGGGTAATGTAAGCACACAGGGATTCTGGAAGGCTGTTTCTTCCCAGCATAGGCTGCTCACCCAGCATACCAAGACAGCATGTGAGAAGCGACCCGTCATCCGGCTGCGACACTGAAGGATTTTCTATTCTGTCACACACATGTAGGACTAAGATCATTCCTACCTGACATGTCTGATTACCCCTGAAAACATGTTATCTATCATCCTACAAGGATCCTGAAAAATCCCAAGATGCCGTAAAATGAGTCCTCCCAGGACCCCTCTCTGTTTTTTTCCATCTCTTTCTAGGCACAGATGCCTCTGTTTCTAGCTGTGAAGCTTGTCCTCGCCTGGTGGGGCCTGCCATCCTCTCTCCTGGGAAGGTCAACAGATAAATCCCTTTGTTCTTCCTCCATCTTTCTTTAGGAAGCTCCTGGAGAAGGCCTGCAGGGTGGACATCTTCAACGGGGCCACCCTCACTGCCTGGTCTAGATTTAGGGCTTTATATCACAGTCACAGCACAGCTTGCTGAGAGCTCAGTTATAGGACATGAAAAGGTGGACCCTGATCTGGCAGAAGTCAGTGGTACAGATGGCTTTTCAGATTTCCTGCTGGGGGGTGGGGGGGTGGGCGTGGGGGGAGGGTAGGGGAGGGAAAGCTGGTTAAAATCTTAATATAGCAGTATTTATAATTTGTATTGCAATGTCTATATCAAAAGCATGTGAACAATAGCATATACAGGTAAAAGGCATCTAGTGTAGGCATCCCTTAAGCAACATAAAAGCAGAGATTTTTTTCTTCAGTCATGACTGACTCACTAGTGTTTGCAGGTAAATCTCAGATCATAAAATGAAAGTGTGAGCTTTATTGTAAAACCTCTCTGTACATGGTAGTTATTATATTTCAGGCTTTCCATGTCTTCAGTGCTGAGGAGGACAAGAAATCTTGTTGCTGTTCTCTGAAAACCCAAAGTCCCAAAATTCATTATTGGAGTCAACAACTCTCCTTTGAGCACTGTGTGCCATCATTCATTTCTCCAGTCCCCACCTGGATTTAGTTAATGAAAATAAAACTTTTAGGAAATATCTTTTAAAATCAAAGGAACTCTTAAAGATGGTATTTAATTTTATTGCAAGAAGTTTCTTCTATTTTTTAAATGGAAAAGTATTTTCACCTGATACTTTGGAAAGGAAGTCACGACCTTTAATAACTCCATTTAGTCTAAATGAATAAATAGAGCTAGAAGTGAATTGAAAGTCTTTCCAAGTGCTAACCAGAGTATATCCTATATATCTCGCAGTCATTAATAGCTGATGAATTCAGCTAATAATGTCAGAGGACATTGTCAAGGTTGATGGACCCAAAACTTGTCCTTGTTTTGACAGTGCTTCCATAGAAGAGGGCTCTCTTAGGGAAAGCAATCACCCTAAAGGGTGAGATTGGTTAATAGTAGACCTCTTCAAGATGATTTGGATGGATGGGCAGCAGTAGGTGGATATAATAGGAATTCTTTTTTTCCTTTTCTTTTAAAAGCAGGAATTGTGATTCACCCTAATTTTCAGTTCTGGTTATTTGCCAGTATAATATGACAGCTGATAATTAGCACAGGCTTTTATGAGTCCCCATAGTGTCATGAACAGCAGAGCAAACTCCTCCAAAATTTTGTCATGATTTGTTGTCTGGTCTTTGCTTTCTTAATTGTCTGCCTCGCCCAGGTCCTTTTTGACCCCTTTTGAAGAACTATGGACAAGTTCCCCTTGCCAGAAATACAATCCTAAATAAAAAGGAAGTTTAAAGAACAAAACATTGTGAGTCGATGGAGTGCCTTTCCCCTGGCAGCGGAGTACGATTTTGGTGGCATGTCTGGAAGATCTGGGGATCACTGGAAGATGTGCACTGGGGACAGCAAGGGCCATGCTGCGGTAGGTGCAGTCTCTTTTAAGAAGGAACACTGCACTTTTGTGTGAAAACAGAGGCAGAAGAGAACAGGCCATGCCGCAGAGAAAGCAGGAGAAAAGGAAGATTCAGCGAGAAACAAGCAAAAGCCTGGTGCGATGCTACAGGGTAAGTTACTACCACAGTGAGGAAATTTCTGCTCCAGCTGCAGGACGGCATCAGCTTCCACCAATACAGACAACATCGTTCATGCAGGTCAAATGGGAACCAATTGCACCATTTTGTTTGAGACGTTATTTTAGCTAAAGGGGTTTGGCACCCGGGTGGTGGCCACGGTGAGGAGCCCTCAGGCCGATGCCAGGCAAAGGGCTGCCTGGACACACACGTGTATGGAACATGGCAGAGCATGTGGAGACGGCCGAGGCATCTGCCTTCATCAGGCAGAGTGCCTTCAGCTTCCCTCAGCATTCATTACATTAATTATTGTCTGGAACTGACTCAGTATCTCCACAAGGATTAAAGCCTTATCCCTGCAATTGACTGCTGGCATGCGGATGCTGTAGGGCTGAAACTCACGATGACATTGCACAGCCTCGTTTTTCACATGTGGCAAACAACCCTTTCCCTCTGCTGAGTGTTTCAATGCATTGTCACTGGGGTTATTTTGAAAAGACTTAATACCATTTAAAAATAATAAATGCCTATGGAGAAAATCATCAAACAAGAGTAATAAAGACAAACTAACTACAAAGATTAAGGTAAAACAACAACTTTAAAAGGATGCACTGACAAGTGAGATAAGGTGAAGTGTGAAATTCCAACGTTAATAACATCAGCTCACCTGAGTATATTGCCAAGATAGTGTCTGCTAATCCACACCTCTCTATATTTAGCACAGTGACCCGACTCCAACCAAATATTCACATCCCATTAAACCCAACAGGATTTAAGCATGTTCCAAAGTGCTTCGCTGACTGAGGGCTGCTTGTTTGCATTTTTTTAATGTAACTGGATACTAATTGCATTGCTATATCAGGGTGTATTATTGGAATGCAGGCTTTAAAAATAATTTACATTAATCTAGAGAAACTTTAAATTTAAACAAAAATACCCATTGTTTTGCCAAATTTTTAGTCTAAAGCCACTTTTCTGGTCAGGGAAATAAGAATTGCAGTTATAAATCACTCAGCATTGGCACAGAGAAACAAAAAGGTATGGTAGAAGTTTGTGTTTTTCATATTATTATATGCCAGATAAGGTCTTACTTTATCTGAGGTAATCTCTACCTTGATCTTCCCGATAAAATAAAAAAGCTCGTTAAAGTCAGGAGGAAAAAACGTATTTGCAGGGTTACTGAAGAATACTAAAGATAAAAATAAAAAATGGAGCACAAAGAATACAGACAGCATGAAAACTGTTGATGCTTGTTGTCTTCTGATTCATAACAGAGTTCAGTGAAGAAACGTAGATACGAGAAGAATATTGAAGTACTTCAATTTCATTTCGGAGTTGCAAATATCTATTCTTTTGCAGTTATGTGGTCAGAGGAAATACATCTCTACGAAGGTATAATTCCCCTCCTTTTTCTTTTTTCCTTTCCTACTTGCAGGTGTAGAAAAACACCTGCAAGCCTGAAAATCCCGTAGGAGCGCTCATTAGGGCAGCACCAGTGCCCCCATGTCCCCGCAGTGCCATGGGGCAGTCGTGCACAAACACCTTGAAGCTGCCCTGCTGTTTCATCCCAGTGCTTGTGCACCATCTCCAAAAAAAATTGATTAGGTATGGAAATCAGCTTTCCTATTTCCTTATCAGAACAGACTTTTTCTTTTAAAACAACAATGAAATACACAAGCTAACAGCTCTCTGGGCTTTGCTTCTTTTGCAAGAAGCTACATTTTATGAGAGCATGTAGTGATAGGACAAGGGGGAATGGTTTAAAGCCGAAAGATTTAGATGTGGTATTAGGAGGAAATCCCTCCCCATGGGGGCGGTGAGGCGCTGGCGCGGGCTGCCCAGAGCACCTGTGGGTGCCCCATCCCTGGCAGTGCCCAAGGCCAGGCTGGACGGGGCTGGGGGCAACCTGGGCTGGTGGCTGGTGTCCCTGCCACTGAAATCTAGGTTGGTATCTGTATCCTAGCATCCACACTGGAATAAACAGGAATTTTGTCCCTTCAAAGGGGGAAGATTTTTCTCATGTTTTGCCTACAAAAGGGCGCTCTGTTTATGGAGATTCATATTGCGTAATTTTTTTATGTTTAATTTTTTAATGTTTAAAAAACACCTGCTAAACTGTAAATATGTTATAAAACAAACTTTTCTAAATCAGTAACCATTAAATATAACATTTTAAACTGGCAACTGTGAAACATCATTATACAATGTGCACTATAATCATTTAAATCACAGAGGCCAGATTCTCATCTCGATGCCAGTATCAACTCAAAGTAAATCCATTATTATAGTGGGGAATTATTTTAGACTTAGATAAGCACAGCTGAGATTAAAACCTGGCCCCTGGTTTTCAAGCTTTAATGAAGTTCAATTGTACAGAGTACTTGAAAGACTTTTTTTTAGTCTGTAGTGTGTACAATCAGGAACATTGGTCATTTAAAAGATAAAAAAGCTAAGCACAAAACCTGAACATATGTAGATGTTTAGGCCAACGGGAATAAAATTCTGCAATTAAAATACTAATAAATGCAGAATATCCCCTCCCTTAATTAATTGGTTAAATAAACAATGAGACTAGGTGAAATACTTCTATGATTATTTAACACAGAGAAAAATCAAGAAGGTTGACTGAATAACAATTCCTCAATTAACACACAATGAAGAACATTTGAGTTTTAATTAATCCTTATTGGCACTGCAGTAACTTCCACAGAGAATCGATTCCAACTCATTTCATAGGCAGGCATTTTAAGTTTAGGTAATCTTAACATTTGGTGTCCAATATAAATCTGCTTATTAAAACTGATAGAAATACATGGGATTAAAATCAGATACAAAGGGCAAGTACACTTTTGAAAGGTAATTTCTCTAGACAGTGTCACTGCTGTTGATGGAACATGGCACACTTCATCTCCTTGCCCTGCTGATGTAAAATAGTTTGAATTTCTATTATTATTTGGTGGGGTTGAATCCTTTCTTGTAAATGCTCAGGAATAGATACACTGAACTAGGCTGAGCTGGCAGGTTGGATTAATGGCATGGGCAGAGATCAGCGGTGAGGCTGGCCACCTGCGCTCTGCCCCAAGGGCCAAGGGTGAGCAGCAGAGCGCGCAGGACAGTGCATACACGCCTGAAATCTTGCTGTTTGCTGTAGATGTGCTGTACAGCCAGTGTAACGCTGACATCCTCTGCTCCTGCAAACAATACCACAGCTGCAGCAGCCTTCTCCTCCAGATGGCTGCCAGTTGGAGCAGCCCTTGCAAGAAAGTCTTATAAAATTTAATACACTTAACTAGTAGGCTCCCACAGAAGTTTATTTAAAAGTTATATAAATTTAATAAAGTTCACTATTTTATCAAAGGCATATAATTTTCTATTGCATTCTTTGGAATCACCCAGAACACCCACAGCTTTGTAGCTATCATCTGTGGACTTCTTTGACCTGGGAGCTACTCTGCAGGGGACCATGAAAGGTAAATAAAGGTCCTAAATTCAAAACAGAGGTCCACGCTCTCACTAAAAAAAACCCACCAAAACCACAAAAAACCTGATTTAAACCCAGGGTTTTGCACTGAGCTCTGCAAGACCCATTTCATTCCACTTGCTAGACATCCAAAATCTATCACACCTCATCATGAGGGAGCAAGACTGCTATCAAATAAGCAAGAAACGAACGCTTTATATTTCTGTCTTTTATTGACATGAACACAGGTAGTCTAATGGAACAAATATTTACACATGCTTAACAACAACATTCAGTTTTCCAGGTTGAACTAGATAACAAATATTTTAAAAGACCTTTCAAGTAAGATATAACAACTCAATAACTAAATGTTGCTTTTATGAAAAAAACCTGCAGCAGTTCTGCTGTTGTGCTGCATTTCAATCCTCATACCAATTTCTGACCCATATGTTACGAAGCTAACAAAATAGTTTCTTGTCCTTCAGTGATACAGCAAACTTTTTGTATTTTAAAGTTCTGATCTTTCATAACCTTAATTTCTTTTTCTTGCACAACAGAAGTATTTATTGTTTGGATTTATAGCTCTCTCACAGAATTTCTTTTTTGTATTCTAGATTGGATAAACAAAGGAAAACTCACCAAAGTCTGTGATATATGTGACTGCTGATCCGACCTAGAGACAGGATCATGCTGATGCTGGACAGGGATAGGAAAGTCTGGAGACACTCACCTGGACAGCAAGGTGAGTGCTGTCTCCCTCTTGACACACAGAGAATTTTTGTGTTTTTCTTGGCTCTGATCTTATGTTATTACCACATGTTCACTTAGGGTTAAGACACACTCAAAGCAATTCATAACACATGAAAATCAGCAGCATACTAATTTCATAAAGAAAAGTAGGATGGTCAACAGAAGAGCAAAGAAAGTCTTCAGAAAAGCTGCAAAGAACAGATTTTCCCCAAATTAAAACATGCTTGGAAGACAGCCCATTTAGAAATCCAAATCTCTTGTTTATTTAGCTCTACCTACCCTATTTCAAACACTTTATGTAGAGAAGCTGTTGATTTTAGCCAGAGGTCTGGTTCCCTTTCAGCAAGCAGAAATATGCCCCTGAACTGGCTGCCAACCTGGGAGCACACGACAACTGTACACAGGGGAGTAGAGCCGCCTGTGCTGACGTGTGTGCATGCTTGCCATGTCGCTGGATGCTCTGTAAGGTGGGTCTTTCACAGAAGCTTGGCATGAGGTGGAAAGGAAGACTTAGCTTTCATGTCTGGTTTTTTTCTGGGACAGCGCAGAACCTCTAGGTTGCTTCAACCTGGCCTCTTGGTTCAATTCTACTTTAGATACATGAGAGCAAGGCAAGGAGAAATGCAGACATCCCACGGGAAGAGCTGTCTCCAATTTCCTGAGACTTCCCAAACAATTTTCAAGTGACCTTTTTTTTTATACCCTCTCTACATGCATGTGACACCATTGTTTGTAGCAAACACACAGTGATGTGGACACCTTTGCAGCTGCCTGGAAAGGTGCCCTGTCCCACGGCAAGAGGTGGGTGAGCAGAGCATAAGCACAGAGCAGATGTATGAACCAGCAGCAGACAACAAGGAGCCAGCGGTGAAGACCCATGGGCAAAACCCTGTCTGTTGACTCAGTACATCCCAATGGTGAGGAGAGAGGGCCCCACTGCAGTTACAAGGGAGTTAACGTATTTTCATGCCGGTCAGGGGAATTACCCACTGCAATAGTCCTTTCAGAGCCAGCCTGGTGTTCAGTCTTGCAAAAGCACCGGCAGCCATCACTTGTAATGGCGAGAGCCGGCCTTACTGTCACCACGTCAAGGGCCACGCCAGCTCCAATCCAGGTGTCGAGCCTCGCTCCTGTCTTTTAGGGGAGCCTGAGACTGTATGTATTAAGTGGTAGCGATCAGACCAGGTAGATTTCAGTTCACTTGTTCCATGCAACACCTCGTATTTGCACAGCTGTGGCTCTTTGCTAAACCTGAGTGCTTTCTGAGGGGCTCAGCATTTTCACCTCACCCTTTTTTTCAGGAAACCTAATGCCCAAATGGGAAAGCTGAAAATATATCCGTAGGGGGGAATGGAAATGTATGAATCTAATCACCCCTTAAAAAAAAGGGACTTTTATATAAGA
Source organism: Falco peregrinus (assembly GCF_023634155.1). Classification (NCBI taxonomy): domain Eukaryota; kingdom Metazoa; phylum Chordata; class Aves; order Falconiformes; family Falconidae; genus Falco; species Falco peregrinus. The sequence goes on along the minus strand of NC_073728.1, from coordinate 65,478,676 downwards.
AATTCCATGGCAGATTTTTTTTCATGTTTACATTACAGATGAAAAAGTCTGTCTCATAATCAAATACGAACCAGAAGAACATGGCTTCCTAGAAGGCGTGCTTGTCTAGACAGCCCATCAGCAGCCTAACCACAGAATGGGCCCAATGGCAGCTGCAAAGCTGTCAAAACAGCTCCTTGTAGAGCCTGTCACTGAGCCATACCCAAAGCAAAGCCTCTGCTCTCGGTGGTTATTGTGCAAAGGTGGGGAATGGCAGCAATACAATGTATGAGGAAACTGCACTTTGCCACAGCCTGTTTGGACAGTTTCTTCAAAAATGTAAGCACAGCATTGTCTAAGCTCAAACATTTCAAATGGCTGTCAATTATGGTTGGCAGGACCACAAAAGCCTTCCCAAAAAAGCTTAAACTTCATTATTATGTTTCATTAAGAGCCCTGCAATACTAAAGTGAGGGTTGTGGGAAAGCATTCGCAAGCAGCAGACCACTTGAAATCCATCCTTGTCACAGCACTCTCCAAACTAGCCACCTACAACAAGGTCTTTTACCATCTCATACCAACATACTCTTCATGCCAGTCCCTCTGCTGCCTTCTCCTATTCACTCCTCACCCCAGGCACACATTCTCTCTCTCTCTGCTTCTTCCTCGGCTGCTCTCTCTTCCTTGCCTGCCCAACCTCTTCACAGAACCAGCCACAGCTGCACCTTATCTACATCAGTCAGCCCGCTGCCCCTGAAGCCAACCCACAGCTGTATATTATCAATGTTAATTAACCCAGATTCATCCCTCTACAATTCCCTTTTTGTTTTTCTTACATCTCATACCTTATGTTTTTAACAATCATGACAACCTTTTTACAAATAAACTTTTCATACAGTCCTCTATAACTCCTCTACACATCCTTCACTGTAATTTGGTAAAGATCAAGCACAAGGTATTTATTGGCTTTTCTGGGAACATAAATGTTTTAGGAAGGAAGGCTTGGAAAATTGCAGCGTGCTAAAAGCATGCTGTGCCTCCACCGCTGTGCAAACACAATTTTGGTCGCTCTAGTTTGCATACCCGCCTGCAACAGGGAATGCTGGAACTGCTCCCCAGCTTGTGTGCTGGCTAATGGCACAAGGAGGATTAGTTTTGTAAGCATATGCTACTTAACTGATTCTTTAAGAGCACTCTCACTTCCATGCTACTCTTCTATCAGGCTTGTTTTGCTTCTGCATATGCAAAAAATACAGAGTGATTTATTCCACACCCTTCCCTGCTTTTCATCTTACCAAGCTCTACGCAGGCATTTTAGCAAGTGATAGCAGCAGCCTATGTTGAATTACTGAGTCTGTAAGAGCCTACTGAGCTCAATTTTTTCAAATCAGTTTTAAAAAAAATGTACATGCTGTTGAAGTGGGAGCATTTGTTCACCCCCCTCGTTGCCTTAATTCTGTTGGACGGCATCATTTCAGTCTGTTTTGCTTATCTTTAATTCCCAACTCCTATAGCAGGACATCCCATTCCTCATTCTTCATCCAAAGCACAACAATTTCTTCATTATTATTTTCTTTCAGTAATATAATTCTACAATGATTTCTTCATCATTATTTTCTTTCAGCAACATAACTCTCTGTAAGAGCTGGACCCATGCAGAGCTGCTTCAATAGTTTAACACACAACTTGGAGAACATTAAGTGACATATGGGTTACTATCTTGTCTAATCCAGTCTCTTGCAAAATGTCTTTGTGCATTCCCATAAATGTTCAATAATAGAAGTATGAGGTCGGGCACATACAGTTTAGGGGTCCTGAAAAGGGAAATATCATCAAAAAACTACCTCTAAAAAAAAAATTACCGCCTTAAACATTAGCAGGCAAGGTAGTTCTAAGCATATAAAGAGATCTCAGGGAATCTGTCTTATGTCCTGCACAGGGTTCACAGAACTGATTGCAGAGTAACTGACTGTTTCCTACAAGCACGATATTAAAGCCAACACTCTGGGACTGGAAAGCAACCTGCCAAAAACCTCCTCAGATGTTATTCTCAGTGCAGGCCTTCAGCATCCCCCTCTGGTCTGAAATGAGGTTTGGACTGATGGGTGATGGGCTGTTCTCAGGCCCATGGGCAACCAAGAGCTGCCTAATAATAGTGACTGGCTTGCAGCAGGCTTGGCACAAGTTTTGCACAGGTTGGTCCGCTGAGCCATTGAAAATACCATTCCCAGTTAACAGCACCTGGAAATTGGGAAGTTGCAACACAGAATAACCCCTTTCAACACCCACACCCCTCCCAAGGAGAAATAACACTCCTGTGTTACAGCCAGGGATTTGTGTTGTGTTATGTCACAGCTACAATGATTTTCCAGACTTAATGAATCACTCAAACCTATCAGGTGAGTTTAGGAGCAGTTTCAGTGTGCAGAGAAGTCTCCCTTTTGCAGAGGCAGTCTATCTGGATTGAAGAGCTTAGAGAAATGGAGATTAAATTCCCTTTGTACTTAGTCATGGCCACGAGGAGGGAGGGATGCTCCAGAAGTTTCAGAAATATTTAAAGAACCTGGGTCCAGGCTTAGCAGGAACCTGTCATTGCTTGCCAACTGGGTCACGTAGGTTAGAAAGGATTTATCGCTTTCTATAAACCTTCATGATAACATGAAACAGCTTGTGAGGAGGATTCCTGTTTTATTTAAGTGTGTCCTCCAGCTGCTCCTTAGAAGCAGAGCTGCATTCCTGTGAATCCTGCCTGTAAATGATGCGGCTCTTTGCGTGACCAGGAATTGTAGAGAAATCCATCTAAGGGCAAACAGGCAGTATTGAATGCACAAAGTCAGCAACATATTTTATATACTCCCCCCGCTCAAGGCAGAAAAGGGCCTGTGTCTGGGAAAACTTTGTTCATTCATCCAAAATTCTGATTTCAGCAGAGAATGCAGCTCGGTCCCAGGCACAGCCTGGGCAGCCCTGCAGGGTACCTCCTCTTTGCAGAAGGGACTGCACTTTCCAATGCTGTTGTTTCAAGATGCAGTTCACACGCTGTTCCATTTTGTCTAAAAAGAGCCATTTCCACATTAACTCTATGAAACCTGTTGCTTAGGTGACCGGTCATCAGGCACAAATAGCACCGACCAAGAGCAGCACCCCGGTGCTCACCGCCCAGCACCCGCAGGTCAGCGTCAGAGGATCCACAGAGTGATATTCACAGCAAATAATCTGATCAGCTCTAACTAGGAGATGCACACAGATGTAAATATTACGGAGGTAGCTGTGGTGTGAGATGACAAAATATTTCCAGAAGTGTGTAACAGGAGCTGGTGTTCCATCAAAAAGCTCCAGCTTAAAGAAACATCTATGGCTTTACTCAGAGGTTTCTAAGTGCCTTAGTGTAACTTCTGTAGGTTTCCACGGACAGAAGTGTTTATAACAGATGCATAAATCATAGAAATAACTGAAGAAATTAGATGTTTGACCCAGGTTTGAATGCCAACCATCATATTTAATAACTACAGCAAGCCTATTTATTTCTTTGGCTTTCTCAGCATCTGTGACAGTGCTCTCTACTGTTTGTGTGCAGAAAAATGTTTTTGTACACTATATCAAGCTGTTACACAGCAGATTAAATTATTAACTTCTAGTTTTGGCAATATATCAGAAACGTGAATATTTGTTCCTTATCCTTTTTCTCCCTATGATTCACAATGCCGAGCTGGGGGCATGGCACACACACAGCTGTCTAAGTCTGTATAGACGTAAGCCCTCCCTGGTGAAGCACGAAGACAAGACATTTAGAACAGGAAGATAAGAGGGGTTGCCACATCCTTTAGTTATGTTTAATATTTCTGTACAGTCAAGAAACGATGAGGAAAGAAATTGCAACTAAGTTCTGGCAACCATCACTACTGCTGCACCCATTTACAACATATCATTCGATCTCAGACCTTATCTTCTTAAACCTCTTGCTCTCATCCTGCTGGTACATATGCTATCATTCTCATCGATGTGTGGGACCTCTTTCTGTGGTTTACAAACCCAAAATTAATCAGTTTTCTCAGCTTCCCTTACCAGCATCTCACCCCTTAACAAAGCAGTAACAGCATCCCACTCACTGTAGGTAACTGCTGCAAATATCCACAGAAACAAAACCCAGGAGCAAAGCCTGTTTTTTGGTAAATGGAACTGAATGATTCATGCCTCTTAAAGCTAAAAAATTTAAGAGGAAAATAAATTAAACACCTACTCAGAAATTAGAAGGTTTTAAGCCCTAGCAACAACAAAACGTGCAACACATGTTTTGATTTTAAAACCACATTGGGCTCTATTGCCCATCAGCAGCGCTGGCAGGGTGGACCCGAGCCTGCTGCCAGCCCCAGAGCAGGGGCAGGGGCCACCAGCGCCTGTGACTCACGGGGATGCAATCCCATCTGCTCTCCTCCAGGCAGTTTGCAGCACTTGCCTTAAATCCCATTCCTCCCCCAAGTTGAGTTAAAAGGAGGCCCAAATTTTATAGCCAGAAGAGGCCTCAGCATTTTATGAAATACCAAGGAACATCAGTGAAATTCCTGGCTGTGCCGCAGCATCACATTCCTCTTCACCTGGGACACCTGGTGCACCTTCAGGCTGAATGCTGGGCAGAGGAGGCAGTGTGAAGAAGGGCCTGAGAAGACTCACCTGCTGCTCTAAACCCCGCCAACCACCATTCATCTGAAACATTTGCATCGATACTTCCTACAGCATGAGCGTAAGGAGAGCTATATTGCAGGTCATGCCAGCTCTCTTTGCTATCCCTGCAGCACCCAGGGCCTTTCCCAGAGACCCAGGGAAGGGTGGCAGGACTGAGCGAAGCTGTCCCCAGGTCAACTGGATGGACACAGGGGCTAGGAGCCAGAGCGAAGGCCTGTACCCACAGCCCTTGGGTTTTCCTTCCACCAGGTTATCCAGATCTCTCTTGAATCCATGTCAACCTTCAAGCCTCTGTGATGAGGCCCTACAGCTGTAGCACATGCTCTGAAAACACTCTGGCTTACCCAAGTACAACTTAGCAGTTCGGGGCAACTTTTAGTTCTACAGCAAACACGTTTCCTATCAATCATCTCTGTGAGACTGACAATTTTGTAGACCACTTATCCCTCACCAGCCATCACTCTTCAAGGCTAAAAAGCCTCGACCTATTCAGATGTTCCTTAAAATAAATAAATAATTAAAAGCTACATAACCATTGCCCTCAATAAATTTCTCCATACCTTTTTTTTCATTTCCAGAATCTTTTATTTAATATAGGAATACCCAAGATGCATCAATGGCATAACCATGTTTTGTATGTTCTTTTCCTAATTTTCCCGCTCCTAATCCTCTGCATGTTTTGTGAACACCTCTGAGCACTGAGTTGACATTTTTGTGAAACCATCTACTGTAGCCCTGAGATCTGGTCCTTCAGTGGAAGTCAGCCTAAATCCCATCAACGTATTTCTACAAGTCAGACTGTATTTCTTTCCCCTTTTACATTGACTTTACATTTATTTACACTGAATTTCATCTGCCCTTTCAGCACCTCATCATTTGACATTAGGAGGACCTTCTGCACTTACGTGCAGTCAGCTTTTATCCTCACTGACCTGCTTAACTCAGTAACGTCAACAAACTTTGTCATCATTTCCACATCAGGCATGTCTTGTGCTGTGTGTTCCCTCACCTTGGTGTTTAGAAAACAGCAGCATTGTCAGGGTTAAAGTATATTGCTCCATTGCTGCAGCATAATTACATCAGCAGCAGTAAAATGCATACTCTGCAGATTTGTACCTCTTCTCCCAATGTCATTTCATTAATTAGACCTTACGTCACCACAGTTAAAATAGTTTTGTGACCGGGCAAACACATTGCTTTAAAAATAATAATTTAAATTATATAAATTTTATCCCATATTACATTTCTTACACCCACAGTGATTTTAACTTCACAGGCATACCTCCTAAACTTTACTGCACCATTTTGGCAATACTTGAAATCAAATATTGATCTCTTCCCTCATCTATATCTTTTTTATTGTACACTTTAAGCATAGTATCACCTCTGCTCTGCCATCCATTGCCACAGAGAAGCTCTCAGCAAGGTCTCATGTTCTGGCTCATCGCACAACAGCAGCACATTTCTTTTCCTTTACCCCTACAAACAAAATACTATCAGTGGCAGCGAGGTTCTTATTCTTTTTTCTCTGCTTGGATTATACAACCAAAGATGAATTTGCATATATTATACTAAGCCAAAAAGGAAAAATTACAAGCAGACCTTGAATGAAACAGGATGTCTCCTAGTAGGTTAACAAAGATGATTCATTAAAGAGTAATTGAAGAGTATGGAAACATCTTTTTTGCTAAATATTTTATTCAAGCTGAGATTCATTCAAGCTTCTAAAGAACACCTCCCAGGGCTTCACAAGTTGCTAAAGATTTGCATAGGTAAAAACCACTGCACTGAAAATAATTGTTTTTTTAAATGTCAATGTAAATATTTTCATTCTTAGCTTTTTCCTTTTTGTAAAGGTAAGTTTATGATGTTTGCAAGACTACTGTACTTTGATTAGGAAAATCGAAGAGGTGAGTAATGAAAAGACAGCAATCTGAGCATGTAACAAAAGTAAAAAGCAGACTAATGATGTCATTATCAACCTCATATCAACTCTTATAACCCAGCAAAATTCCAATTTCTGCCATTCTGCATAAATCCTAATTATTCTGGATGAACAGAACATGTCTTTACATTAGGACCGGATGAATTTTTACTGGTAGGTGAACCGATTCCCATGAATAGCAGGGCTTCAGTTTTAAACCCTACAAGGAATTTAGTACATGCCACAAAAATGCTGTATAAATTAAATCAATGAATAACAATAGCAGTATTTACCATTTACCTAGTTCTTTACAAAAGCACACAGCCTGACTCACAGTTACACTGTCCTGTTTTACTCCCCTCTCCAAAAGGCTTTTAACTACTTCAAGATTCCATAAGAATGTTAAGTCTTAAATGAATACAAGTACCTAATCTTTAAAGCAATTTTCAAAGTTTTATATTTCATTATAAATACTGAGTAATCTCACAAATCCACAAGAAGAGCTAGGGTGCACAAAATCCAGTGTCAGCCAGGCTTTGGGCAAGTGAGGGCTATGTCACAAGTGGGCAGGGCTAACCGGGCATCAGGAGCTCAACTATTACTTGGATCAATTCTTGGAAGAGGTTTTTGAACCACTGCGGAGAGAGAAAAGTAGAAGCTATTCAGCTGGTTGCAGCACAGCAGGAGGCTAGGGCAGAGTCATAGAGTCATGGGGATGTCTGTGGGCACTGGCCATCACTTTCTCAAGCTTGAGACATCCTTTATGGGATCTGCATTTTTAGCATACTTCTCATTGTGTGATAAACCTAATCACCTACTTTCCATGAGGTGACACCATCTTTTAACCTGACAAGTCAGTGCTGGCCAGCCAGCTGCCCTTTCTCCAAAACCCAGGAACAGATCTGGAAAGACAACACATCTCTGGCATCTCCCTTATCCCCTTCAGGTAACTACTTCTGAGGACTTTGACGAGTTGTCTGGAAGATGTAATCTTTTTCACCGTTTCTTGTTTTGTATGTGAGGTTATTTCATAGTGCATTGCTCTACTCAAACGATAGCCTTCATGATTCAGATTCCTAGGGTTTTTTTACAACCATGTTACTTTTCTTCTCTTAGAGGTAGGACCCTGCTTCCACCCTTTGGCCATGCCCAACAGTCTCACAATGAATGGGATGGTTTTGCTCCCCACTGCAGCAGAATAGTTCATGATCATGCTGCCTGCAGCACATCTCACACCCGTGATCTCCAAGAGTGCAATTAAACTGTAACCATGCATATGACAAGAAATAGAAGGGAAGCACTTAGGCAGTAGAAGAGTAGTCAAAAAGTACTTGGAACTAATTACTTAAAATTACTAGAAAATCTGATGCAGTACACAGCTACAGAGACTCTTCCCAACCCCAACACGTTCCTCAGCAGAGGCTGCATTGACTGGATCTACTCAAGCTGAGTGATGCTATGCTAAAACCAGCCAAAATTACTTCTGGCACCCCAGCCGTGCACCACATGGATGGACAGTGTGAGAGGCACATGACCTGAGCTTGGCTGCAAGCAGGAGGAGCACTCAAGAACTGTACAGTGTGGTGTGTCTGCATTGCTGATACATACACTCTGCTTGAATGAAAAAGCTTTCACTCTGGCCCTTTTCACTTTTAAATTGTTTATACAAAACTATCACAAATAATACAATGCACAGGATTAGGATGTATGAATCTGAAAAATCACCTAGTTGTGAATTCACAGAAGCCCAAATCCTCCTTTAAAAAGAGCAGCAAAAAATGAAATAAATAAATAAATAAATAATCTGGCCTGATGAAAACCTAAACACAAATCAGCACAAACAATTCTGAAATCATCATCAAGCACAAAGTAATTCCCTGGTCAGAAAGCTTCTCATCCCACCCTTCAGCCATAGGACAAGCAGACCTTCCTGAAGCCAGGGCATGTTCTGTTTGTCAGAGAACACACTCATCTTTTCATGTTATTTTCATGGCTATTTTTTGTAGAAAATTTTAAATTCTCACCAGGTTTTAGATACGAACATGCAGAATTACCTCCCCAGAATTGAATCATTAGCTTTTATAGATCCGGTGGCAACACATTAAAATAATGACCAAGCCATTATTCATTCCCATGACATTTATTTTAACAACATTAATCATAATGAACCTATTTGGACTAATGTACATGTCATAAGGCCTTCTATAGAATTCCTAGGGCATTAATTAGCTGGGCCATTATTTTTATTATTTTCCTAAAAAGTTTAGATTAACTTACAGTGCCTGTAAGGTGCTGGACTGGAAGAACCTGGTAAAAAGTTCTCTGTTTACCCAGGCAACAAATGAAAATCACTTCCTAAAGCATAGATGCTTTGTGGCTGACTTTTGATGCTCCATGAGGGCAAGAATAGTTTCCCTTCCCAGTACCCAGCTGAGCAGCGGGACCCCAGGCACCTTGCTCCATCCCCACACCACTGCTCTCCACAACGGAGCACGTCGACCTGCACCCGGGTCTGCTACAGCCGACGGCTTGCCTCAGCACAGCTCATGGCTTTCAGATGCTACTGTAATCATAACAGCTATTTTAGAAATACATATATTCATAACCTTTTTCCCAGGCATGGACACGTTGCCAAGGAACAGGGAAACTATGCCAAACCCTGTATCTTTGCAGGAAGCTGTGAAACGAACCTCTTCTTTCTTGGGGCTACTTTTTAATCAAGCATGTTCTATGGGATCAAAGCTGTAAGATGTTATCTAAAGAGTATACCCATGCTTGTAATAGTCATTCTCTTAAAAAGATAAGCAATGCAGCTGATCCAGACTCTCTGTTCCCTAATCCAAACACTGCCTCGTCATAAATATTTGTGTTTTAAAGCTCCTTACATTGCCAGGAGCTAGCAGAGGGAAAAAACCCATACACTAGATTGTTAAATGGAAGACTAGAAAAAGAGAAGGTTTTTCTCTCAGAATAAGTAAAACATTTGTGCTCTTAAAGGAAAAGCAATCAGTCTGACCTGGTTTTTCTATAAGAGAAGGGTGTAGCCATCTAATGATGGAAAGCTCAGTCGGCATTCACATCTCAGAAACCCAACACAGGGACCAGAGTAGAAGAGATAAATTGGGGTAAAAACCACAACTACACACCCCCCCTCCACTGCTTAAGTCTCTTCACCTTAATTTTAATTCAACAGCCACGTGTGCCTCAGACAACAGCTCCTTTGAGGTGTAGCAGAGCAATGAAATAATAGGAGTTCTGGCTCCTTTTTCTGCTTTCTGGCACATGTCAAGAGAGAACTTATAACCACCCACATCTTTGAAGTTCTTGGATTGTCACGATCTTGGAGAAAATACCTGTAACACCCAGAAGTAACACATTAAAATACTGGTTTTCAACTAGAAAAAATTAAATCAAGGCAGACTACAGATTTTTCTGTGATGAGAATCTTAATTTTGGCAGTTACAAAGAGCGCTTACATGGTAGCAGGAACAAGCACAATGCTTACTACGGCTTTTGCAGTTGTGGAATTAGTGTTGCACAGACAGGACCTGCTTTTACAACACACTGTGTATTATCTTAGACAGTTTACAATCAGAATATTCTCAGTTTTATATTCCAAACCTCTGCAGAAAGAAACTTCCAGTAATAACACAGTGAATAGAATGCCTACATAATCCTGGAATGAGTCAACCTGAATGCAGCAGACAATAATATAGGAACCCAAACTGTTCAGTAGTTAGACCGCAATCCGCTTTCCACCTGTCTCTTAATAGGCATGAGAAGAGAAATATGCTCAACAGTTAGACATCTCTGATATCTATCAAAAAAGCGGGGATGGCTCTGTACCCAAATACCTGTGTGAGCTATGGTTCAGTGATTTTCCTACCAGATGAGATCAGTCCCAGTCCTTGTGAACAAGTGGAAAGACTATGAGCAGTCGGGTAGAGCTTTAATTTGTTCTCCAGCAGAACCTGCTTTCAAGGAACAAACGCCCCGAGCAACGGGGTCAGTGGAGTCCTGCACTGGGGCAGGACTCAACAACAATCTCTATTTCTGGAAATGGTATAGGCAAGAAAAAAAGAAAGAGAAGAAGAAAAGAAAGAGAGAGTACATCTCCCCCCCCCCCCCCCCCATCTGTAGCTTGCTAGTGATCTGAAGCATCCTTTCAGCTGGGACTATGACACAGAGTGTGGCAAATTTACACTTGCTTTTTCATGCCAGTCTACTTAGTGCCTGAGGAGGAGTCAATTTAGCAAAATTCACCAGGCAGAAGATAAAACTGGGTCTGCAGAAAGAACAGCTATTCTCTTTTCACATTGCAGCCCTAATAATCTCTTTGCAGTTAGGTGTGAGCTTTGCTTGGAGTGACAGTCTCACAGAGACATCAGTTCAGCACCAAAATTATCAGTGTTGTGGTATACCTCCCCTTAAGCATGCACAACCACCCTGCTCCCGCGTGTGGAGCCCATAAGGCCTGTACCCCTATACAAGGGCAGGCCCTTTGCTTGGTACCCCTGATCCAAGTTATCAGAGCAGAGGCAAGACAATAGTGTGTCAGAGCAACATTCAAGGGAAGGGGGGCGTCAGGAGCAGCTGGTCAAGGGGTGCTAATGGGCATATTTATGTGTGCAATGCCAGAATAACTCCAGTCATGCATTTTTGAGCTTTTCTCCAACTAGACTGAGAAAATTTTCTCACCAAGCACTCCTTCTTTCAGACCTACAGCTTTTTCTCCCACATATGGGATACTTCATCATAAATACATTCATTAAACTGCTCTAAGCCTCAGCACCAGAGTTACTGTAATTGCTACAGGCTAATATTGCTATGAGGCTAATAATTCTCTCCTATGGACTTTCTATTAAACTATGACTGTTAACTGTTACCACAAATTTATTAGCAGACATTGTATATACAATCTCATGTCTCAGGGGTTTCAGCTTACATCAGCACTACTTTATGCTTACCACAGTATATTTTATTTAACAGTGATAACGTTTGCCCAGACAAAGAGGACACTTGCATTTGTACTATGATGTACATTTAAATTCTGTAAAAACAAGCCCATTTGATGTATTCCTGCAAAGGGAATTGTTAACTTCTGATTAAACTGAAGCCACAGCGGCATATCTCCTGCTTACGCTTCCAGCCCACAGAGGTTCTCTGTGGGAGCACCCTGGCTGCACCTCCTGGCAGACTTTGGAAAAAAGCACCTCAACACATGGAAGGTGGCTCTTGGTCTGTGCCACCTCCACTCCCTGTGCCTGGAGAGGGGACGGGAAGCCACTTGTACCGTTCAAGAAGTATTTCTTTATTATTTGCTTCCTGTCTTGCTCAAGTACCCAATCTTTAATCTAGGCTGTAATAGAAAGACAAAGGAATGAAGAAAACCTGCAGCTTTCTGGGGAAAAGAAAGAATCCAATATTTATTTATTTATATACGCGCGCGCGCGCGCGTGTGTGTGTGTGCGTGCGTGCGCGTGTGCGTGTGCGTGTGCGTGTGCGTGTGCGTGTGCGTGTGCGTGTGCGTGTGTGTAAGATTTAGGTTAATTTTGAGGTATTTCATTATTTCACATAAGGTTTGTTGTTCATTCAGTGGTACAGTTAACAGAGAAAAGAAATATAGCTTCACTGGCAGTGCCAGGCAGGGTTCCTTTTCCACTTTGGTTCACAAGTGACCAAGAAATAACAAGAACTTAAGCACTAGAGTCTCAAAACTGAATATTTTCTCAAGGTATGAGAGGTGTATTTTACAGATGCACAGGCTAAACTTTACAATACTGGACTCTGACATATTCTGCCACTTGCTTATGAAAAAAAGATAATTGAGCCTTTAAAAAGTCTTTTAAAAAATGGAAAAACACTTTGAAAGGAAGTACTAAAACATTTCATTCAAAAAAATGTCAGAACAGGATGTTTGACATTACCTGAATTTATCATCCCCTTAGTGCCTTCACCCTCTCAGAAATTAAGTTCCCAGCAACGATTCATGATTTCATGATTACATGAAATATTTTAATTTTGACTGATCTGCATTTAAACAGAGCTGTTCATCAGTTTTTCCAGCTAGCTCTACACATAGCAGAAAGGTAGTTTTAAAGACTTTTTTATATGTAGTATGTAGAACAATTGCTACTAAGTATATTACAACTTCCATTTCTAGCTTTCAGGGAAGGGTTCTGGACACCTGTGAAGTCCTTGAGTATATGTTTCCATGTGCACGATGACAAAAGAAGCACCATAAACATGTCCACATCATAAAAACAATAATTTATAGTTATCCTATTTCCTAGGATAAAACATATGAGAATATTTTATCAGAGAAGCTTCAAAAACAAAACCACCATTAAACAAATGGTATGCTGAGGAACTGATGTAAAACTAAAGAAGTTTCATCAGTGTATCCTAAGCAATGAAAGTTTCTGATTTACATCAGTTTCTTAGCTTCAGTTACTTTTCATCAGCACCTGCCATTCCAGCCACACTACCTATTTCTCTATCACAGCCAGCCAGAAAAATCTTTATATGTTTTTTTGGACATTTCTTCATTAACCAGGCTTAGAAGAGAAAATGTTTATGTTGGAGTAGTTATTCAAGCATCCTCAAAAACTTTGATAGGCGAGATGAAATTCTCCAAGAGCAAGCAATTTTTAAAATATGCTCATATTTTTGCAATTGCATTTGAAATCAATATTTTCCATTACCTTTATAAATGGTGATGGAATGTAAGGTAATGTTTCAGCTGCTAATATCTTACGGTCTGATCTATACAGAATATCTACTTTTTGTGGTCTGATTGCATTGATTCCTCATTCAACATACAAATAAAGATGTGAGTTCATTTAAAAAGGAAAAAACAATTGCACGGTAGTTTATACTTTTCACTCAGGAGACCGAGTTAGATTTCAGCAAACTTATGGGGGAACAATAATTATGAGCATGTGCACGCTTGTCTTCAGAAGCTGCATAAATCTTTCTATAAAACCTGTTCCAGGTTTTCTCTAACCTTCATTCCTGAAACACTGAAAGAGCTTTGGTTGGCTGCAGTAAAAAACAAGTGACACCCCTGCCAAACCCAACACACCTAGCAATGCTCCAAAACAAGTTTTCCTGACTTTCTCTCATCAGCCATTTGATAAAAACACAGCAATGCGGTACTGCCTGCAATGCTCCTCTGAGTGATTTGCAGAGACAGAGGATGGAAGAGTATTTTCAACCGAAGCATAAAGCACAGAGGAGCATGTCACTCCTCTGCCTGTTCTAGAAATGTTTTTCTTCTGCAGCTGAAACTGAGACTGAAATGTTACGCGTTGGGAACCTGGAATTATTTTTTCTGTTTTAGTGCCATCCACAGCATCACTCCAGTATTATACGAACAGCCAGAGCATAGGGAAGAACAACCAATTCATAGTACAACTGTTACCTCACACAGATCCAAAGGAACAAAAACCCTCCTACTGCCAGAGATGAGCTGGAGAGCTCGCACTTGTGGTTTGGGATTCAGTCATTAAGATTCCTGTTCCTGTACCCGGTAAGAGAGGTGTGTGGCTCACACAGCCTCTGCCAGACCATTTATGAACAGCTCTTACAACCTGTGAGGCTCAGAGAACGTCACTATCAAATATGGATTTGTCTCTTGGGCAGTGCAGGGCAGGAATCTGGTGGCATTCTCATCACTGCTGCTTGGCACAACCAAAGGAAAGTAAATCTTGTGACTTTAAGGTACACAGGCTTTGAGCATCATAAGAGGAAGCTGTTAAACCATCACCTTCAGATGACAAAAAGCCCATTTTTCACCCTTGGAATGAAGAGATGAAATCCCAGCAGGATGGACAGATGTCTAAACTAAGATTTCAGGAAAGGCGATTTAGATTCCAGAGCCCAAGCTCTGACCTCCAATTCGGAGCTGACATCTATCAGTCCTGATAGAGGCTTAGACTGGTCTTATATTTAATGGGACCTTGAAAATTCCAATGCCAATATGCTCACACAGAACCCTCAAAAAGTATCAGTTGGGAACAATCTCTGTCATTATGGAACTGTGTTCATTTGGGTTAATAAATCAGAGGGGAACACCCATAAATCATTACCGATGTTGCACCCCTCTTTGCTGTAGGAATAAGGATACCAATTTTTATAATTATAGCAACCCAGAAGAACTTGAGACAAACCATCTGTACATGACAAACACAGTCATGTCATTTCCAAGGCTCAGCATGAAAGAGAGATGCATTAGGTACATTTAAGTCTTACATTACAGGAGTTTCAGTATACTCTGGATAGAAGACTACCAATAATTTTAAAAAGTATGTCCTTGAACATATGACTATGTCAGGCAATGAAGTTAAAATAAGAAATGTGAAAGTAATAAAACACTATGCATAAGTTGCAGCAGGTGTCCAACCTTTTCACCTGCTGACATGCCAAAATGTCTTTTTTTCCAGAAGATAAGCTGTGAGAGATTACTATTCTGGAAATTACATTTTAGCTCCAATGAATCACATTTTCCAGCTTGAAGCTGCTCACAGTGAAAGTACTACGTGCCCGAGAACTCTTGATTTCCAGAAATAATGCTTGGAGTGGCTGGGATAAGGAGAGAGAGAGAGGAGAAAAAAAAAAAAAAAAGAAAAAAGAAAAAAAAAAAAGTGTTCCAGTGCCTCTGGGGATGCATGGATGCTACTTAGATGTACCTCAAAACTTCTGCAGAAGACCACCATCTTCCTTCTGCTTTTAATCTTCTAGAGACTTAGCAAAGGGAATTTGAGCTCCCTTTTAAATGTTACCCTGCAGACTGTTACAGACATCTCCTCCCAGCCATGAACTGTCCAAAATCATAGAAGAATTAATACTATACATCTGTCCTATCTTACTAGTCACCTTTTGTTCAAAAATAACTCAATCTATTTTATTCTTCCCACCCACATAGTAATCACCTGAGGCATCCTCAGCTCCTTCCACAGCCTCCCCACCTGTGCTGGTTTGGGTCCCACAGTCTGTCCCACCGTGCGTGGTGGCGTCCCCAGCCACATTCCCACCAGCTCACACCCAGCTCCCACGCCTTGCTCACCGTTACCTGCACACTAGCTCAGCTGCTGCCTCCCTTCACACCCCAAAACATCTCATCCTCCTTGTAATGCTATGCCCAGCACTGGCTTACACATACATGGATGGAACGCCAATGCTGCTGTCTCTCAGGGGAGGTAACTATAGAAAACAGGAGAGAGTAACACAGACAAATTGTCCTGTCTTGATGTTTTTGCATGATTTACCTTAACACTTCCTTTCTATATATTGTTTTCTCTTTCTGTTGTCTTCTACATGTTCTACTGGTGGCAGCAATTATGGTTTTAAATGCCAGATGAAAGGGGCTTAGCTAGCTGCAGAAAATTATAGTGCTTTATGCATTTATTTAATTGAATGTTTTCCTTTTCTTGGATATTTACATGATCTATTAATTTTATTTTCTTTTAGGTATGGAAGCTGGAGTTTCAAAATAATCATTTGGCTTGTTTATTTGCAAAAGATCCTCTGATTTAATTATTTATAAGAATTATGAATTGAGAATGACAAACATGCGTGACAATTAATAAATTCTTTGTTGAATTCTCATATGGAACCAGATGGTCTACTGATGCATGTAAATAGATCATTTATTTCATTTGGAAATCTGAATATTGAATAAGAAATTAGACATTTGCAGCTGAAGACTTTAGCAAATGCTAAAGCTAATTTGGAACAGAACTGGGGAATGGATTATACACTGTCATATGGAAATAAATCCAGGGGCTTCTTCAGAATGATCAGCATAGTTTAACACATGAGCTCATCACAAATGCTCAATATGCATGGAAGAACAAAAAAAATCTGTCTGAACCTTTTCACATTTTACATCAGAAGTATTTATTTTGTCTCACTAGCCCCCAGCTGCTGACATAATACACAAACTTTACTGGTGGTTATTAACCTCCAGTTTTTACGTGACTGCTTCAAACAGAAACTGTTTACAAGTTGATCACACTGTAAGAATTTACAGAGTTGGATGGAAAAACCAAGACAAACTGAACAGCACCGAAGGTACATTTCTTCTTTGACATGTCAGCATCACTGCCTTTCAAGACATATTTTTTAAGAAAAAGAACACAACACGTATATGAAACCTAGACACTCAAATGATGATGTTGTGACATGTTTGCAAATAACCACAGCAACAACAGTCACTCAGATATCAGTCACTGGGGTTTAACGGCTGAATAGTACACACATGCCTTGAAGTCATTGATAAACTCACAGATGCACTGTAAAACTGATTTTCGTGGCTGACTTTAATAGTAGAAAAAGTAAATATGACTGTGACCTTTCCACAGATTAGTAGAGTACCAGCGCTCTAATTAATTGACTCTGTATATTATTCAGAATCTGTTATCACAATGACCCTGGAAAGGTAATTTATGTACTGGTAGAAAGAGCCAATTCTCGTCTCGCTAAAACTGGTATAAATCTGATACCAGCGAGGGTAGGCCAGGGCTAAGCCACATAATTGATAGGAGAAGCAGGTCCCACGTCTGCAATCGGATCTTCCATGGCTCAGGGGCATCGAGGCCATCAGTCCCACACTGCCCCTCTGGCCAGGACCCCAGGAATGCTCCCACGAAGAGCACTGGGATGCTCAGGAGGTGGGTCTGAAGGCTGGGAGCCAGGAGGGAGCAGAGGGAATTGCTCTGACCACAGGACACCCTTTCAGCAGCTGAGTAGATTGATTTTTCTTAAATGGGAAGGAGGAAATTACTCCTGTGACTAAAGCTTTTTGAAGCCCATCTCAAGTTTAAAATTTAAAATGATCCGTTTCAGGTATATTAACACCTCTCAGCTGTCTCGCAGAATAAAGCCGATGGTGCATTTGTAGCATAGCAACCCATCTGCGGGCACACTCGAGTCGCCACGGGCATAGAGCAAACCCTCGCCTTGGCTTGTTCCAGGGAATAGAACAGAAAAATGCCTCTGGTGGGTAAATCCATTTTGGCTTCCGAGTTCGGGGGTGTGAATCTGGCTTCCCTGTGGCATGGCCAAAGTAACCTTATTTTTTAAGCTAAGTACAGGAGAGTTTGGTACCTGGCACCATGTGAAGAGCCAGTGACTCTTTCTTGAATGTCATTTCCTAGACCGTTACTCTGCTTATGATGATCCTAGCAGGAACGTCCTGCCTTTCCACAAAGACTCATTTTCTTTGTTTTCTTTCCTCTGGCATTTTAGAATAAGGGTTACTTATGACAGCAGAATAAAATCCCTTGTTAGTAGCCTGTTATAACCCTTTCCTTTCAACTGACCAGAACACCACCTAGCAAACCCTTAAATCTGTCCTTATTGCTGGAACAGAGTAAGAGAGAGAGGATGACAAAACAGTACCTATGGCAAAGGCTGTGCTTCTCTCCAGGGGCAAAAAGGGCAAACATGCATTCCTGTAAGTATTAAGTCTTCAGTCAAAGCCCTTGTAATACTTTTATATTCTATCACTAACTATAAATTAGATTTTATTACACTTGATGGCTATAGTAGTCATGTAGATTCAGTATCATCTTTAGGTCATAACAGCCTGTAATGTGGTATGAATTCTTCCTCCATTTCAGCAGAGAACTTCAATATAGGAAAACAAAGAAACTAATTACTGTAGGTCTTAATTCAGGAGGTAAGCACTAAAAGTGGCTGCAGCAGGGCAGGAGACAGATCCCAGCAGTGGGATGTGCCCGGCTGGTCCCGGTTAGCGAAGGGGGCTTTCCACTAGAGCAGCCAAAAGCCCAGGACACCCAGCAGCGCTTTGCTGCCAGAGCACAGCTGATGCTCAGATGCAGCTAGGTGATGGCTTTATGAGTGTTTTGAATGCAATTGCCAGATATGCCTTTGACATTTTCTGTATCTTTTTGAAAAGTGGACAGCAGTAATATTACGTATACATGCAAACAAAGAACTTGCCTTTTCCTTCTGAAGCAAGAATTTGTCCACAACCAAGTGGAACCCATCTCTTAGAAACAGCCATTTGTACTGAAAAATTGTAGGAGAGCCTCTTTCTTGTGCACTTAGTGCTGTCTGTGCAAGTAGAGCTGTGTTCTTTTAGAAGACAGAATTACCTGGGGTACTCCATGTCGTACATTTCACTGTTGCACAGTTGCTTTTCCAGTTAAATGTTTAGGAAAATATGTGTTTGTTTTGCCATAAAGGCATTTATTTTTGTGCAAATTTCACATAAAAAATGAAGAATCAGGGAAATGCTGAGACCAAGCAGACTCTTAAACTGTTTGATATTCCCCTTTTCCAATGAGAAATTATAAATGGCACAAGAAAGTTGAAAAGTTAAGTCCTGTTGATTAAGGTCTATTCTCTGCTGAAAACATACAGATCCTAAAATGACCATTTTCAGCAAAGCTAACTCTTCAACATGATGAGCTCCATTTGCTCTTCAGTCCCAGCTAGCTTACCTGTGATATGCAATAACATTTACCTTCTTCAAAGAAAATTACAATGTTTAATTAAGGACTGTTAAGCCACTTGAGATGCTTGATGGCAAAGTTTATTCTTTAGTATCAGAATAATCATCCCTTAATGAGTAAAAATGCCAATCACTGCCAATAAATTCACATATGCAGGTCCACCTAGCTTTTCTTTGAGATGATTGTTCCATATTAGTACTGAGCGAAGCCTCTTCCACCTGCTGAGGTCACCTACAGCCATCGCTGCCCCCGGGGGTGCACACACCTCCCCTTGGGACCCAGAGAACAACTGGCCACTGTAGCGATATGATATTTAACACATGTTTTTGTGTTTAACAACATATCATCTTATCAGACCTGAGAAGCTTCAGGCATCCTCAGTGCCTAGAGTGACTTAGCAAGAACAGTTCAAATTAAGACGGAACTGAAGAGAAAAAATGCAATCATTCACTTCGTGGCGGACCTGGCTGACCACAGCACACATGACCAGGGTGCCTCTGATTCAGGGTCAAAGACTATTTTGCCTTCCACAATAGCAGAAATCTGCCTGAGCATGTTGTGCTCCACCTGCACTCAAACTGCACTCAGTCATCCATTTAGGGAAGGGCAGCAGAGAAGGGCTGTCAGTTGGCGCTGATGTCCTTGACAAGACAAGATACAGACCTGAAACACGCGTGTACATTAGCTACTTGAATTCCTCCTGCCAAAGGCTCCCTGACCAGTTACACAACCTGCTGTGAGCATCGTACCACCATTATCTCTACCAGCGCAAATACTGATCTAGTTAGCCACATTCAGTAGTCCCACCTAGTCTTTGGGCCTCCCTTGGCTAGTCTAGACACCTCCTCAATTATACAGACTGTCCCACTGAAGTTACATGGGGGTAAGTATTACATAGGAGATGAAATCAAAGGTTATGTTTTAATTCTACTGGGGTCTGCAAGTGTTGCTAAAGACAAATTCCATGTGCCAAGTCATGCCTAAGCATATGCTGAAAGAAACAGAGTTTGCAAGAGATGAGCCAAGCAGGGAGCAAAGCACAGATTTGAAGGGAATTGCCAGGGGTCATGGGGCAGCTGTCAAGCTGGAGTGGAAAATAACATCTCCACAATATGTTCTTATATTTTACAAGCTGGATCTCAGTGCCCCATGTTCCTCGCCACTTGTTTGGTGATGGGCCAATACAACTAAAATCACATTCTCCCTCTGTTTTGTCTCTATTTTTATTGTTTTCTTATGTCCTAACATCCTTAGCACTGCCATATAGTCAACTCCACCTTCCCTTCAGCACACATCATATATAGTATTCTATACACATTGTTACAGTATATGCCCAAGATTAATCATGGTGAATGAACATAAATACTTGACATTACTAATGTGAACAAGAACATACTGCCAGATATGCATATGCTGTTGCAAATCTGGATGTGGCAGCCTTACTTTGCAGTATTTTGGTTGCATTTGATGTTCATGGGGATTATTAAGCATCACCACCACCAAAGCACAAACACTTTGTTCAAATTCTGCCCTGCTGTAAAGCAGTTTTGTATCAACTACAATATGATTTTCCTCAACAGTTACTGGGATGAAGCTATTAGAAAGGCAAGGATTAAAAAAAAATAATTAAAAAATATCAAAGAGTTAAAGAATCTTTAGTGGCAAACTTGAGAGATTTTCACAGCTTTTGACTATACCAGAAGGAACATAATATTATATCTCCTTTCACGTTGAGGTTTAGGAGGGTCTGAAGTCCAGCTGGAATGATATGAGTTAGCAGCACCAAGGGAAATCAGCTCCTATTCAAGCACTGAACACACAGGTTTAAAATGCCGGCATTATTGTTTACTTTGACAGCTCCTCAGTTTTGTTTTTAAAATTCTAGGAAAGTCTTAGCATGTATATAGAAGCACCTTTTCCTGAGCCAAGACCTGAGAAAATCTGTCTGTGTAGGATGGTCTAGACAGGAAGAATCTGATACCTGCTACACAAGAAATGAATGCAAATAGATATCCTGGATATTAAATTATTCTCCCTTTACCCCCTTCCCCATATACAGCACCTGCAATTAAAACCCATGCTGCTATTGAAAGAGAAAGCTCAGTTCTCATTACCTATAGATTTCTTATTTTATGGATTATTTTTAGCCGTATGATATAAATTAGAAATAGTAGTGAACAACAGTTGCAACTGAAACCTTAACGTTAATGATGGCTTTGCTAGGCAGCCATGCATACTGGTTACTCAAATGAACACTCACAGGACCTGAGCAACAAGGCACGGTTGTACACAGCTCTTTCCCTTACCTATGCTTTGTAAAATGTAAGTGTTTTTATGAAGATTTCACAGAAAAGAGTAAAAACCTTAGCTCATATCCCTAGGTGAATCTTATGACAGTATCTGCATCTCCAGAACCAATCGTATCTTGAACCATAGGCTTAAGTTTGACATGATGGCAGGCACATAGACCAACAGGCTTTGAAATACTCTTCAAATGTGGTTGTAAAAAAGCCCACTGCAAAGGGGCTGTGGCACCAGGACGTCCTCAAAACAGAGGCAATATTTAGTAACCTCCTATTCCCTCTGCCCCCCTGCCGCTGCCGCCCCCCCCCCCCCCCCAATATATCCTGAAGTCTTCCTGTATTTGATCATTGGATAATGTGTTTTTTGAGCAGCATTCCCAGGCAACATCTCATCTCCTCCTACTGAACATATTAAACGTTCCCATGATTAATTATGAACACACCAGTAATTTCCTGATTGAGGACTTCACTTATTGACCACATTTTTCCATTACCAAATTTGCATTCTTCATTAATGCATCCCCGAGCCTTATCCGGCACTGACCACAGGAAAACAAAGGCTGTGCAGACACAGTGACATGCTGTGTCAAATGCCTTTCATCGAGGACAGGACAGACCGCCAGAAATGAACAGCACATTTTTATCCTGCTCTGCATGTGTCTGAACACAGCTTTATGCAGAGCACCGTTAGCCTCTGGAGGACATCCTTTTGCCACCACCTGCAGCCTCTGGTTGGTGGCCCCACTCACCCATCACCGGTGGCCAAGTTCTCCTGGATAGGCAGGGGGTCTCCGCACAGGTCTCAGATGGTGTCAGCATCACTCTGCTGATAAAAACTGCTGAACACCAAGCGAGATCACTGGCCATTTATATAAAAAACCCAAACAACCCATCTCCTATTTAATTAAAACCATCACCTAAGCGGCAGACCTGCCTGTGCTCACAGCAACCTGCCTACAGGTTTGGGCAGCAAACAGCCACCAACCTAGCACAGTGGCTAGAGAAGCAAACACTATGTATCCTAATTAGACATTTTCATAAAATTGATTAACTGTAGGCAGATATGTAATCAACAGGAACTTACGGAAAGCTGTTTTACCATCAGTGTGTGTGCAACACTGAAGTCACTCAGAGGTTGGAACATCAGACCAGCCTTTCGCAGTGATCAGCTCTGCTCAATAACTGCCTGTTTCCCTGCAAGACCCTTGCAGGACACAGCTGTGAAGGCTCCTGCCCCTTTCTGCAGCCAGCCCAATGCACAGCTGACTACCCATCTTTAAGGACAGCAGGGTTTTTTTCCCCATCACCTTTTCTTTGGTGAGGTCTCCGATTCTTTTGTAACCTTAAGACTCACTAATCCGGCAAAAGAAAGAGCTCAGTAATGGGTTGAATTTTTTTTTCTTTTATTTCTAACCTTACTATTCTTCTTCCTTTCTGAAGGGCTTCAATTCCCTTTAAAACACAAATACATTCCAGCCAGACCTCAGGACTTATGTTTGTTATTGTAAAAACCTTGTAATGACTCCTGGCTTTCTTATTCAGGGGACCTCTTGCCAAATGAGGACTTTCTCAGTGCAGCAGCTGAAGCTGGCAGCCACAGCTTTCAGAGAAACCTCAAAACTTCGTAGAGGATTAACTAAGGTGACATTGAGATTCAACAGCATCTTAGCACCATCTGTTCCCTGATAAAAACCTCCTAGAGGGGAAAAATGCACTAACCAGTTTCGTCTCAACCTCAATGCTTTACGGCACGCTCCCGCTGCCAGGCAGTCATGCCCTGCCCGCTTCTCCCACCTGGGACCTCCGAGCATGAAATGGGATTTGTTGCCTCTGCTGGGAAAGGGGCATCTTGCCCAGGTCACTGGGTCTTTGTCAGATGTGTTTGCAGCTTCAAAAACACTTAGCATCTTCCTTGGGATTTCCAGGCAGCGTTTAGACCAGATGAACAGGGCTTTGCCATCCAAACACCCCAGGAAGAAGAGCAGCACAGATGCTGTTATTACATCTGCAGGCTCTTCAGGTCCGTGTTGTAACAAATACCACCTTTACCTAAAGACATGCCCCAGAATTATTTTCTGTTGTTCTTGGGGGAAATGCTTGGAGGTAATCATTCTCTCATGATTTAAAAATAAGCCTGGTTTGTTCTCCTCTGGTCTTGCAACCACCACTCCAGCCATGGCTCTGCCCCCAGCAGAACCACTCCTCATTCACCAGTTTTCCCTTCTTACTAAAGCCCGTAACTCATTCTCATGTGGAGGGTGAATAGAATCTCTTTAAAAGGAGATAAAAAAACCCATGCACCTCCAGAGCTACCAGTCTTAGCTTGTGTCCCCAAGCAGCAAGCTGCATGCACCCTGGACCACGGGTGCCTGTGCAGGATCGTGTTCCCTAAGAACATAGCAGATCAGCTGCGTGCTCCTGTAGTCAGCCCCTTTCTCCCACTGCAGCAAGCTGAGGTGCCTTTGGGTTTCTTGGTTTTTTTGTTGTTTTTGTTTGTTTTGTTGTTGTTCTGGTTTGTTTTTTGTTTGGCTTGTGGTTTTTTTGTTTGTTTCATGCTTCTTTTTTTTTTTTTTTGGTAGAAGTTAAAGGAGACATAGTAAATAGGTTGCAAGTAGCAATATTGCAGGCTGGTGAAGAGCGGTGTAGTCAACAGAACTTAAATGATTAGCTGAGCTTAGGAGATGCAACCACCCACTAAGTGACTATGAATATTCAGGTAAATATGTTTAGCTGAAATATTGAGTCATCAGCAGACACTACATGCACAAAATGTACTCCTGCCTATTTTTCATTAATATAAAACACAGTAGTGGCCAGCACTCTTGACAGCTTGCCATGACACATCTCAGGTATGTCATCTTTCAGGTCTGTTTGCTTTCTTCTGACATGTTACAGAATACAGAAGGTAACAGTTTTACATGCAGCAGCTATATCTTTAGAGATAAAACTCAAAAGCTGGGGTTGGAGCAGGGCAGGGAAAGGAAGAAAAGAATTGTTTAGCATGTTTTTCCTTACAAAGAAAAGACTTACCATAAGACAGCGCTCTCCTTAAATGACAAGCTTCAAGGATTTCCAGGCAGCAAGGATGGAAGTCTGACTCAGTACATCCATCCTTTCCTAGCCTGTGTGTGCAATGCGTGCAAGCCCAGAAATGACAGTGGGATGAAGCAGGAGCATTGCTGTATACTTTGTGCAATCAGAGGGGCAGTGGTGTCTGGGCAGGATAAAATTTAAACACAAGCAGGCAATACTTGAGGATTAGGAAATGGAGATAAAACCATGCAGAAAAGGAATGTTTGCTGTGGGGGGAGGTGGAACAGCATTTTCAAGGTAATGTTTTTCATTAATTGCTGAGAAATTAGGAGAGCTGAAGTGGCTTGGATGAAGTTTGACACAACAGCAACAGAATAAAGACATTACATTTCTGGAATGCTAGAAACAGGGAAAACCAGGCAAAACTAGAGGAGGTCCTAAGCAAGGAAGCAGTCTGAAACAATAGTCCATAGCTGTTATGGCCATAATGGAAGGGAACTAGAAAGGAGCACAGAAGGAAAGCTGAATCCCCTGCTCAGCCTGTTGAGAGCCAGTTGGCAGCTCGGCATGCCAAATGATACAGGGACCAGCAAGATACGCTCCATGAACTGGCAAAAAGAGCCGTCTCATATGTTTCTCACTGAACTGTTTGAAATGGGTTTATACCCATTGTTCCAAGACAAGATTTTTTTTTTTTTTTTAACATTGCTGTTCTAACAAGTTGTTTCAAGTTGTTCATTGTCTGATCCCTCTGACAAATCTGGCCCCATACACTGGTGCAACAAATTGCAGATCAACATGTAAGCTGGAAAGATGGTAACTAAGGGTCAGCTGCCAGTGCTCCACTGAACTTTGGTAATCTACAGCAGCCTGCACCAGGTGAGATGAGTGCTGCACTGATTTTTATTTACCTGCTTTAAAATTAATCATTATTGGAGAGGAGAACCAGGAGCAGCTCCTGCACAGGCCCCTGCTGATGGTCCCATGCTGCACGGCTGCCAAGGTGGGAGACAGAGCAGCTCAGGTCATGCTGCTGCAGAGACATGCACCATCCCACACATCATCCCCACTGACCTCTCCTGCCAGACAGCATGACAGCAGCTTACAGTGGCTTGTGGAGAAAAAACATAATTCTGGTAACTCCACTGTTTGGCCACCCGGATCCCCTGCTGGTCCCTGCCTTTCTTATTTGGAGCAGATGCTCAAACTGCAGTTTTACAGCCTGCTCTGAACAGAGACCAGTACAACTTTCTATCACACTGAGACAGCACTAGGAAGTCAGACAAGTGAAGCAGGAGGTAAAGATGTGACTCAGATCTCAAGGGGAAAGCTTTTAATCCATTTCACCTAGAAGTCACATTCTCCCCTATGAATCTGGCAACAGCTCGGAGGCTGAAGCTCAGCGGGGCTCTGGCAGTCAGCATCAGCATCTTTTCCCCTCTCAGCATACCCAGGGCTGGCTGAGAAAGGGCATTCTTTTGGGTTTTTTTCCTTTCTTTTTAGAGTCTGTCTATTCTTCTAGAAGGGTCTACAGCTACCATATCTCTCCTGTGTTCAGTTTGGAAGCCATGCATTTGTAGCTGGAGAAATCCCTGTTCCTGCAGGACAGGGCATTTGCCAAGGTCAATAAATGGTTTGTGTTTGTTTCAGTAAACCCTTCCATCTCATATTTTTAATGTGCTTATGGACTAGGACCAAAGCTTTCCTTACTAGCTGGTGTAGACTTCAGACTGCCTGTGATCTATTTCTATAGCTTGGCTGCATTAACTTTTCCTCCCAAATCTCTTGTTTTTGTTGCATGGAATTTATGCTTTTGTTCATCTGTTGCTGTGTGACTCCAGTTCTTTCCAAGGTTGCATATGGCCTTTGGTCATTCTGTGCTCAGTTCCCTGTACAAAAACCTCTTCTGCTGTACAAAGCCTATACTGTTCTGGAAGAACATCTCAAGTACCGCATAACCCAAACCATCTGATGCCACTTTTCCAAGGGCACATTAAAAAAACGTGCTCTGTATTTTCAGAGTAGCTCATTGGAAAGTTAGCACCATCAGAAGCAAACCTGTTTACCTGGTATCACCCTTTTACCCAGAATTTAGTCTTCCATGCAGCAGAAAGCATCCCCTGTCTCAGGAAGGAGTGAGATAGGGAAAAGAGGAAGGGCTACATGTTTTGCTAACAGATCTGGATTAGAAAATACACAATGGGATTTCTTTAAGGCTTTCTTTGGCACCCTAAGTAAACATTATCTTTAAATTTGACCTCTCATTCCCAAGCCATTTCTTTTAATCTCATCAACAAAACACAATTCACACAGAAGCCCAATTTACTGTTGCAGTTAATGAATGCCTTTACATCTCCCCTCATTTTAACAAGTGGAGCCCAGCACCTGTTCAGTGCAAATTTAACATGCAATACACATTTCAAAAGTTTTCCGATAGTCCTTACTCTTTCTACTTGAAGTACAAGTCACATGAATGCGCTTAAACCACTGTCACCCCCTTCCCAATTTAAAGTAGTCTTCTGAAGAACACAAAAGGATCTCACCCTGCCAGAGGGAAACGGTATCTCAAACTTATATGTGATAAAGCAAGGAACTACAACACAGATGTCAGCCTCCTGATGCATTTCTCTGAGAAATACAAATTGAATGCAAATGGGCTAAGCAGCTACCACTGCATCATGACTCACCCCATGAGAGAATGAAACCCCAGATGAATCCATACCAGCCATACGACCCAGGAGGAGACAGTTCTTCAGTGGGTCTCCTCCTCTTGTTCAGACCAGCTGCATTATGCAATGGTTCAAGCACTTCATACAGCTGACACCTGGCAGATGCTGACCTCTAAAGACTCATGCTCAGAACAGAACTGCAGGTACCCAACAACAGGGAGTGGGCTGTAAGTAATAATGAAAGCAAGAGCAAGATGCACAGTCCTGCCCCAGTAACTGCAGGGGAAGGGGCCCAGCTCGCAGGGACATGCTTTGCTCCCACAGCCTCCAGCAGCTGCTTAGCCCCCCAGGGAAACCATCAATGTGGTGGGCCAAAAGAGAAGCTAAACTACAGGCAGTTATGAGCACTAACAGTCCTCAAGACCTAATAAGCTACTGTGTCTTCCCATTATTTATCATTTAGTAAAAGTGGAAACCTCAGAAAAGGGGGTCATCAGCATTTTCCAACATGTGCTTTTCTGTCCTTTCCACATCCCAGGCATCTCCTCCTCCAGCTCAGCATCCAGAGGACAACCATCTCCTGAACATCCACAGCAACTAAGTCTTCCCATGGCTTATCAGGTGAACTTGCCACACTAGGACAGTGATCCCACACCACCCTCCCCAAGGCAGCACCAGCCTCAGAAATCCTTAGGGCTTGGCCCCTCAGCCACTGTGGCTTCAAAGAGCTCAACAGCCAAACAGTTTAAGGAGGCAGCTACCACCAAGGCTTGAAGCAAAGTTTTGTCAATAAACAAAACCTAAAAATACCCATCCTCAAGTGAAGACTTAGCATGCACAGAGTATGTCTCCAAAGATTGGTTAGCAAGTGGTTAACAGCCCTGGAAGACTAGCTTGAAAGGTACCTGTTGCTGAGGTTGGCTAACAAATCAAGAGCAGCAGTAAGGCTGATGACAGTGCAGCATGCTGAAGGCTGCACAGCCAGCCAGGGAAATGTTTGATGAAACAACGAATCCCTAGATAAGCAAAGCTGTTTTACTGAATAGCAGTGAAAAAATTACATTGTTAAGGAGCAGTAAGCATTGGTAATTAACTTCCAGCACTTTATCATAATTGTACTCAGCAGAACTTACAATTTGTTTGTTATCAGCTTTAAAACAATCTTTAACAACAACTCAGGCTTGTTTTGCTAATGCTTTGTTTGACTTTAATTTGTATTATTCTGCCATTTCTGAGCATTTCCCTGCTCTTCCCAGCCAACACCACGCACTAACCCTGTGCAGGCAGCCATGGTACCGCCAGCTGCGTTGCTCATCAGTGAGAGCCAGGACACACTACAAACCACCTCCCAGTCGAGTCTGGTACAGCTGTAAAGATTTCCATCTTTTCTAGATAAATCCATCACTCTAAGGCCACAATAGCCTTAATTTCTTGCAATGGTCACCGTACATGGAGCTGAACAAGGGTGGGCACTGATGGGCTGGTGAAGCACACAGCACCACCTTCCTCCTCCTCCTGCTGATGCTGCCCCTGTGCCAGCCCCGCTGCCCTGGGCCACCCCAGCAGGCAGCCCCCGCGCAAGGGCTTGCTGCAGCTCTGCAGGGACGGGCATGAGGGAACAGACGCTGCCCAGAGGCAAAGGCTCAAGCTGGAAAGGGATTTTTTTTTTGCTGGAACTCTACTTCTTGGATTTTCTTAGTTGTGAAGTCAAACCACACCTTGAGAGAAGAGTCACACACGTGCAAACGCAACTGTCATAGGATCATTAAACATTATTATGCCATTCACCTTCACAACCCCGAGGTATAGCGTCCTGCTCACAAGGGGAGCTCTGATGCTGCTCTCTTCCAAAGCTGGCTGACTTCAGCCTGTCCAGAAAAGCCTAAACGTGTGCCAGAGAATCATCCCTTGGGGCCTATAGCGCTGATGGATGTTTGCAGCAACACAGAAAAGCTTGTTTCAGATTAAGACCACCTCCCCCCTGCCAATTGGAACAAGATGCTCAGGACCTTAAAAAGCAAAGTCTGTGCAAATGAGTCATCTCCTTTCTGGCCAAGGTAACCTGGGCCCATCATGTTCTGCTCAGTACCAGCACTTTTGTCACAGCCTTCAACACCAAAGGACCTTCTGGGCCAACCATCAGCAAAAGTTAAAAATAATTGAAACAATCATCTGGATGTTTAAAAAGCAACTTCATTTCATGGCAACTCTTTACAGACTAACTACATTCATCCTGATGCATGGATATTTTATCCCCTATATTATGAAAGGGAGAGAAAAATACAGTTCTGTAATTGCCTTAAAAATAATCCATCCTTTCTCATTATTTGTGAATCAGGGGGTGCAGAATATCTGTATTATTGACTGCAGAGAAACAGCTGTATTATCTCTAATCTTCAAGTAAGCTGTGTTGTAGGCACTCAGTGAACATTTTCTTTAGGGTCCACAAGCTCTTCTCACTTCACTCAACACATGGATCTTATTTAAACAGGCTTAGTGGTATGAGTGAAGGAGAACTGGGAATAAAAATTGATGTGTGGGACGTTAGGAGAACAATAAAGTAACAAGCTCCCAAAATCTTGCATTTATTTACAAACTTCTAGCAATTTCATGTCTGCAAGGTACAGAAATACATGCTTCAGAATACCAGCCTGCAAAAGTGTAACAATTAAGAAAACTTGTTAAAAAGCAAACTTGCAACAGAAAAGAAGGGCAAAACCAACAACTAAGCACATGCAAATTTCCATTAACTTCAGAAAAATCAGGATCTTGTCCAGAAGTTAGTAGAGATGTAGCCAATAAAATGGCCAAGGAAAACAAGGTATAGTTAGGAATGCTCATAGTTTTCCAAGCACTGGTTTAAATAGAGCGTACGGATAACACTGGACTTACTTGAATCTACTCCCACTCGGCAGGAAAGCTAATCTTTTTTCCTCCCACAGCTGTCTATATGGATGTCCTGTCTTTTTTTTTTTTTTTTTTTAATATGTCTAACATTTAATTTAAGGCCTCTTAAGTATTTCAATCAGATACCATTTCTTTCATTTTAGGGCAGGAAAGGGAACAGATCTCAAACATGCCATTTGCTCACACCACAAAAAGCACAGAGATATTCGTAAGAAGATATTCACAGAAAACCAGTTCCCAAGGAGTGCTCTTACAAGGCCACCTCTATGCCAACCAGTGGAATATTGCAGAAGCTGAAGGTAAAGCCCGTACCAGAGATGGGCAGCAAAGTGCTGCAGGTCCTGGAGTGCTCACCGGGCGTTCTCCGGTTCCAGAAATGCAATAGCACCCACAAAATGCTATAATAAGCAAATATCTGATTTTTTTAAAGGACAAGTGACTGGTTATATAGCATCACTGTGAAAAAAGCTGGTCTGCTTTTTCTGATGGCTATTCTAAGAAGGTAACTCACTAAAATGCTCCATTACAACATTTGAAGTGTTTCTCCTCAGTTTCAACCTTTTCCTTTTAACTTTTTTACCAGTGTAAGTTAACTATGGTTTCAAACAAAATGTTACTCCCAGCTTAACAGGTTGTTTTGAAAAAGATCCTCCTCTAAGAGCTTGAATCAGAAGCCTTGGAAGAAGTGTACCCTTTTTATGAATAGGTTTTTTTGATAAAGGAATATTTTCCAATGGGAAAAAAAAAAAAAAAAAAAAAAAAAAAAAAGAGGTCTTCAAAAACTTCCAGACACTGCCATACACAAAGTAAATGTCATTATTGCTTTTGTAATTAGAAGTATAGTGACTCCTGTCATATGTTCCTTCAAATTCTGGTAACCACATGCTGCTTTTCTATATTGTCCCAATAGCTTTAAGACCCAAAAGCATCATTCTTCCCTGCGTGTCCCAGACAGCTGAGCATATCTGTGAAATATCCAAACTTCCTTCCCAGGCTGCAGGAGGTGGAAACCCCTCTCACACAGAAAAGAGTCTTGCCAAGTCCATTCAGATCAGACATACATAAGGCCAACATTACCTTGAAATCAATATAAAACCAGTAAGATTGTGCTGCTCGTTCTCTAACGAGGCTGGAGCAGATCAAAGGCACCTCTTCCTGCCTGGGCAACAGCAATTTCTTTTGTTTCAGGTACATTTAATAACTTTATTTACACAACATTGTCAGGAAAAGCAGGCTAAAATTTGAGGACACCATACAAGTTAAAGGAAGTAAAACTTACTGAAGAGATGCGAGTATCTTTAGATGAATACACTGAACTTCAGAAACACACCCCATGCTACAGAATATATTACCTCAGCCTACATAAAATAGGACATGCTGCTGTTCTGCTTTTCCAGCCTCATCCACATAATTAGTACCAATCACAGTAACAATATCAGAACAGCAACCAGCTGAAACACCTGGACATGCAACTTTTTTTTTGAGCCTGCTCCACTCCATGTTTCAATAGTTTTAGCTTTGCATTCAAGTATACTGACTCTTCAGTACCACGTAGAGAGCCCTCCCTGGCAGTTCTAATAGCATATTTGTTTGCTAAATAATGACACTTCATCTGTCAGGCTGTTGGCTTTCAAAATAATCCTAAAGGTAACATCATATTTTTACTAACTGTTCATTTTAAATCCAACTGGTTTTCTATAATTCAATGCATGCATTACTGTCCAGCAAGGACACTTGAGGACAGGGGGTCACCATATGGAGACATGAGTCTTGCTCCGGAGAGCAAATGCTCTTAATAGAAAAGACTGATGGAGTAAATGGGGCAATAGTTCAAGCAGCCTCTTGGTTCAGCATAAAATGCAGACATTGCAATGCAGCATTAAGTGTCACACTGGCTTAGATCTGTGGCACACTGCCATTTCTTTGGTTGTTTATGCAGCTACAAAACATCGCAAAGTAGAGACCACTACATTATTAACCTCTTTTTTTGTGCACCAAGTGCCTATATCTTATATTGCTCCCTCTTAAAATTAACTCCAGACAATTCTATAAGCTAAGGGCTGGCATTTATTATCAGAGGTTTATAACAGAGTAAAGCTGTTAGAGAAAAACAGTCTCATAGTTGAAAGGCAAGGTTAGAGGCTCTGGTAAGTAGTTTGCTTTACAAATCATGCCGCACATTTTATCGGTTGTCCAGTAAAGATGGCAAGATCCTTCTAGACACAGACTCCTCATGTAGAGATGAAGCTGCAAATGCCTGTATTGCCACAGACAGTTGTAGGACCTTTGACATATCAAGTAGAAAATGTTAAAGCATTACTTTAGGATCACCCAAACCTCCCAGCACTTACAATATGAGACAAAGGATAATTCCCTGGGTTTTACACTGGGGAATCTGATTGGTCATCCCCCAGGCTGCCCCAGTAACCAGTGCTGGGAGCATGGGGGAGTTTGGTGGCATCGGGTTGGATTCTTTCATGACAGAGCCCCAGGTGGGTTTGGGGTTCCCATTTAACAGCATTCCCATAAGCCCAGGGGCTGCTCTTACCCCTCCTGCAGCCCTGACCTCGGGCTCCAGTGTCCAGGGTTGGGGTGCGGGTACCCACAGCTCCGCACAACTCGCCAGAGTCTCTACAAACACTGCTGCTGTTCATGAAGGATAGACAGGAATTGCAGGTCATCAAGAATGAAAATACTCTGGATGCAATGCCTCCTACTCTAACGCACCCCTTGCCAGCTGGGCTGAACCCATCTTTCTGCACCACCCCTGTCTTACTACTACAGCTCCTGCTGCCGAGCCCCCGGCACATCAGGCTGCCTGGAGAGCTGCCCCATGAAGCCATTACCTTCTTAGAGGCCCTCTAATTCCAAAACAGCAAATAGACAAAGAGGAGATGAGGGATGGAAACAGAGCATTGGTATATCTGTAGAGAGGTCATCAACAGGAGATTTCTGAGCCTCGTGCAGAAATCACAGGTTTTTACCATCTATTACCGTGGAACACCACATCTCATGGTAACAAGGGAAACTGCTATAAGAGCCAACAGCCATTTGCTGCAGTCTCAGAATGATCAAACAAACACAGCATCAGAGATGGCTCAAACACAAACAAAACATGAATCAAAGCCCAAATCCAGAAGGGCTCCTTGGTGGGACAAGCTGTACAAGGAGAACACTCAGAGTAGGTGGAAAAAGCCCGATCTCTGCAAGCACAGCATCACTCCCAGGCCACAGCTTCCCTGGATTCAAAGCACCTCCTGTCAGGGGCAGCCTCTCGTCTCCTCCATATTTGCAATTTTTCATGCTGTTGCAATATAAACAGCAATGACTATGGGTAAATGTTAGCTTTCAATGACAACCACTGTACATATAGATTTCATACAGTTTACTTTTTGTGTTTTGGTTAAAAGGTCAGAGTAGTGCTCAAATATTTGGAAGAGGCATGAAATTTATAGCACCTAAGAAATTACAGCGCATAGTAAACACACATGCACCCTATTTATATGTCTATACACATAACAAGAAGCAGCATGGCTTTGGCGGTTAATTTGTTTCTGCTGGAAGGCAGGATGCAAGAAGTAAATGGGTGTGCACGGCCTCACCCCTCCCTGCTCTTTGGAAGTGCCTTCATTCTGCGGCACAAATTAAGATAATACATATTTCTATTTACATTATCTTTAATTAAATGCCACTTTTCATACACACATACTGTTTAGCTGACACTCACAGCCCTCCCCCTGAATTGAGGAGAATTTCCTTTCTGTGGCCCCTTCTCCAGATGTTCATCTCAGCAGCGACGCAGGATTAGTCCAGCTGCAGAAGCAAGCCGTGTGCCTGAAACCATCCCCACTTCTACCCAAACATGCCAGGAGGTGCCCCCATCCCAAAAGGCAGCAAAGGGGTGGTGCTGCATGCCCCCCCAGCCTGGCTGTTACCACAGGCACCACACCAAGCACTGAAACCCTCCTTCCTGAGCTCCGCTCCCATCAGCGGGGCCCAACCCCCCTCTTCCTCTGCACTTTGCTATGAGCAGGGAGGGCACAGGTTTTCTCGGCTTCCATATAGGCAGCTTCACAGTCCGCTGTGGCTGGAGGGGGGGACACCCCACCATCAAGAAGGGTTCACTGCCTCTCACCACACCAATGAAGCTATGGGGATGTTTAATCACAGCATTACAAGCTAAGAAACCTTAGCAGCAAGCAGCAGCAGATAGCCCCTCTCTCCTTTTTGTACCAGATCTTCAAAACAGAAGGGCAGGGGTGAAACCCAGAGAGACCAGGAAAATCTCTCCAGGGAGCCCAGTGCTGCCATCCAGAGACGGGTGCTACCTCCCGTCATAAGGTACCTCCCAAACAGGGCCGTACGGGCCAGGCAGGGAAAGCACTCCGAGAGGTCCTCTGCAAGCACAGGAATATCGAGGGCTTCACCCCAGACAGGGATGAGTGCGGGAAGGGGCTGAGCAGCATCTGCAGCAAGGAGCTGCTGCTCCCAGCCATCAGGAACAGCACCAACCCCAGGATTTACCTTGGGGTCACTGCAGTCTGCTGGGATAAGGATGGAAACCTCATTGTTCAGTGTGAGTTTGCTGCTCCGGCAAATACTGTAAGCGAATGCCCTGCTCACAGCTCATCTTCCCAGCAAGGGCTTTATTGCTCCGTCAGGCTGGTGCAGAGGAAGGGAGCAGACTTGCCTGGCCTAGCTAGCACAGTCATGAGCAACTCCATGAAGGTTTAATTATGATTAATAAAAGGATTGTGGCTGCAGCTTGGATTCTGACATAATAAAACTCATTCTCCAGTCGTTCCAAGAATGACTGAAGTTCACTGTTCTTTGCAATTCAAACGCTAGTTCCCAAGCAGCACCCAGCGGCAAGAGCCATGGGTTCTCTGTCTGATAAAGCAGAGCCTTAAGATTTTGCAATGTAAACCAGGTATATTTAGTGAGTCTACCAAAGCAAGAATGTGTTTATAACTGTTATAAAGAGAAAACAATAGACTCAGTTTCAATAATTGGTTTTCATAATAAAGAACTATTGGAAAAAGCAAAAAAGTAAAAGCACCTGAGCTGGGCTCCAAGGGATGGAAAAGGCAGCCAGCCCTGGACAAACACAGCACATGCAGAACAATGCAACTGGATGAAGATTACCTATGAAGTCACTTGTCCATAATGCCATGGTTACTAGTAATCACAATTACTAGAATTAGCCTAATAATTGTTACTATTTGCCTATACAACAGCCAGCCCAGAAGCCATATCATCCCCTCCACATTTGCAGATATAACCGTAAAACAGCTGCTGCTGCTGCCTTGATTGGTACCACAAAGTCCAAAGCACTTAGAAAGGTTTAAATCATCCCAAAGAGGAAACTCCAGTTTCTTTTCCCTCAAATGAAGTTTTACGACTACACATTCAAATTCTGAGCAGGAACCCCCAAAAGATTTCGTTTCTGTCCTTTATATTCCAGTATGGCAGCTGCCACCATGGCCGAGCTGCTGCAAAGGTGTGCTGGCACTGGCACCGGGCAGCCTCTGCAAATATCTCTGCTGTACCCAACTCCTTCTAGACCTTAAGTTACTGAAAGAAGGAAAACTTAAAAATAAACTTCAGAATTCTTTGCATAGAAAGTGTTGAAAAACCCCTTGTAACTGAAATAAAATGTGGTCATTTTGATGTGCATCATCTCTTTTTCCTTGGTTTATTTTTAGAATTTCAGTTGCCATAACAACATGAAGTATTTTACTGTATAGCATATACTGAAATAAGTTTGTTCTTCCTTCTAGTGCACAGTAGAACCCTGATCACCACACATGCCCCAAAAGGGAGAAAGGCCCCCATCCAGCTCCAGGGCACTCCAAGGGCACCCACAGCACCAGTGCAGAACATTTGTGTGCTGGACGTGGCCAGCAAGGACCAACCCAAGAACCAGGACTGCAACTACAGTAACCTGGGCACACACAGCGTTAGGCACACAGAGAAAAGCAGCCAGGGGAGCAGATACAACAGCATCAGCCCAACTATTTTCTGGATTACAGTGACTATTACACAGTCCCCCTCTCACACCCCCCACTCCCCAAACAGACCCTGCCCCAGCTCCCCCAAAGGAGCTCTTACCTGCACCCAGCGCTCTCTCTACAAGCAAACTGACTCCCAAAGAAAAATGAGCCCCTAGGCTGGCTGCACAGATAAAGAGGGCTGCATGGATGGGGGACACCTGTGTGGATGGGGCACACCTGTGTGAGGCAGCTGGACCAGACAATTGCTGTAGAATCACAGAATCATAGAATTGTTTAAGTTGGAAAAGACCTTTAAGATCGTAGAGTCCAACCATTAACCCAGCACTGCCAAGTCCATTACTAAGCCATGTCCCTCAGTGCCACATCCAGACATCTGTCAAATCCCTCCAGGGACAGTGACTCCACCACTTCCCTGAGTAGCTGGTTCCAGTGCTGGACAACCCTTGTAGTCCCTTCCAACTAAGTACTCTATGCTACTCTACTTGCTTGCATAGATGGGGCAACCTGCAGCCCTTCTGCCTCTTTCAAACCCGCACACTGGCAGGGGATGCCATGTGCTGCTACAAAGTGGTGACTGCGCTTGCTGGCGTCTCCTGCAATAGTTAGTGGGCTGAGTGGGTGGGCCTGAAGCAGGCAGTAATGGGTCTCCTTGCTGCCATCCTGCCTCAGCTTCCAGGGCCTCATCCCCCCCATTTGCCTCCTCTGATTGCATGTGACCTTTTGAATATATATTTTTGCTAGTAAACAGTGCTGTTGCTGTAGCCACAGGGACCTAAGACTATAAGCAAGGGTGGAGGAGGTGCAAGAGTGCCTCTTGTGCTGATGCTGATTGTGTACAGCTGGGTACTGAGGAGGCTTGTTAAAACTTGTGGTTCCAGCCAGAAAGCCCAGGAGGTGCAGACGTGAGCGATGAGGGAGCAGAGCTTTAACCTGTTCACTGTGGGCCTTACTACTGATGCAGTGTATGCAGGAGGGCTTTGATGGGGGCTGCTGCTGCTAGACTCTGGCAGCCCCAGGACCCTCTGCAGCAGACAGAGCCTCCTCGGGGTTAGTCACATATATAAACTGTTTATTGTTTCAAAACATGCTTTATCCAAAACGCAGTTCTGCTGAAACACTACTTGGCT
Organism: Falco peregrinus; assembly: GCF_023634155.1. Lineage (NCBI taxonomy): Eukaryota > Metazoa > Chordata > Aves > Falconiformes > Falconidae > Falco > Falco peregrinus. The sequence goes on along the minus strand of NC_073728.1, from coordinate 65,441,555 downwards.
TCCCAAGAGCTGCCTGGTCACTGGTTAACTAAAGGAAGGGAGCTGAACCCAATTAAGGGAGCTGAACGATTGCCAACTACAGTTTTTAAACGTTTTCAAATATTGACTCTCTTCTGTAACAAAAATGACAGTATTATTTTCAAACAAAACCAACCAGGGGCAGTGACAGCAGTTTAACACTACTGGATACTTGTACTGCTTCCAGTCAGTATGCAACAGCTCTGCTGGTGGCAGCTCCTGCAGCAAACTGCCTCCTTTGCCCAGTCCCAGTGGAGATAGATGCACTCAAATGTAGTGCGTGGCTGAAGAAAGCATGTTCCTTGTTCAAGCAACAGAAGGACTTTAATTAACACCAGTGAAAAGGGTTTTAAGTATAGAAAGTACTGAACTCCAGAAATATTTGCTCTGCTTGAAAGCTAATGTCCTGCTTTAAGTCTGTTTTTATGTCTCTTGGACTTGAATTATGGCACATTAATTATGGCCAGAGGCAATGAAGAAGTGTTATTCCTTTACAAAGAAGATGGAGAAATTCAGTTAAAAATAGATTACAAGAGAGTGCTGTCAGGCACAGGCATTTTCCTGCCTCTGCTGGATTTCTGTTTTCCATAGACCAAAGAGGAATTTGCTCAGAGAACATATGGAATTTTTAAATTACTCAGCATAATTAAGTGTAAGTGGTTAAATGAGCGCAGTGACTGTGGAGGTCACTAGAACAGCCATTAACTTTTCCCTGCTAAGTGAGGTGGCAGCTGGCCAAAAAGTCATCTTCCTCCCCGCCCCCCCCCCCCCTTTTTTTTTTAAAGTATTTTTACACAGGATTTTTAGCTTTTGTCAGAAAGAACGAGAAGTTGTGTGCACATAACACCCAAGTGTGCCACAGGACTGCACTTCCAGCATGAGATAAAATTTGTTGCAAGATCTGAGATCAGACCTGGAGCACCAGATCCAAGTGATCCACCAAGTTCTCATAGGACCTGGTGCCGCCTGGAGACATTGCTGAGCTTTATTCAACAGGAAAGAGGTACAGAAACAGTAACTGCCTACCACCTCCTTTGGAAGGAGAACGGAGTTTTCTTTGAAAACATAAGCTGTACATAAAATGGAAACTTTTGACAACTCACAGATCAAAGTGAGGTTTTCTTTTCCTTATGCTCCAACATATTAGCAAGTATTCTCAGAATAGCATCACTGCTTTGAATTCTCTTTGCTGGGCCACACTGTCATCCAACACTGCTGAAGAGGCTGCTCTGGCTTGTTGCTCCCACTGCCTCCTTCCCCCTCCTGCAGCGTTCGTGTGGCCCTGCCACAAGTCTAAGATCAGGGAACTGATTCAGCTGAAAATTAACCTAATAAAATTAATCCAGAATCAGTAATTAGCAGGAACAGTTCCTTGGTCCAGCTCCCCAAGCCCCACACACCAGCTCCGGCACCCACCAGCCAGCATTAGCACTTCCCAGAAGAAGGTGGCCCCAGCCTCGGCAGCAGACTCTGGGATCTAGCAAACATTGCTGCAGCTACAAAGAGCTGGTATACACAGATTGCCATCTAGTGGCTTATGAAAACGGGCGTTCATAATTTTACTCACTCAGTTTTTGTTGACAGGGGATGCTGAGTCTGAATACTGCTGCAAGCCTGCTCTGAAACTTTCTTCCCGATCCTCCTGCTGCCTGTAACAGTGCCCTTGCCAGTGCGACCAACAGCCTCTGAGGCCAAATTGTATCAGCTCCGCTTTCTTCCTTTATTAATCCTCTACTTTAGATTTTCAGGATATTTTGGCTAGAAAGTAAGGCCAGAGTGACTTTGGGAGGAAGGTTCATTGTTGGCGCTACTTCTCCTGGGTGAAACGCAGATTCCCACCCCTCAGTGTGGGGCTGGGCCCCACTTCGCACCCCCCCACCCCGCTCCTGCTGAGTCAGCCCCACTGCCACCCTGGGAATGCTCTGACCATGCTCACACCTTAACCAGGAGATCCAGAGAATCCTGGTGGCCTTGTCAAAGCCCTCCTGCGTGAGGCCAGCAGGCGCGAACCTGTAGGACATGACATTGTCAAGCAGCCTGAATTCAGAAATGGCACCGGGTTAAGGCATTTGCTGCCCAAATTTAGTTTTAGCACAAGGCCCCTGCTCACACTTGACTGTGTCACTGAAGACACTGTCTTGCACAGGAGATCCCCTCCACAAGGAGAGTCGGACACGTGCTCGACGGGAGCCCGGGAGCTCCCTGCCAGCCCCCTGCCTTGGGGAGGATTCATCTTGGACATCACAGAGGTCTCTGTGTGCGCCCCAGTCACCCTGGCTTGACTTTACGGTCAAAGTGTGACTCATCTGACTCATTGTGGTAGTGTAAGATAAGAAAAACCCGGTATAAAGCCTACTCATTTCCATTGCCTGTAAAGCCTCAAATGATTTACTCTTGTATCTACATATGCATTACAGATACGTCTGATCAGACGATTCCCACAGTAGATGAGTTGAAACAAGGCTGAAAACAGTAAGAACCACAGCACTATAAATGTGGCATTAAAATTAGCTTATTGGTTCAGAAAATGATGCAGATAAGTTGCTGATAAGGGTATAGATTACTGAGCAAAAGCTGAAGATACACTTTTGTTCCACTTTTGTTTTCCCAGCAGAACTGGGGACTTAGACTATGGTTCTGCTTTGCCTCCTTGGTGACCTCCAGACAAATTGTTCCCCTTCTCCATATCTCAATTTCTCCTTCTGTAACACAGAACTGATAACTTAACCAACATCTTTGTAAACTGGATTGGCTGAGACTGGTAAAAAGGGAAAAGTCATTTTAAAGTAGGAGAAAACAGGAGCAGAATTATAATCCGTGAAGCTTAGCTGGCTTTCTAAGCTTCATCAAGCGTTGCATTCATGGGTTACTCTTGTGCTTGAAAGTCAATACTCTCACCAAGATACATCATCTGAAGATTTGCCACCTTGCTTAGCTGCAGGCTGTAAATAAAAGAAACTTGATGATAACAGAAAAATGCTGCAAGGGCCCAAGCTGGGTAAAGGCATCAGCTTTTTGGTTCGGATGACCCAGGTCCAAGCCTGCCAACGCGTGTGCAGTGCGAGCCACCTGCACCAAGTCACAAGCAACAGGAATCTTGGTTTGTGAGGGGATGGAGCTGGGGAGAGCTGGATGAGCTGTAAATCACAGGCAACCCAGAGGGCTGCGGGCAGGCTCCAGCCCCGAGTGATGGGGTAGAGATGATGGCTGAAAAAAAATCTGCAGTGAGAAATTTTGGCAGCGGCGTGAAGGGGTTTGAGATGCTATGTAAGTGCAGGCCAAGGCTGTTTATAGTGTCAGTTTCTTGGCAGAAACTAGCAGCATTTTTGCATCTAGCAAGCACATCTCTACCCAGCGCTCTCCATATGGCACATTCATATAGCAGTCCTCCAGCTCCTTGTGACGGTTACTGTATTCATCAAAGGTTACATGAAAAAGAAAACAGGACCATAGCAACTAGACTAACATAGCTGGGTGGTATCTAAACATCAAGTCCATATACCTTAGAGTGAAGTGAGTTGTTTGGGGGATTACACTTCAGGTTTCCATGGAAAAAAAACTCCCATAGAACACAATTTCAGATGAATTACTGTGTAAACTGAAGAGAGGTTTCAGAGCTTCAGCTTGATATCTTTGATGAGTATTATCTAGCTGCTGCCAGCACTTTACAATTTCAAAATTTAGCTTAGCTGTATTTTCTCCAGGGTCTAGAATTCTGCCCATATTTCCTTTGAAAATAATGAAGAAATGGCCTCTGTGGTTACTCCACCATCTGCTTTGCAATCCAGAGTGAAAACAAGCAAATAAACGTGCTGGAGGTAGAAACAGGATGAGAGCTGAATGTGACTGCTTCAGAGCTACTTACAGCCCGAAAACACTTGTATCTCCTCAAAAACACTGCACACACAAAGAGCATGGCAACTCATTTATACAAAGAAAATAACCAGAAAGCAACAGGGGCAAAAATCCTTACAAATCAGTGAAGCCAGTTAATTACAAATTGTGGCAGAAAGACAAGAACTGTTGTTGTACTTCTCCGATGTATATTTAAGATGCTTTCAAGTGCTATGGTTAAAGGGGAATTCATCATAACTTGAGCAGGATACCTTCACTGTTCATCTCCTTTCAGCAATGCAGTGGAAAGTCATTAGCATGTTTAAAAGTAGCCTGGATTATGCACAGAAACAAATAGCTCTGCATTGGCAAGGAAAGGGGACAGATGATTTTAAAGCCTTTTTTTCCCCCTTACCTTCAGTATCTGAAGTCCATCGGGATCCCCAGGACATGAAACTGAGTTTCAGCCGGCGAGATTCTTCAGGTCAGTAAAATTAGTTTTCTCACTCAGAGCTGGACTCTGCAGCAAGAATAAGGCAGTATGTGGCACAATTACTGTACTACTGAAAAACAGTATTTTTCATATAAACTTGACATGTATTTCTGGCTGTGAGTTGCAGGTACTTTAGAGTATTGCTAGGATATATTTTAATGAAAAGATAAGAAAATTTTCCTTGGTTTTAAAAACACAATCTGAAATAATCTAATTTAAATATTTTCATGCTACTCAAAACAGGATAATTTTTAGCAGATTATGAATAATTACCACATTCACATATAATTTGTGATGGAGATAAATTGTTTTAATAATTTTTGTTATTTCAGCATAAGAAGGAATATTTGGTATTACTTAGCAGTTACAAAAGTTAGGCTGATAGTGGTTTTTACTGCTTCCGTGATTCAATTGGAAATAATTATTTTCATTGCTCCCTGCCAGCTCTTCCTCCTCTTCACTCAGCAGCCCATAACCTTAATTACAGCTCTTCACTCCTGCTGACGAAGGCGGCCTGGAGAAAGGCTTAGGTGAAAGGCAAAATTAATACTAGCAGTGCTCACAGGCACCATGTATGACCAAAAGAGCCAGAACAGGATCTACAACAGCATAGATGTGTTGAGAGTTGGCAGGTGCTGTGACAGCTGCTTGTCGGACAGAGTTGGAAGGGTAGGTGCAGCTGGTGGTAAAAAAAAAAAAAAAAAAAGTATCTCAGTGTCACCTGCATCGCATGCTGTGGGGAGCAGAGAGAAGAGGGAGGTGGGGAGGGGTGGCAGCCCCCATGGCAGCATCCTTCGAGGCAGCACATGCTCCTGCATCTCCGTCAGTGGTCCAGGCTGGTCCATACAGGAACCAGCTGGGCTGGGAAGGCCCACCACTGTGGTCCCAGCTGGGACTGGACTGATGAGCAGCCAAAGCTCATAGTAAGGGATGATATCCGAGGCACAAGTCACAGGCATGCCAAGTCAGATTTTATTGACAATAGATAGTTTAAGAACTTTTAACTTTGCCTGTTCATCTCTTTCCAGTTTTGTCTTCCTGCTCCTTACCTGCAATCTGCACAGATAATCTGTTCACCACCCCAGTTCGATTTAATGGTAACTTAACATTCTGTTCCTCCTCTTTGGCTTGTTTTGTTCTCTTCCCTGCTAGCGAGGCTTTACTGTGAGAGCTAACGGTGGTGGTTTTGTAGCTTGTGGATGAACTGCAGAGTGGGCTCTGCATCACAGGGACTTGTTCCACGAGAACTGACTTCGGTGTGAACACACCTGTCTGCTCATAGACCGAGTAGCCCACTAGAAAACTCTTACACTGGCCTAAAAAAGAAATTACAACTGGCTAAACATGTTAAGTCTAGATTTGGATCCAAAATGTGTCACCCTTGTAGCTCTGCCTGTAGGAAAATTTCCTTGTAATTTATGGGAAAACTGCTTCAATTCAGCTGTGAGGCCAGAAGACAGCTCAGCTCTTTGTCATCCATTTCTCAATCCCAAATAAAGTGAATCTACAAAAAGAGAAAAATAGTTATTTCACCATTTGCGTGCATGCAAACAGAAAAGGCATTGCTATTTTTTTGTTGTTGTTCTGCTTTCCCCAATTAAACTGATCTGGTTTTTTAGAAGGTAAAATTTTGGACGTTTTGTAAAGCTACATGAAAGATACTAATGCAAGAAGTACAAAGAACCACCACAGAGTGTTGTTTGTTGTTGGGGTTTTTTTTGAACCATTTACCTTCTGCACCCTGTTTACAGATGCGAGCAGACACTGGCAGGCAGGAGGCAGAAATCTGCCTCACACCCCATTATGCTCAGATGGAAGGGGAAGCCCTTGCTGTTTCTCAATGGGAGGCTTGCTCTCCGCTTTGCGCCAGCCATGCAGCTCCCCAGGGCCCTGGGCTCTCTGCAGGCTTCGCTGCGTCCCCTGTGTGCTCAGCCAGATGCACCTGGGAGCATCCCTGGGCTGCACCCCACGGTTTCATCCCACATCCCACGCCCAGGGTTGCGCTCCAGCCCAGCATCATACAGGGTGCGGTACCATCACAGGGAGGGGACTGCGGGCGAGGGGCCTTCAGGGTAGAATTTACTGCATATCACCACGTCCACTCTGTATGCTGTGGTGATGATTCATTTATGCAGGGAAAAGCCAAGAAAATACTCCCGACTGAACAGAGCTCTTGACTCTAACATTTACACGACTTTTACATGACAAATAGATAGGGATGGATTTTTCCTCTCTCTCTTCCCACACTTTTCATGGTCATTTGTCAAATATATTGTGTCCTGTTCACTCCAAAGCTCTGAGACCTTCTGTAGCTTTATTTCCTCCTGGTATTCTCTAAACAAATTGCTGTATATTTTTAACAAATCTTATGAGAAGTGATGAGTACCATGTGGAAAAAAGTAATCCCATTCCATACATGCATATGTTTAAGTGATCTGATGTAAAACTACCTGCTGTAGCATCGGCATGGCTGCATGCATCCTCCAGCCTTGCACGGACGTCTGAGCCTATTAACGGAAGCAACGACTGGGTGGGAAAACTGTCACTAGCTAATAGGTAGACAGCAGGATCATTTTCAAATTTAAGCTCTACATTTAACTCCAGGTTTGAAACAAAAATAAGAAAAGATCTGAGGCAGAATTAGGCCTTATAAGCTCAATTAAAGCTCAGGCAGAACATTATGAACTTCATACTTGCAACACTAGTTAAGATCACTTGATTGCTGCAAATTTATTCCAAATTAACAGTGGTGCGAAGGAGTGAAGTATTAATCCAATGATGTGGGCTTGAACCAATCAATCATTTGTAATTATGATCATCTTGTCTTTTGTTAATATGCATATTTAAAATTTAATTCTGATGCCTTATTCAGATATGACAGTGAAATCGCTAGAGATTAAGGAGCGAAATGAGGAAGAGAAGCTTGTTCAATTAAAAAAAGCCCAACACCCCCCTGGCCACAAACCTTGATATTGAAAAACAATGTTATTTGAACATTAAATAATGAACAGAAATAAACTACCCATGTCATCAGAATTGTTATCTTGATTGTGTAAACATGTGAAACAACAAATGCATTCAGTCTAAAAGGTACTGAAATTAAGTTAACATGAAACATCTGCATCTCCCAGAAAGCTGTTATTGACATATGAAACTGTGAATTCTCAACCTCCAGATCAAACCTACTATTACACGATAGTCAAGTACATCTAGTTTAGATAAAAGGATTTAGATTGTAAGAATTCCAGGAGAGTATAAGATGACCAGGTAAAACATTAAAGCCAATTGCAGCTAATCAAGCAGACATTCCTGTCATTGAACCATTGCTACTGAAATCCATACCCAGGGAATTCTTTTTCCACGTAAGATTATATTCCCAGGTCCCTTTCCATTCTTCGGCTTTTAAGAACAATACAACTGCTGCGGCTTTTACTCAAAATGTAATTAAACAATTTATTTGTTTTACTGAGGTGCACATTTTTTATTAGAAAAGCACTGGACTGGTAACTTGCACAAGCAGATTCCACTCCTGGTTCCGTGCTTACCTTTAGGTGGTGTTAAAGATGACCTTGCCCTGGTTTGCTTCTGCTCGCTCAGCCAGCCTTTGAACAAATGCCCGTACTCCTCCGCAGTTCGCTGTGGCTCCAGAATTAGCAAAGCCATTTTATAATTGATTAACTGAACTCAGGCTGGTCAACTCTTAGTTTTGTTTAACTAAAGGCTGGCTGCTGAGATCAGTGACCTGATTTTCACAGGACTGAGCAAACGTTCCTCCAAACAACAATTCAAAGCAAACCAAGGACCCTCTTCTCATGTATTGTGTAACCCAAAAGCACTCAAACCCACCATTCCACATGTATTTAAAAACTGCAGTAGACCCAAAATATTTAGTGGTGAAATTGCACATCTGACAGGCATTGGGAAGGTTAAAATACAGAGAGCTATTTTTGTAATACTCCAGTCTAATGATTTCAGCTTCTTCTCTAAATAACATCTTAACGGTTGATGACAGCAAATGAGACCATCCAAGAAAATCTGATGCATATTCTTCTGGTGAAGACGATGAAAAAATAAGCAGCCTATGCTGAGGTAAAGGGAAGAGCACTAAGTGATCAGTAAACAAAGCTGCAAGCAAGACTAACAAAAGTTTCTATGAATATATTAGAACAAACAATAAAAGCAAAGTACACAACCATTACTTAACAGGGAAGGAAAAAAGGAAAGCAAGTGCTGCATGATAAGGAGGTTACCATGCCCTTTTTATGTGAGCCCTCACCGAAACACCAGCTGTGACCCAATGTTCAAACCCTTAAAAGGCTAAGACTATTTCTGTAAATTGTGTGTCCATGGAGGCTTATTAAACGATACCCGAGGGTTCTCAGGGAGCCGGACACAGCAATTGCTTGGCCACCTGCAATCATCTTGAGAAGGCATGCAGCAAGTGCAGGGATGGGGCCACAAATGCTGTAGTTACAGAGGGACAAATAAAGCACTTTAAGAGGAGGACCTGAGGAACCAATGTTAAAGCCTATAAGGAGGCTGGAAAATAATTAAAAGATCAGTCTGTTGATACATAGAAGAAAATGAGGTGATAACAAACAGCCAATATGGGATTGTAAGGGGGAAAGGTTAGGCAAATCTAGTTACCTTCTTTCATAGGTCTTACTAAAGATGGGGAAGCAGCAGATGAGATATCACTATTTACAGGAAAACCCCTTTCAGATAAACTCACTATCAAGGTTGAAACGTGAGTGCAAAATCACGACTGCACCACTCTCAAACGTGGGCGATATACCCCACCCTCAATCTGCACTATTAGCTATTCTAATCAACATGGGGGATGAAATTTAAAGATTATAACAAAGTGGAAGGCATTGCAATCACTTTGGAAATGGGATTAGAGTTCAAAACTGATCTACATAAATTGGAGAAATTATCTGAATTGTTAAAATGGAATTCAGTACAGCGCACAATGCTACTTTAAAGAAGAAATGTCATGCCTATAAACAAGATGGGTAACCATGGGCTCAGTTGCACTTCTGTAGAAGGGGATTTGGGGACTGCAGTGGAGAGTCAAACAGGGTTGTTTGTTTGTTTTTTTTTTTTTCAAGAAAAAAGAATGACAGGGAAAATTAGAAGAAGTTCACCATTATGTAAGAGGCTGCTGCCAAACGGAAGAGAATAAGCTGTCTTTCATGTCTGTTGTGGATAGAACAGTAACAATAAAGCACATTAAAGGGAGGAAGAAATAAGCCTGACATCACAAACCATTTTCTAATCATAAAGTTAGCCAAGTACTGACAAGGTGCTCAAGAGAGATTGTGCCATTTCCCTCCAGCTGGAGTTTTAAAGGACAGGTCAGACCTATCTGTCAGAAATGAGATAATCTTGCCTTTTACACCAGGTGATGGACTTCCCTGGGTCCCACACAGACCAACTTTCTACAGCCAAGAGCAGAGCAGGGTGTAGGGACAGGCAGCCTTCATGGGGGGCTCTGGAGGGGCAGCCACGGGGTCAGCCAAGGGAACAAAGCGCGGGTGTTAATCAGCGGGCAGCATTAGAAAGGTAGTGTAACGCTGGGGGGCTCCGTGTTCAGCCCCAGGCGCTGGGTCCTGCCTGCTCCCCTGTGGCAGAGAAATGGGGCTTCACCGCTGACTGCCTGTGCACCCCCGGGCCCGTAACGGGGACCTGCAGGAAGGGGCTTCCCCCAGCTAACCCAACTCACAGGAGGGTGATGAAACAGGGCATCCGTAAAATTTTCAGAGACCAGATTTGAAGCCTCACTTCAGAAAATCTGGATCCAGCTCCATGAGTGTTGCCACCAGACTGACATTCTGCTGAGTGCAATGAGAGGGTGACAAGGTAGCCAGAAGTCTGTAGTTTCATCTGCATGCAGAGAACCCCATCTGACTGTCCTGGAACACTATTCCAAAAGATAAACCCCACTCTCTGTGTCTCCCAGGGGAATGTTAAAACTTGACAAATCCCATATGAAATAATAAAAGGTAATTCTGTCACTTGCAGGCTCAGGACTTTAAAAATAAACCAAATGGGTATTTGGCAGATTTTGGCTAAATGAAACCATAAGAAAGCAGAGTGGCCACTAATGTGACATCTGCTGTTGGCATTAGTTAAGTGCAGACACTGCATTCCTCAGATCTCCTAACCCTGTCTGAACCAGTGATTTTTGATTGGGACAAAATACTGGAATGAGAAAATCATCCTGAATTTAAATGTTTCTATCTGTGATCCAATAAAGCACAGCCATGCCAAGATGCTAGATTCTCTTTTCCTATTGACAATTAACATTTGAAGTAGCTGCTAAAACACTCAGAAGATTGACTTACATTAATAACATGAAAATTAAATAAAGAAAAAGGCACAGAACTCACTAAAATCCTCCATAACCTGTTGTGAGTCTCTAGTGTTTGCCTTGATGGTATGAGAACAATATGACCTTCAACTTTCCTGGGTAATTAAACATGAACAGGTTAATACGGTAAATTTTTAAGATGGATTTTCACTTCTACAGATTATATCCTTCACTAAAACAAAAGTCCTCTATGCACATACTTTCAGACTCTGTACATTTCTGAGGTAAGGAGCTGGCATTGATCTATCAACAGTGAAATTCTTTTCCCTGAGGATGCAGCTAGTCCCAGTGCAGGCTCGGGACATTGGGCATTACTTGGGTCTGACGCTGGCTGGAGTAGTGGTACTAGCTAAGTGTCCTAGGCTAACAGGTTTATTTGTAACGGGGGATATCTGTGCAGATTTTTCTGACATAATTATTGGCCAAATATTCATCTCGTTGCCTGAAAAAGAACTGAGAAGCTGGCACCCACCAGAATGGGATAAATCACACCCCAAGTAAGAATGTCTGGATTTTACCATGAAGCCCAAACGGCCTCAAGTTTGGATTCATAAACTGCCGAAGATAAGCCTTCACCAGTGGTTGCTGCAATGGGTCTGGAAAGATTCTACCAAGAAGTTCTGGGACCAGCACTCAGCTGGACCATTAAACTGTGCATCTCTGGTGACCTCCCTGACAGGCTTACGGGTGGGCGAGCTGTGCGGGGGGAAACCTTGTGCAGGTCTCAGGGATGAGATATCCTCCTGTAATGAATGCATTTAGCAACACGAGATGTAAACCACGTGTTTACAAAGGGGAAAACACACCCTGTGCCTCAGGAGCTACCTAACACTGTGCTGCGAACAGGCAGACAAGGGAGAGGGAATTTTCCTGACTCCTCTTTAGCAGTATAGCAATAAATCATTATTCTTCAGACTTGAGAAAACACACAGAGGTAACGAGTGCCTTTGGCAGGTTCTGGTTCAAAGCCTGCCGACAGCAGAAAAGCAAGAATGTTGGAAAAAAACAAATAGAAATATATATGGTAAGAGCATTGTAATTCCAAGAACGATGTGGTGGAGTTCAGTGTGTAAAGAAACAGAGCAACGCCCTTCTTCCTAAAGACACGTAATTACAGTACAATTTTTGAGAGAGACCCATTCCAAGACTAATGTCTAATTTTAGACAATCTTCCACCTCACCATTCCCGATGAGGACCAGAGAATCCTTGCTCTTCTAATGTCAGTACTTCCTGCAATAAAGCAAAGAAATGACAGGCAAAAAAAAAAAAAATGCCCTTAAGTGCACAATGCTTTGCAGTCTGTCCCAAAGCATGGGCTGCTGTTTGGCAAACAGCCTGCTGGCTCTGGTTAGGAAAGCGCAAGGCTGACAAACACAATCCAGAGACTTTGCAATTACAAAACCTCCTCCCACTTTCAAACTGTGTTCCACAGAGCTGGACTGAGAATTCCCCCCTGGAGAAACATCCTGTTATGTTTTGCTGACATAAAGATGGTCAACAGCAGCAGGACTTACACAAATTACATACATTTCCTTACTCCGCTCCTCATCTACAAAACAAGACAACAGAACCTCCCCGTCTCACAGGATGCTCAAGGAAAACCACAATAAATAATCTGAAGTCCTCACATCTTGATCTATTAGGGCTTGCAACTCCTAAACAACAAAAAATATTTTTAAAACTCTTCTGACTCCATAGACTGTGTAAAAGATTGTTTTAGTTCCAAGAGAGATGCTATTTAATTAAATTTTAAAAGTATAGCAACAGAACGATGTGTCAGCTTATACGGACAAAAGGTACCAAGGCAGTGCTACAACACAATGGGATCCACACTAGGAAAGAGCTCGCCTGTATTGCCCAGCAGTTGGAAGAGCAGTGAATTACCCCAAGAAAAATAACTATGTGCTCTTGAACCATGTAATGAAAATGAGGAGTCTTCTCGGTAATTTTAAGAGGAAAAAAAAAAAAAAAAAGCTGGTCAAAACCATTACAGCTTTATAGAAAAATGAGATGTAACAAAGGTTTCCTGTTGCCAGGAGGGCTACCGGGTGCACATCGCCACTGATTTGACAGCCCAAGTCTGAGCCCAGGTCGACAACATCAGCGGTTTGGCTGCCTGGGAATGTGATTGCTCTAGATGATGCGGGGGACAAGCTGGGGGGGGGGGCAAGCAACGGGGGGACAGGCCGCCGCGCCCGAGCCCGGCCCCGCCCCCGGCCCGAGCCCCAGCCCCCGCGCCCGGCAGGAGGCGCTGCAGCCCCGCCCAGCGGAGGCTCAGGGAACAGCAGGCCCCAGCGACCCTGGCCGTTTGCCGCTAAGATGCAGGGCGTAACATTAACACTCGACACTCCAAAGCATCTCGGTGAAGACCCAGAGACCGAAACCTGGTCCAGGTAAATTGACTGGCATAGTGAAAGAATGCTCCTTCTTTTGCAAAACCCGTTTCTGTGGTACAACGTATGTGTTATACTCCAAAGTGCTTGCTGGCAGTTCTTTCAGCTAACATGGTTCCTAAAAAACATTCACAAACTTCTAAATGATGGTATTGATACGAACTAATGCACTGTTAGTCCATTAGCAAGTGGCTCCCACTGACTTGGGCTGTGACCCAGCCCCAGCCTTCGCACCACGAAGCACATGCCCAACTGCAACCATTGGTCCTTAGAGGAGCGAGAGTCCCAATTCCTTCGTGCATGGGTTATCCAGTGAAAACATCCTGGTGCTGATACCTGGAGACATGCCTAAAGGTATTCCACCTTCTTATTACAGACCGAAACAAATGGCCTCTACAGTAACCCAGTCTGGACCGCTCAGCTCCATGGAAATAAGGTAATCAATAGTTTTGAAGAGGCAGCCATGCAAAGCACGAGCGATACTAATGCACAGAGATGTTGGTGTTCCCCATACAAAGCCAAGATACTCCTCTGCAGCGTGAGGATGGAGGAACATCTGACTTCACACAAAATACCAAATCAGTCCCAGTCCCTGCTCCCTGTGGCTTCTAAAGCTATTCATCCACTACTAAACAAGTGACAGCCCCTCAAGAACAGATGCCAACACCAGTGCACAGATGAAAGGCATAAGAGCACAGAAAAACACGCTTTTTAGTAAAGAACATGCCATGTAGTTTGTTGATACTTACAGAATTGTTGCCTGTAGAAATAAACTTAACTGCAGTCAGCAGCTGCCTCATCGCAAAACAAGTGTTCTGAAAAAAAAAAAAGGTCACTGCAAAGCTAACTTTTCATTTATGTAGAATAGGAAGTACTTTCAAAATGAGGTGTGATAACAAAAGCAGTTTTAAAAAAGCAACAACAGCATTCATATTTGAATGCTTTAAGTTGAATAACATGAAAATGTTGAAGAGATAATGCAGGATGGAAGCAAGTAATGTTAGTATTTCATTGGAAAACTAGATGAGAATACTGATGTTAACAGACTGGAAGAGAGTTCAGATTTAGAACATAAAAGAAAAAATTCTACTAAATATGAAAGGAAAATGTGGGAGTAAAGAATTACAGAATACAAGCTTGTCAGTCTATGGCATGACAAATCATATGAAATGGTACTGAAGAGCAAGATCTAGGACAAAACATTACAGAGAAATCAATGGAATTGATTTTGGAAAGGCAATAAACACAGTCAGTAGAATCACATTAATTAACGTACCAGAAATTTGGGATATTTAAGACTACCGGTCAAGACATAACATCGTTTTTATAAAGTCCTCTGTGAATTACAGTGTTTGGCCTACCCCTACTTGCTCCTCTCTTGCCCCCAAGAAACCAGTTAGAAATTCACTGCTAAATTCTCCACAATGTGAGAAAAAGAACATAAACACTTCTGAAAATTCACTGCTTGAGTAGAATGCATAGTAACCTCTACTGCCAAAGCAAGGACTTTGTAAGCATATGGATCTAAATAAATACCTTTTCATATGGTCCTTCCAAACTTGGCAGCTGTATCGCCACACTAAGACAAGCTAACTTTAATGTTTTTCCTGTGCACTTAAGTTTGCCTGTGCTGTGGTGAAAAACAAGGTTACTTGTAACAGTTTTAACACATACGTAATCACCCTGGCAGCAATCTACAGGATCAGCACACAAGCTTTAATAAATGAACCACATCCGTATATGCAAGCTAAGCTTAATTAGCCCCTTTCACAAAAATACAATATTTGAGTATTAGAACCTGATGTGCTCGGGAAAGTATGTGAGCTTTTATACTTACTAGAACAATTCTGTATTTAATTAGGTCTCATTAGTAAAGGTAATCACTGTAATTTAGTTGCACAAATACAGGACATCATGCTCCATCAGCAGGTAATGTTCTTCATTAAAAAGAGTAAGAACTTTGTGCGCTGGGGCAGATGTGGCCTACTAATCTAAAGAAGTCACATAGTAAAACATTTTGCTAAATAAAATCAACTCACCACTTTTATTTAGGATAATAATTTGTAGTAATGTATCAAAGTAGAAAACTGGGCTCTTGAATTTGCTTCTGGAAGGAAATTGAAGCTTCTTATGGGTGTTTTAAAATTCATTGTAACCACCAGTTACAGTAAATGCAAGTCTGAACAATTTTGTGCATGACCATTTGGTTCTTAAAGGCTTTACACTCACATGACACTTCCCACACCTCCCAGTAACACAAGCAAAAGCTGGCTCTGGCCAACAAAGGACCTTGCCAGTAACTTCTAGTGGTCCTAGGAAGCTGTTTTTAGGAGAATGTGCAGAACTAAGGGAACAGTGAACAAAACTGTGTGCTGCGCCTTTGAATTTATTCATTCCCATACCACTAAAATCAAAGCTTTCCTTTGAAGATGCATTTGCACATTGAGTCTTACCAGGTGTTAACATAATATCTGACCAGCTATTCAACTCCTGAAGTCTCTGAACAGGTCATTCCATGAACACAACAGATGAACAACAGACTAATACCTGTAGTAAATTCAATTAAATTAAATCCCTTGGATAAATTGCTGAAGAAATGGTAGTTATAGTCTAGCACTTTGTTAGAACTCTTTTTGATTTCCAAGGTGGCGGCAGGGAATTACTATCTACATAAGTAACCTCCCCTCCTCATCATGAATTAAAATGCGCCTGTAGCCTCTCCTTGTGTATTTTAAGAATTAGCAAGTGCTTATGTGAAGAACAACAATTTTTGCATTCCCACTTCTCATGCTTGTAAGAGTTCTTGTGACTAACATCACAAACTGTATTATACTTCTCATGTAAGGTTAAGTATTTGTGACTGCAGCAAATACCAAATCCAGTTTTAAATATGATTTTGATTCAATATTGAAGATACTATTTTAGTACTGAACTCCACTGAAAAAGAAAGATTAGAAACCCCTTTTTTCAAAATTTAAGGAAAATTTAATCAATATGCTTTAAATTATTTTACAGTAACTACAATACTGACAAGCATAACATTTTCAAAATGGTGTTTTTCTTGGAAGTACTGCAAAAGAGATTACTCTTCATCTAACTAATATGTGCACCATTTGAAGAAACTAGTTAAAGTCATCTTCAGAAATCCAAGTTAACATATAGCTACTCAGACATCCAAATGTATTCATATTTCAAGTGTGACAGAATTACAGATCCCTTTAACTTTTAAACATGTTTTCTAATTCATAATTTAGGTATGTAAACCCTGAAATACTACCACATCAAATGAACAAATAAATGAGACCAAAGAGTATACTTGTTAAAATACAGAAAATACTCTTAATTGCTTGTGTTCATTTGTGCATTTTGCTTTTGGTAAGAGGGGAGAGAAAATAGGTTCCTTATTACTGCAGATTTATTTAAAAAGGACCTCAAACTAAGGGCATCTGCAGTTCTGTTAACTTCTTTTGATAAAAATCTATCAACTTACAACTGCAATACATCTCCCTCCCTGATGCCCCTAAAAAAAGAGAAACACAAACCCCAACAAACACCAAAACGCAAAACAAAAACCAAACATGACCCTCAAACAACCAAAAGTTACTTTTCTAAAGATATAGGAATGGGAAAGAAATTACATTAACCTGACAAGCATGAACATGTATTAAAGCTATAGACACCTCAGGTCAATTGAAAACAGTATTCAAAGTCCTAAAAAAGTGAACGTGAGACATTTGTTTTCATTGTTCCAGATGATTCAAAACAGGTCTAAGTTTTATGATAGCAACACTATACAGTTGTTTGCAGCCGTTTCTGGTCCAGCTAAAGGTTCCAAGTTGATGTTTTTATTTTGGCCCACCAAAGTCCAAAGTTTGGACAGTCTATTCAAAACACAGAAATGAGAGCAAAGACTCCATACAATAAAGCACAGGGGTATGCTACTAGAAGTTGTTGTCCTTCCATTGCTAAGGCAGAAATAAAGATTTTGGAGGCAGAAAAGCTGCACCAGCCAATGACTCCAGCCGTGAGAATAATCCCCATCATTCCCCTGTAAAGACAGAAATAAAAAGAGAATTCATAAAGCCTTGGGTATATAAGCTTATAGATGTCATAATTTGCCTCCTTCTAACACCTTTTACAGATTCTAAGATGAATTGTAGCTTTTATATTCGATATTAAATGAAATTGTTCCAGTAAAGACTTCAGAATGGTATTACTCAATTATGACAGCCTAAAAAAACCCCCAAAATTAACTTTGTGCACATGAAACCTAAAAGCAGTGAGTAAAGTAACGATAGTAAGTTCTTCCTTTTCAGTCCTTAATTCCATAGAGCTATAAGGAATCACACTGATTTTCTTGTTTGTCAAATGCAAATTTGCATTGTAAATCAGAATTAATTTTCGACTTTACAGGTACTGAGACTTGCCAGATTCAAAGCTGACTGAAAACAATCTTGGTATTATTTGAGTCTATGTATTTAAAAACTGTTGACTTACAGATAAAACCAGTATTCACCTATTTTTCATCCAGTAAATACCTGGAGACTGTTGGTATTTATGTTTTTACACTTACAAAAAATTCCTGTCATATTCAAATTATATGCATCTTTATTACTGAATATTAAATTCTTTTTAATAACTTCCCTCACCACCTCCTAGGAATCTAATACAAAATTATAAAGTTCATGTACTTACTGCAACGAAAATACAATTGCGAAAGTGGAAAGTAGGATCATGGGAAGAAGACAGTATCCAAGGACACTGGCAACGCAGCCAAACGAGACACCCGTCATGCTCATTAAGTTCAGGAGACAAAACATCCCTAAACATCCGATTGCACTGATTCCATACACATAACCAAATTGAATTTTACCAGCCTGAAAGTCAAGCAGAGTAACATGTTAGCTACCAGAACAGGTAACGCCTCCCACAAACAAAGGGATAAGGGAAGAATACAGAGTATCTTAACTTTCTCCATCACCCACCATCCCCAATTCTGATACTCAAATCCAATAGGCACTATTTTCCCACAACCTGAATTCCAGGACACCTGTATATTCTAGGCACCCAAGAGGCACATTTATCTGAACTTTACACACCTTGATGAACAGATTCAGGTCTAACTGCTATTCTTTGATCTGGGCTGCAAAAGTTTACAAATTCTTTAGGGTTTAATCAACTAACTTCTCATGCCAATTGATTACTTGCAATGATGATCTTTACAGAACTAGAGTATAAAGACCGAAAAACTGTAAATCAGGAACTTCTTGACAAATCCAGAGCTGAAGTCCTTTAATTTGTGACAGACTGCATGAAGTTATAGCACAACATAAATTACAAGAACTTCCCAGAAACTGAAGCTGAGCTGTAAAGCAGTGTATACGAATGGCAGAATTAACTCATGTAGATTTTAAGAAGTCAGAATCAGAACTTTGCTCACTAACATGTATGCAGAAAGAATACCTACATTATTTCAAAACATGTGTATCCTATGTCATCATGTTTTTCCAATGACAACATCGATGCTTCCCTTTTCACACCTATCAAAACATACACAACACAATGGCATACACCCCGGCAGAACACAGGGCCACACAGTTACTGAAGCTACGACAGCGTGTGGCTTCAAGATCTGTCTCCACTACTAGCTTCCAGACTAAATTTATAACCCAGCTCTCTTCTTCCTCAGGTGCTACAGAAGACAATCATACCTGCTTTAATCTTTTTGCTAGGCTAAGCTTGTTTTCTTTCACTACATTCAGTGAATTAAAAAAAAAAAAGCAAGCAGCATACAGGAGAAAGCAGTAATTTCTTAGGAAAAGAACATTCAAATGTCTTTATTATAAATACGTTCATTAATTTTACTGGCCTAGTTTCCATAAATAAAGTTTACTTATTAAAGTAAGTCCCCTTGGTACAAAACCACTGTGTTCTAAGTGTCATAGCAATGTGAAATTTTAGGCAAAAATTAAATGCAGTGCCTGAAGACATTTAGAGAAGAAATACTGATTAAAAATACTGAAGCTTTCAATGACAAGGAATACTGTTTGCTGCTACTCTCTCATTTCATAATCTACACTTTTGAGTCATTAAAGCACAGTATTTCAATTAAGCTCAACTAAAAAAAACCCACCAGGTTTCAACAGTCTATTAAGAAGCGTAAACAATCTGAAAGCATTTACTTTAGAAGTGTTTTACCAGACTGACTCTTGATATAGTCATGCCTAACTTATCAGCATTTATGAAATCACTTTTTACGCATGAATTTTGTATTTCTTTGCCTCTTGAGTATCAGTAAAGAACAATGAATAAAGAGTATGGAGCAAAGAAATACAATGAAACAAAACAGAGAAACAGACTCAAATATTAACCAGTTTAAAAAGTTAACAAAAAGTTTAAAAAGTTAAAAAAGAAACGAAACTCTTAAAGGAAATAAATATTCAAATATTCAGTGTGTCCATTGTTCTGATTCCTGATAAGACATAAGATAACAGAGACTGCAAAAAGACAAGGTATGATTCTGAAAGCAAAACACCTTGATCTATAAAGAAAACTGAAACAGGTAAAAGTCTGAGAAAACACGGGTCACACCCATTCCTGTGACAAAAGGAAGCCATATTCCTCAAAAGCAGAGTATGAAAAGAAATATGAATTAACACTGAAATAATTGCCATGCAAAAAAACAAGCACAAAGGCTTGGATTCAAACTCCACTGAAGTGATAGTGAACTTACTAATTTCAATCAGCAGTGTATGAAGCAGTTTCCTTGGTCAGTATGTGCTTTTTTGACCTCCTTGCTAAGAAGTCACTTCCAATAAATGTATACATTATTTGGCTTTTTTCCCAGTGTTTCCAAGAGTATTAATGTACAAGCAGTAATATTTTGCAGTCAATATCTTACCAGTAATAATGTGGCTCCAAAAGCTAGACAGAAGACCATAGGTCCAGCCAAATCAGTCTCATTCATGATGCTGCCATCTGCTACTTTTAATGGGTGTAGCACTGTTAGTGTCTTCTGCCAGATGTGGTCAAAATTGATCCCCAATTCTACAAGTTACATGAAAATAATTATGCACATTTATTTCATTTTTCCCCCCTTCCTGTCACTCCCATTTTCTTCACTCCTACTTTTCCTTGTCTCCCCACATTTAAGTCTCCTTCAGATATCATACTATGGGGAGCGAAGAATGGAGTCATTCCACCTTTCCTCAAGCTGCTCAGTGTGCTGCCTCCACAGATTCCAGGTCTCAAATGCTTGGAAGTGACAAGATAGTTTCCAAAGGACCAGGTAAGACTGTAAGCACACTGTTCCGGGTCAGCCTAAAAGTTCATTTAGCCTAGTACCCCATCTCTGTAAATGGCCAAAAGCAGGTACATATGAAGTTGTATAAGCACAGAACATGCAGATTCTCAAAGTCTCCAATGACTGGTGGCTCAAGGACTTCTAAGTCCAAGTAGTTTCTCTTAACTACCCTCAGTGGATTTCTCTTTCATAAACCTGTCATTGAGCCCCCAAAAAACCCACCCACTCTTTTTAACACTTGGCATTTCATGACAAGGAGTTTCACAGCTCCTTCTGGCTAGATACGATTTCAAATTGTATTTCCATCCATGGTTTGGCCACGGTTGTCCGTCAAAACCTAGTTATGAATGCAGTTACTATTTGTCCACCTCAGGCTCTGGGAAGCATCTATGTAAACAGAGCAATTTTTTGAAGAATACCAAAAAAGCACAACAGGGTAGAAGGTATTATGAATACCCTTCTCTCTAACCAGCAACAGTAAGGGTGTCTTCAGTTATTTGGTACTGAACAAGGATAGACTGTAAGCTGGAAACTGAAACCATCCATTTAGACATTAACTACATATTCGTTCTGGCATTCTGCACAGGCTGTATTCTACACAGCCGTTTCTGCAGTGTTTACCATTCCTCTTTGGCAATGAAAGATTTCAGTTCTGACCAAAGAATCAACTGAAGCTAACTGCATCGATATATTTTACAAGAAGTGGGCAATTTTAAGTGATATTTCTGTTGTTGGAAATATTTCTGTTGTGTTTTGTCATCGGTGCTGTACGAAGTCATCTTATCTGTTTTACTGATTACATCTTCACAGAAGAGATGGTATGAAGTAACAAAGCACAAATCTAAAACCACAGAAGTTCACAAAATAACATGTATTTCATTTACCAAATAGAGTTAAATAAAAAATTAATGAGAATTCTAAATCAACTGTGCACTTTCAGAAGTAGGGAATACACACCCTGCTACCCAGCTTATCCCCAAATTGGGAAGAGTTTTGGATTTTGGCCATAAAACATAAGTTATACCTTCTAACAGTGGAGGTTCATCCTCAAAATTACTTCCATAAAAAGACTGTGCTGAAGTTGGAGTGTATGTCTGTGTTGGCTGGTAAATCTGCCCTGTGTAAGGCTGCTGCTGCATCATGTCTGGAGGGACAAATCCACTTTGTTGAGAGTATTCATAGCCTCCATACTGCCTACAAAGGATGACATGGCATTATGGACAGATACAGAAGTTTATTTTAAACACCTCCCTGCAAAAGTAAAGCTTATTTTCAGTTGCAGCAAACAATCCTTTATTCTTTTTTAAAAGGTCACATTAGATCATCCCCTACTCAGATCCAGGCCTTTTAGGCATACAGCCATGTCCATCAATTCAACCCCTTACAAACAATACACTGTTAAGTTAAAAAAAGATAATTCTTGCTGTACAGGCTAGTATTGCTTTCTGGTTTTAAGTCAGAAGCCTGGAGAAATGAGCGTTATCCATTGACTGAATTACTACTATAGGCTATAGACCTGTAAAAGATTAGGAAAATTCTACATCTCAAACTTACTCAAATATTGTCCATTAATTACTACTGACATCTCATTTGATGCCAGCATTAATTTGCTATTTAGAATGTTTATTTGCAAACACACTATTAGAGAAGAAAGCTGTTTACAGTATCACTTTTGTTCCTCTCCATATTTAAAAGTTTAGTTTACAAAAAAAAAAAAAAAGCAAAAGCAAAGTTGTTTTCCCCTTCACTTGGGCACCACGTGTACCAGGTAGTATTATGATATATAAAAAGGAATCATGATATGGACATCAAATGCACGATGACATCTACCTACAGGACATAATGCAGGGGGAAAGAAAGGGTGATTTTTCAGTTTCTGTTTTGTATATTCTCAATTAATTACCAACACATCAATTCATACCATCTTTGGAATACTTTCTATTATAGATTTTATATGTATAAAAAGATAAATTGCTATCTTTAAAAAAAAGCTGAATCAAACCTATGCTCTGTTCCTAAACAAACTTTTAAGTTATTCTTGCCACTAATAATTTCCAAGTCTGACCACAGCTATTTCAGTAAATATCTCCAAAATATTTAAATATGGAAATATAAAGAAGGCAAATCCAGATGTCATTCTCCTTTCTTTCCTTGCACTGGTACAGTTCAGCCCCATCGCAGCACTGTAATCCTTTTCAGGACACAAACAGGCGTCAACCTGCTTGCTCCATCCTACCGCAGGGTTCACAGAGGTCATAAACCCAACCAAACCCCTCAGCCTGAGCATGGATATTCACACAGGACTCCTAAGAGATCCCCCAGCCTAGGAACGCGCACCATGTTTCCCTGCTAAAGCCTAGGAATCGCTACTGGCATTGCAGGCTCATTTCTGTGATGTTGTAACTAATTTTTATGCCCCAAGTGACTGTAGATGGACTTACAGAACAATGGTACTTCTTTTCCCAAAGACGTGAAGATTATTCATATAATTAAATTAGTCATATAACTTTTCCTTCAGCTTTCTAATCTTTGGTTCAAAATGCTGAAGGCAGCATATTCAACATACAACTGCTTTATATCTCCATTTACAGAAGATAAGGTAGGCTTTTCATATAACAGAGCAAGAGGAATTCATTTACAGGCAACAGTGGTTAGCTGAAACACCAACCCTTCTCTGACTAAACAGACTATCCCAGAAGAACCTTAACTCCGGCTTAGTCACTAAAGAAGCATAACTGAATGGCTTTATGCAAGACACATGTTACACCAGTACAAAAGGCAGGCACGAGTTACTTGCTGTACGGTCTTCCACTGTAATCATAGGACTGCGACTGGTCATCGATACTGTAACTCGTCTGGAAGAAGTCTGTGTTGAAGCTGTCAAACCCAGACATCGCAAATTATCTGTAAGAGAACAGCGAGGCTTGCTCGGCTCTGCAAACCCACCCTAGAAGGGAGCAGCGTATCGGCGAGACCGAGCGGCTCAGCCCGCCCGCCGCCGCCCAGCACCTGCCCGGCGACCCTCCCTCAGGGCCGCCGTGAGCTTCCGAGCGCCGAGAGGCCCCGTGGGGAGCGGCCCTTCCTGAGCCAGGCCCCACGGCGGCCCCCGCCGCCCTCCCTCGGGCCGACCGCAGCCGCGCGGTGTGCTGCCCCAGCGGCCTGCCTGCCGTTCCAGCCCATCCGCTCCCCACATGGCCGAGGCCGAGGCCCCGGCCCCGGCCCCGGCCCCGGCAGCAAGCGGTCCCACCTGCAGCCCCTCCGGGCCAAGCCCCACACCCGCCGCCGCGGCCCCTGCGACGTGTCACCCAGCCGCCCGAGCACTTCCGGGGTCAGTGAGGCCGCGCGTGCGCGCGGTGCACTGGGCCGAGCACCTCCCCCGGGCACGCACCGCCCCCGGGCATGCGCCGCCGCCCGGCCCGCGCGGCGCCGCCGCGTTGCCATGGGGACGGGACATGGGGCAGTGGCGAAATGGCGGCGGGGCGCGGGATGGCGGCCGGGGTTGGGGTGTGCTGGCTCCGGGTCCGGTCACCCCCTGGGGGCTGCGGGCGGCCCGGTGATCGCGCAGCCCCCTCGCGGGGGCGGAGCTGGCGGCTTTCCCGGCGCTGGAAAGCCTTCCTGGTACAGCCGCGGCTTCGGGGTTCCGCTGTTTTGCCTGAAATGTGAAGAAAAGCAATTTTTTTCTTTTAAATACATGCGAAAAGAAATGTCCATATTTCAGGGGCTTTTAATGCATTATTAGTCGGCACCTCCTTTTACCGCTTTGCTTCATCTTACGTGCTGAGAGCCGGACACCCCAGCTGTGAGGTGACGAGTCACGCTGGCATTTCGTGAGGTGAAGCTGTGGAACCGCTGACTTACTTATTTTAACTTTTTCTTCTGGTGCAGCCACCAATGACGTAAAATATTTGATTGTGGTCGCAAATCCTTCCATCAGTAGTAGCCTGCCCAGAGAGCCCCTGTGCTGCAGCGGTGGTGCGGAGCAGATGTGATGGTGTAGCGAACCTTACAGAAAAGCCGACCTTTTCTTCAGGAGGTGCAGAAGCAGAGACAGGGCTCTGGCGATGGCGGTAATGGTTCCACATTTCCTTCAGTGTCTGTCACTGCTGTGTTTGCAGTTAGGCCTTCATGGGTCTGGGAGAGGGACCGTGGGAGCGCTGGGAGAGCTGGATGGAGCCCAAAGCGGCGTGTCTGGCTCACCCCTGCGCCTCCCTCCCGCGTCATCCTGCTCCGGCCGGATTGTTTGGGCTTTTGGGATGCGCAAACGGCATCCCTAGCAAGCAGCACACTGACTTTCATCTAACTTCGTCAAGTAAAGCACTGAGGCTGTCAGGCTCACAGCATCTGCCAGGTTCACTGCTTATGCTCAGCAGCGTCATCTGCTTTCAGCTGGATGCAAAATTTTGGATTTACTACAGTTTATGCACACAGGTAACCAGGAGATTTTCAGTAAGAGTTTATTTTCATGCATTTGGGGTCACAGAGGAATTTATTACTGTGTAGCTTTTTAACTGTCAAAAATTTCTCCCCCCCGCCGCTATTATTCATGACAAAAAGGTATTGTGAGTCCTTCTATATATGTGGAGCAAAGCAGGGATAAAATGCTGTTCATGTGATTCAGACATAATTCTTGTTGACATGAGTGAAAGAAAGAGAGTTGACTTTGGCCCTAGAGGTATTATTCTGTGTAATGTTCATTCAAGGAGTGTTGTGGTTTGCTTGGTTTTTTTTCCCCTCGAGGCCACAACTTATGAAGTAGTTTTGCCTGCAACTTTGGCACTTGGCACCGTGATCTGTCTAGTTTAGAGGGTACAGGGTGTGCTCTGTTCACTGCATAGATGGGAGGGTTCATGTGAAGCTGTGGGTACTGAAGGAAACGAAGTAGGTGATGGTGCTGCTGAGTGAAAAGTAAGTAATTGCTGTCACTTCATATTAGACTTTCATACCCTTTCACATGTCCACATTAAATAAAATTAATATTTTACTGAAGCCAGACAAAAGATTTGCTAGAGCCATGAATCTTCTTGTCTTTAATATAGACCAGTTGTTAGCCTGTCCCTCACAAATAAGCTGCAGGAGCCAGGAATGTTGTGAAATTCAGGAAAACATGATTGGGACTGTGAAGACGCTCTCATGTGAAGAAGCTCCTTTCCTACACTCCTTTGTCACTCACTCTGTTTATCCCTCTAGTTCCATTATTTTGCTCCCCTTTTTTTTTTTTTTTTCATGTAGGGCCAAGGGAAAGGGCTGTACTCAAACTCTTAATTATACTTTGTTTTTATTAAGTACCTAAGGTCCTGATGCTGAACATGGGAAGAAGTGGGTGTGCATTGCTGACTCAGGTGGGCTTTGTAGTGGACAAAGTCAGGGAAAACCCCGGATGAGGTAGTTTAGCTGAAGCTTCAGAATGAAATGAATTGTGATTGCCATTTCATAGTTGTTGCTGAATAGGTATATGTAACAAAGTTTAGAAATATGTTGGCTGCGCATGCATAAATGGTTGCAATCCCATGCTTGATGTAGCCTAACTTCTTACATGCATGCTGGAACCAAAGGCTTGCCACTTTGGCACATGTGCTTCTGCAAGTGTGAGTCCCTGTTTTGAAGTATGCATATGTTTGGTTGGTTGGTTGGGTGGGTGGGTTTTTTTAAATTCATTTTGGCTCAGGACACGATTACAGTTATTTTGTTACAAACTCTCATGTATGTAATCTTCTAGTGAGATTACTGTATTTAAATTATAGTCCTGTTATAAGCTTGTCCTGCAAAACATATCTTGTGGTGCAGTGTGCATGATATCTCCTGAGAACAGCTTCCCAGGGAGTATGTGTTTGTAGAACTGAATGAAAGAACAGTGGAGGAATTATAGCCATGGGTAATACAGAGATCAGTAACTGTGGTATAAGCTGCTTCTTGCAAACTTATACTTTAGGTAAATTAGTATTGAAAGCTGAGACGATCCCAGCTTTCATGGAAGACCTGCGGAGTGTGCAGGCTACATCTGATGTTGATGACTTAGTGCCACTTTGCTGAACTGTGTGACTTTGTTGCAGTTCACCAGACAGTAAAATGAGGCCCAAATCCCAGGCAGTGGGTTGTGTAATCGTGATCTGCTGGTGAAATGCTCTTTGGCTCGAAATCTATTTGGATTTGCTTAGATTATGAGAATTTACTGACAGCTTAGGTTGAACTTTCATTAATTAGCTCTCTCTGCAGTAGGCATTTCAACATTGCTTTAGGGTATCATCTGCTTCATCTTTACAGGACAAACTCATGCTCGTCTGTAGCAGTGAGTAGTGCGATACAGGCCTGTGGGTTCAAGGGAAGGTGAAACATTGTAGCTGCGCAGCTGCTTCCTTCCAGCGTGATTTGGAGGAAGGGGCTTTATCTGAACAGCCTAGCTCACCATGCCTTGAGGTACAAGCTAGTAAGGCACCAAACTCTCCCAGGCAAACACGGTCTCTTTTTTGAGGGAGCAGCTCCAGCTGCACCTGTGGTGATCTGCACAGGCGATCTGGTTTTGCAAGGGGCAATGGCTCCAAAGTGGGAAGAGTGAAAATACCCCCAAGATCAGTACACAGGTTACACAGTGCTGATGTCATAATAATGCTACCCAGCAAGGACCAAACTTCATCTTAGCTGTAACATTAAAACCCACACTATAATTACACCAGTGATAATAACAGCATAATTTGAACTGGACTGAAAATAGAAGTATAATTCCAAGAACTTTGGAAGTGAGGGAGGAAGGGAAAAAGGAGGGAGAAGTCTGCTGAAGTAGGCTCTGCTATGGCAGAACTTGTAAGAGAGGAGGGAAGTCCCCTGCAGAAGGGTGACTGAAAATGGTGCTTTTTGATTGATTTTAATCCTTGGATGCTGATGTGAATGCACATGAGGTCTCTCTGACTGCCTGCGCATGCTCGGTCTCTTGAAGTGTCAGATACCCCCAGGACTGTTTGTATAGTGGATTGCTTTGTTAAACAGTGCCCATTAAATTCTAAAGGATTTGTCAGTGTTGGATGTCTCAGTTCATGTTGGAAATGTTATCTGATGTACAATAATTGTTACCTAAATCAGTGGAACATATTTCCCCCTTACTGTCAGTTTTTGAAAACCTAGAACCTTGTACAACATATTTGCTTTGGATTTGGTGTTTGACAGAAGCAGCATGGAGTTTTATTTGCAGAAGCTGTGTCCACACTCTGTTACATGATAGAAAAAACATGTCATGTCTTCTATTTGCATTGTCTGCCTTGCACCATGCTCATGCTCACGTGCTGAGCAGCTGTGAAAGCTATTCTTCTAATTTGCCTTTTTTTTTTTTGGATGAAAATACGTTATGCACTTGAGTTATGAATAAAAGATCAAGGGCAAATCTGTATAATGCTTTACTATGCGCTTGTTAATAAACCCTACTTTGTGGGACTCACACTCTTGCTAGCAGATCTTTTTGTTAGGGAGATTCTGCCATTTAGTGTTTCTTTATGCTTTTTCTTCAAAGTGAAAGATTTGTTAGGGCTTCTTATTCACACATAGTGCTGGATTTCAGCAGAGAGATTTTCACTGTATGTAATTCACACAGCTGGATCAGTGGATAATGTGTTATTTTAGCTCAATATCGTACTTTTTATTGCCTGGCTCACTTCTTGGAACTCCATTGCTGGAGCTACCTGAGTGATGTGAAGAGCACTCCCCTCTAGGAATGATCTACACCTTTTAGAAATGTGTCTGGGTTGAAGGTCTGTAACTCTGTAAAAGCCGGGAATTTATTCCTACCAGAGCTCTGTTACTGTTCTTTGCTATGGATTGAGGTTGGATTGGCAGCCTTGTCTGGAAGCGCTAGCATCTGCTTTTCAGTGAAACCACTGTTCCGTTGTGTTGCTCTGAAAATAAGCCAGAGTTGGGCCTAACACATTTACAGGGGCCAGACATTTCTTTTTCTCTTTGCCATGTCACCCTTTTCAGAATCTGCGCTCTTGTCTGTGGCTTGATGGAGTTCTGCCCTGGCGAAATATTGCATTAGCTCAGTATTTAGATATGAGATTGCTGAGGAGCACTGAACATTACAGCGTATGTGGTTAAGGATCCTTATGTGGCACCTTGAAGTAATTTCTAAATGGAAGCATAAGCCCAGAACTGGAAGTACTGTTTTTCCTTCTTCCTGTTTTAACTATTATGCTATTTAACATTTTTATTTTAACTGTGTAAAAATCACCCAGAGTGATGAAAGTTTCCGTGCGGCTTTTTAGCTGAAATATTCTGTCCAAAATCCAACTTAGGTATTTTTTCTTCCCAGCATTACTGCTTCAGTTTGTGCTACATTCAATTGCTACTTCTCTGAGTGCCTTGAAGTTCTGCATGGTGTTGCTAAAAGCTGATAAAGAGTTTCGACAGTTCTCATTATGCGTGGGTGGCTTGATTCGTATTTATAGCTTGTGTATTCACACTGCAAGGTGTAAGGTGATACATATATATACCATTGCTACTACAGACCTAGCTGAATATACCCTTTCTTTCTGACATTCATTGCTGCTTCTTTTACAACACGTGGTTTTAGCACCCACAGAATTTGATGAAGTCAGTTGTCCCATGATTTCCTTAAAACATGAATGCTAATTTAGCACTTTGTCATAAAGAATGACCTCAAACCTGTGAATGATGTCACATCATTAGTGTATTGGGTTTAAGCATAGTTCTGCTGTGACTTTTGGAACATACAATTTAAGCTTGGGCTAAATTTTCCCCTACCTATATTGAAGGTTATGTAGGCATCTGTTAAAACTGAAACATGCTTCCATCCTCTTCCTTTAGATAGATGTTGCTTTTCGTTTTCCATCAGAAGTGTAGCTGCTCTTCAGATGAGCTGTGTTGGTTCTGCAGTTGAATACATAAGAACCTTAGCATGGTCCTGACACACATATTTTACATTTAGGTCACCAGTGTATTTGGCCCTGATGTTTAAGTTTCACTCCTCTCAGGCTGCATTTTTGTGGATTTAGCCAATGGCTTATATTTAGCTGGGAAGCATTATGTGATGCTTTTACTACTGAAGCCATTTCATCAAATGAAGTTATATTACATTACAGTAAAATGATTGGAGCATCCTGTGTAAAGAAATAAAAGCATGTGTTGAATTTTTCATTTATTATTTGAAAAGTGCAGATGCACTTATAAAGCTGTTGTGATTAAAATTCTAAGGTTTTTGTTCCTTTCAAAGGACAATTCTGATTATAATTTTTCAAAAAGACTCAGAGCTTGAATATCTCTGTATTTGCTAATCACATGATATCCATGTCAGAGTGCTTCACAGAAGCTTGTCAGGAATCGTTTTTTTATAAGACACTCTTTCACCATGCTATTAGCTAAGTGCCTGCACATCAGACTTACTGCGTTGTCTTCACTTGGCTCTCAGAACTTCTGCTTAGGTGATCCTTATCCGCCTGCCTTTGTGGTTTGGATCTTAATCATGTGTGTGATTAGGAATGGCTTCGATGCTTGTTTGAACAAGATCTGGTTTTACAGGGGAGAGTGAATTGATTCTTCAAGCCCTGCCAATATGGCATTAGAACATATTAACTAACATTAATAACAAAACTATTTGAAAAAGCTGATGCAATACTCCTTGCTTTGAACAGGGGCAGCACTAGCGAGCTTAACTCCCAAATGAAGCTATCATTCCATCTGACTGGCCACATAGATGTTAAAGTCCGTATGCATTGACTGTAGCAGCCTCTTAAAAAGTAATGAAGACATCTAAGTTAACATGTTCTCACATCACACCTTTAAATCCTCCTTGCAAGGGTTATGGAGCACTTGACAAGCACTTCTTCACCTGGGCTACCAGAACAGCAAGGGAAGATGCACAATACTTTGTCTTTTCTCTTTCTGAGATACAGTGAGCATTCTCTGTAGCAGTAACAGATCCTGCTGGTTTGAAAATTAGAGATCAGATCCATTAGTAAGAGACAGAACCATGGCTCAGGAGCCTCAAAATTAATGATTTGATTAAGGTAAAAATAGAGGGCTTGGTTAAGTATTCAACTCTCAGATTTGAATTTGGAAAGTCTGTGAGTATACAAATGAATGCAGTATTTGCAGTCAGCAAAACCTATCTGTGTGTGGTGGCTTCCTTGCACAACGATTTTACTTTAAAGCTTCCCCTCCAGGTTTTGGCTAATGTTAGCATAAAAAGCTTTATTTTATCATATGTTTATCATCCTGAGTCACCGATTTTTGCCCAGCACTGATGTGTGCTGGGCACAGAGGTGGACTTCCCTGTTACGGCTGCATGCCCAGTTGTGAGATGTGGTCGGTGCTAGTCGCGGCTGGGATTTTGGTGAGCCATTCAAGCAGCTCCACGGCTCAGTTTCAGCCGTCGTTTTGTGCCGTGCTTATGGAACCCGAAGCACGTGCTTAACGTCCGATGTACCGGCCCGCAGCCCGCACCCAGCAGCAAGCCCCCCTGGCCCCGGTACCATCCAGCTCCCCTTTTCCAGCAGCGCTTGACCCTGTGAGAGCAGCCGGGACGATCCTGCGCGGTGGCGGACGCGAGGTGGCGGTGCCGGCGCGCCCACGGCCGCGGGCAGCGCGGGGCGGGCACGGAGCCGCGGCCGCTGCTTCCCCCTCCGCCGTTAAAGGCCCCGCAAATAAAGTGGGCGCGGGACCGCTCCTGCCGCGCCGCGCCTCGCCGGGCTCCCCTCTCCTCCCTCCCTGCCGGCTCGGGCCCCTTCTGGGTCGCTGCTGGGGAGATGAGGAGTGCCGGCAGCGTGATAAAACCACGGTCCTGCCTGACAGCCACGGGCGTGCGCGCCGGCAGCCCTCATCCGCCGGGCGCTCCCGCCCTGCCCGCCCGCCTCGCCGGCTGAAGCCACCGCCGTGTCAGCGCGGAGCCGGGAAAGGCACGTTTCGGCGGCGGGCGGGCAGGGGACGGGCGCTGCCGACCGGAGGGGGACGGAGAGGAACGGAGCGGGGAGGAACTTTACCCGAACTCGAGTGGGGCGGGCGGCGGCGCCCGGCCCCCCGTCAACGGCCCCGGTGCTGCCGCTGTCCGCGGTGCTGCCCCGGCCCGGGGCGCGGGCGCCCATCCCAGCCCGACTCCTTTAAGATGATGCAATCGGCATCGCCCTCCGCGCTCCCGGCCCCGCGCCGCTGAGCAGAGCCGCGCAGCGCGGCGCAGGGGCGCGGAAGCGGCCCCACGGCCCGGCCTGGCGCAGCGGGGCGGAGCGGAGCGGGGCGGCCCCGCAGCGCCCGGGCCCCGGCGGCGGCCCCGGCGGGGATATGGGTGTGCCGCCGGCGGCGCTGCCCGGGTGCCCGCCGCCGCGGGAGCCGCCGGAGCTCGTCAGCCCTTAGCACAGGCTGCGGGGTTTCTGCAAGTCATCTGCGCCGGCCAGAACGCGCACCCTGCGCTCCCCTGGCCCGCGCTCACGGCACCCCGCCGGATTTATTCGGGGGCTTTGTTGTGGTTTTGGTTTGTTTTTGTAGGTTGTGGGGTTTTTTTGTTGTTGTTGTTTTGTTTTTTTTCTTCTCCCCTGTTATGCTGTATGTATCAGTTCCTCTCATCACCTACCACGGTTAACTTTCCTGTGACTCGGTTTAACTCTTGAGATCTACATGGATGTTTAAGAGCACTTTTCTTGCCTTTGCTGTCCCTTGCTGGGATTGGATTTCATACTAACTGGACTCTGTGTGCCTGTATGTGTGTGCTGGGTGTCTTGAAATTTTGCTTTCCTTTACAAGAGCTATGCATTCATTGTAACCAAGGTAAGACTCGCTGTTCTTGTTCCCTCATGTGCATGTCTAAATGAGATGTTTTGTTAAAGACGAAGTATGTTTTTTCTTTTAAACCATGGATTCATATGTAGTCCTTCCATTGATAAGTACTTGTGAAAAACAAGTGTAGAACTTGCAAAAAAAAAAAACCAAAACCGCTTTAT